>NC_087357.1:74359797-74672947 GCF_030014295.1 Loxodonta africana
GTTCCCCAGCTCTCCAGTGAAATACAGACCCTCCTGTGCCACTTTAGTGGGTAATATGATCTATGGGAAAAGCATAGAAGGGACAACTAGAAGGTCAAGTTTCTGGCCTTGTGAAGAACTTGGGCAAATCTCTTCTCCTGTGTAGACCTGCCTCCTCACCTGTAAAGAGCAGTAATTAAACCCTGATGGGTTTCCAAACCTTTCCTTGGTGCTATCTCACAGGCGAGGGAAGGCTGGGGTATGACCTTCAAGGCTTTCATGTCTACTTTCAGCCCCAGCATTCCCACTTTTTTCTACTTTTTATATTAAAGTTCTACGAAGGATTTCATTTGGGTAAAAAAGTGCTGCTGCTCACAGTTTTTGGAAAACCATCTCCAAATTGCCTCCTTTCTAGCTAGGGCTTTTCAATCTTTGGATCCCCATATGCATCTATGGTATTTTCCAGCACACACATTTTTTTTTTCTAGTTGTTCATCTCTCCTCCTCTTCGCTCATGTACCCCTGGGGACTAAAAGTTAGGACAAGGCTGGAGAACTTGATGAAGAGCTAAGGAAGGGGCTGGAGATGAGCAGGGATATGGTTTAAGAGGGATGACATAGGAGGTCACGTCTTCTTATCCATATTGGTCCTAATCACAGCTCTGGGTGAGCTGACGAGCACAAGAAACTAGTATCCAAGAGAGCTGTTGTGTGCCCTGGAGTCAATCCTGACTCATAGTGACCCTCCGGGACAGAGTAGAACTGCCCCATTGGATTTCCTAGGCGGTAATCTTTACAGTACTAGATCACCAGGTCTTTTCTCCCTCAGAGCCGCTGGGTGGGTTCAAACCACAGACCTTCCGATTAGCAGCCGAGTGCTTAACCATTGTACAACCAGGGCTTCTTTCTAAAGAGTAACGATACCTTGTATTTGTTCAGTGTTTTAAAATCTTGAAAACACTTTCATAATTATTGTTTTTATCAGACATTCTAAATAACCCTAAAAGTTAGGAAGGGCAGTAGCTGTTCTCCTGGTTCTAGGGCTGAGGATATGAAGACCCAGAGGGGTGAACAATGTGTCCAGTCACACAGACAAGTAAGTGACAGAACCAGAACCCCAGTCTTTTTATTCCCGGTCCAATATCATTTTCATTCCTCCCTCTACAGCAAAGTACTTCTTAGTGGCCCCTCAGTACTGCCATGGTAAAGGTGCTGGAGAAAAGGAGAGGAAATTCCCATCAGCCTGTTTCCTTCTTTTTTCAGACATTTTCTTCTTCCTTTTCTCTCCCCATCAAAGAAGCAGGCCTTTTGTTCTCGGGGTGGCTTTAGGCAGCCTCTTCATCTGCTGCTTTCCTTCTCTCTCCCGGCAGGAAGCAGGGTGATTACAGGCCTTCTCTGAGCCGAGGTGTTAAGGGTTTATGTAGTGCTTGCCGATGGATGGCTAATGGACTCAGTTGGGCTGTTTCAATGAAAGTTTTCCACAATCTGATACTAAAGTGAAGCCTTGAGTGAAGCTTTTATCACTCTTTCACCAAGCTCATCAAGAACTTCCTTTTCCTCTCTGGAAATTGTATTTCATGCCGTGTATTTCTAATCCAAGTGTTACATCAATCAGCAATCCAGTGTACGTTTGTGGTTCTCCTGGAGCGTTTTACAAGCAGGGATGAGGTTTCGTATTCTGGCCTGTTCAGCCCTGGACTCTTGGAAAAATACTCAAACTGCAATTTCCTCCCATCTATTATGATCTGTTCTTTTAGTTGCTATTAGAATTATTGGTTTTTCTAAGGCATTATCTTAATAAAGGCATTCCTTTCTGGGTTGTGCTTGACCTGTGGGTGAGATTGGGAATCTGTTTCTTCTCATGGTTATTGTAAAGTTTGGGCTCTCAGAAAAATGAGCAAAATGGGAGCCTTTGAAATGTGATCTCCTTGGCCAGCACCTCCTCAGTGGTTACAGGGATGTGGCTGCGTACGCAGCCTGTGCATGTAAGCCTGGAGAGTGGTTCGTTTTTAAGAGCAGCCCCCAAATAGTCAGTTTGTCGTGTTTTGGACGTCAAAGAAAGAAACACAACATGTTAAACACTGGAGGAAATATTGGAGAGCAAAAGAGAGCGAGGGCTTGAACACATGGCCCAGGCTGCCTTCTGAAGGTTTGGCAGACATGGGGTTTTAGTGTGCTGGAATCACAGAAGCCCAGGGTGGAGGCCACGATGACTAATGAGGTATTAGCTGCCAAAAGTCCACTTAAAAATTAGGGTCTTAGGGTAGGAGCTGGTGTCAGTGAAAGGGAGGCTTTGGAATCTGGGTGTTGGAGTTTGGGGTCTCAGCAAATATTTTTTCAAGGGTGAAAAAAAACTCTTCCATCCCCCAAGTAAAACAATTTAGTTGACATCTTCCTATTCTGGGTCCAAACAAGGGAATTTGTCCCCAGATTCTATCCTACTCATAGGATAATGACTGAGATTAAAATTTGGGGTGACTGTTTTCCCCTTCTCATTTTTTCAGTGCATCCAAAGCTTTTTTGAAAAAGCCTCTCCCAGCAACTGTGACAGGGTATCGCAGCTGTCTGCGGGTTTTTTTTTTTTTAATGTTATCTTTTCTTTCTTTAAGAAAAGAGCCGTTTCAGAGGCAGCCGTGACAGTGCTGTCATTTCACTCACACCTCTAAATTTCCCTTTCTGTTGTCAGTCAGCAGACAGCAGTCTCGGGATTCTGATGGGCCTGAGTGATGTCCAAATAGATGAGAGATTGGAGAGAGGCCTGCAGCAGTGCGTCAGAAGCAGTCATCTTCCGCCTTTATTCTTAGAGGGACTGTCAGGAGTTTAAGAAGTTCCCCTGCGCCACAATCCCCCAGTCTCCACTGCTGCCATCTGCAGCCGCTGCAAATAGGCATGCCGGGGGGCAGGGTGTGGCTTTCTTGAGCATATTTTCCAGAAATCCCAGATAAGAGGTTGGATTGAGTACTTTTAGCCTATGTGTTACCCCAGAAAAATTAATGCGGTAATGGGCATAAGTCCTTGTAGGATGAAACCACTTTACCCAATGATATTCTTTGTTACATAACAACAGCAGCATCTAACATTTAAATGTACTGGTGGTACAGTGGCTAAGTGCACTCGGTTGCTAACTGAAATGTTGGTGGTTTGAACCCACCAGCTGCTCTACAGGAGAAAGACGTGGCAGTCTACTTCCGTAAAGATAACAGCCTTGGAAACCCTATGGGGCAGTTCTACTCTGTCCTTGTAGAGTTGCTGTGAGTCAGAATCGAGTCGATGGCCACGGGTTTGGCTTTTTTTTGGTATATTACAGGCACTATGCCAAGTGTGTGTGTGTGTGTGTTTATTTTTTATATCCACTATCCCATTAATTTTTCAGTAGCTCTGTGGTAGGTACTATATATCATCCCATTTTAAAGATGAGGCACCTGAGGCTCAGATACATGAAATAACTTAAGTAACATGCCTGAGGCTGTGCAAGTAAATAAGAGAGCTGGAATTCAGACTGAAGTCTGTGTTTCGCGGTTGCCCCAAGGCCTTAAGCAATATGAAATCCTCATGTGTCACACTTGTCTTTTCTCCATTGTGCAAGGAGACATGAAAATCATAATGACCTGTTAACCAAGGGAGGCCGGGCCCTCATCCTTTGAAGTATTAAGACAACTGTATTAACCTGTCCCCCAGTGAGTAGGTAGAAAGGCCACCCAAAAGGAAGGCTTCTCTAGTTGAAAGCAACCTGGATTTAGAGGAATCTACAAAGGGAATCCTGTCTACAAAGGAACACTAAAGTGCTTGGTCATGTGTGCTGATTTAGGTGTTGACAGGAGCTTCATTTACCTACTGGTTCTGAGCCCGGCTCCTGGGCTTGGCACACGGTTTGAGCAGTTCCTTTAGTTGCTTTGTAGATGTTGGCAGAACTAGGAACAACACATTTTTCATTTTCAAAGGGGCCAGTCTTGCACCTTCCCTTATTTGTGACATACCACTGTCCTTGGTTTTCTTCTTCTGTCTTCTGTAATTGCCTCCATTTCTCATCCATGAGTGTTGTCCCGTGTTCCACCCAGGTGCTCCCTAAGGCTGCCGTGGAGGGGAGGCTGAGGACACACCCTGCTGAGCATGGCCCTGCCTGTAACTCACAGATGCTCGGGCCCAGTGCTCTCAGATGATGAGCTCCCAGCAGAGTGGGGTGCTCAGCATTTATTCCTCCAAATGTATTTGTTAACATGTGTCCTAAAAGTTGAACCCTGGAGTCAGAGTACTAGGGTGCAAATCTTGGCTCTGCCTCTTAGTAAACGTGTGGCCTTGGGGAGGTTGCTTAACCTCTCTGTGCCTTTGTTTCTTTGTCTGTAAAATGGGACGATGATAGCACTTAATTCTTAGGATTATTTTGATTGATAATCATAAGTATAGCTAATACTTTTGCAGCCTTTTCTAACGGCCAGGCCTTATCTAAGAGCTTCACGTTTATTAACCCATTTAAGCCTAACAACAACTTAATGAGGTAAGTACTATTTTTTCCCCATTTTGCAGATGAGAAAACTGAGTCTTAGAGAGGTTAAGTAATTTGCCAAAGGTCAGACAGGTAGTAGGCAATGGAGCAGGGAAGCAAAATGAAGCGTTCTGTGATCCTAAGTACAATCCTATGTCTTCCCTGTGATTTAATACCTGCAAAGTGCTTAGTGTCATGCCTGACACACAGTGAGAGTTCAGTAAATATTGAGTGCCATTAATTATTAGTCGTATTAGTACTAGGCACATGTTAGCTCCTTGGCTGTAAAGAATAACAACCAGAAAAAAAAAAAAAAAGCCAAAAAACAAACGAATAAAAAAACCAGTTCACTTCTGTATTTTACAAACTAGTGAGAAAGACAGATGCTTAAATGGGCAATAACCATCAAGTATATAAAGCTATGATGGAAGCTCTATGGGCTGCTGTGGAAGGGATCATCATTTCTTTAAATAAAAAATACCGAGAGTGTTTATACTATGCCAGACACTGCGCTAAGCCCTTGAGAGGCATTATTACCCGTAATCCTGCAAGGTAGACATCATTATTATCCCATCCTATAGAAGAAGAAACTGATGACTAAAGAGGGAAAGTAACTTGTCCAAGGGTTTCATAGCCAGTGAGGGTTCAAACTGGGATTTGAACCCAGACCTCCTTGACTGAAGGCCCTGGGCTGTAAGCTGCTTCCCTGCCTGCCTCTGGATGTCTCTGCATTGAAAGTTGTCTCCAAGGCCTTGCTCATCCTTTCTGGAGATATGGAAAATAGGGTGACTACAAAGGAATGAGGCCATTATTTCCTCCTCTTCCCTTCAGAACCAGGCCTCCACGAAAATGTTCGATAAATTGGTGGTGCATTGGGTGGGAGCCATCATTGCCATCCAGGATTTATTTGCCTTGCTTGTTTGCAGTGTGTCTTGTTGGGGTTTCCTCCCCCACAGGTGTGCTTGTGTGACCCATTATCCATGGAATGCCAGTGACTGTGTCCATCCAGACGAGACTGGGTGCTGTTTTCTGTGGCCTTCCATGAAAACTCCTGTCCATCCACCATGTTCTCTCCTTTCACTGACCCTGGACTCTGAACAATGCCCTTAAAGCGCATCCGTCACTTCTTCTGTGGGCTATGTTCTCTGTGTGTGAAGACTGATCTAATCAGCTGCCTTTGAAGCCGTTTTAGAGAGAGCGGCCATCTTTGCTCACTATTCTATGAAGTCCATCACAGGCCAATACACATACCAGGCCTGCCGAAACTAGGAGCGACTCTTGATTCCTTTCTTCCCTTCACCCCACATCCAATCCTTAACAAAGTCTTGTGAGCTCTATTTCCAAAATATCTCCTGAATCTCCTCCACGACTGCTCTGGGCCAAGCCACCATCACATGTTGTCAGGGCCCCTGTAATGGCTTCCTAACTCCTCTTTCCCTTCCCCTCTAATGTCCATAGAGTCGATTCACCACATGATAGCCAAAACCAAACCAAACCAAACCTATTGCTTTCGAGTCAATTATGACTCATAGTGACCCTATCGGACAGAGCAGAACTGCCCCATAGAGTTTCCAAGGAGCGCCTGGTGGATTCGAACTGCCAACCCTTTGGTTAGCAGCCATAGCACTTAACCACTACACCACCAGGGATTTAAGTTGTCGATCGGATCATGCCACTCTCTTGTTTTAAGCCCTCCAATGGTCACCTGTTGCACTTGGTGTAAAATTCAAAGTCCTTCAGTGGTCAACAAGGCCCAGCATGGTCTAGGCACCACCGGCCTCTCATTTTGTGGGCCTCTTACCCTTCTTATGCCACAGCTGCATTGGCTTTGTGCTATTGCTCAGGGAGAACAAACTCATTTTTTGTCTTAGAATCTTTAATAAGCTATTCATTTTGGGCAGATCATTCTTGGTTTAGTTAAGTTCCTTTTTATCATTCATGTCTCAGTTCAAATGTCATCTCCTCAGAGAGACTTTCTTTGATAACTGTAACTGAAATGGCCCCATCCTACACAGCAGTACTCTCTATTCTATTACTCTGTTATATTTTCTCCAGAGACCTATTAGTACCTTGAAATTTGTTGCTAATTAGTTTGTTTACTTGTGTATTATCTGTCTACAGAAGCTGTGTGAGACAGGGCCTTCATCCACCTCCATCAATGCCACGTCCTATGCACCTAGCAGAATAGCTGGCTTATAATGCAGGCTAATAAATAAGAAGAAGCTGATAATATGTCAGCTTGTCATACTGTGGGGGCTTGTGTGTTGCTATTATGCTGGAAGCTGGGGCACTGGCATCTCAAATACCGGCAGAGTCACCCCTGGTTGACAAATTTCAGCAGAGCTTCCAGACTCAGACAGACTAGGAAGAAAGGCTAGGTGATCAACTTCTGAAAATTAGCCAGTGAAAACGCTGTGGATCACAACAGAGTATTGTCTGATAAAGTGCTGGAAGATGAGCCCTCTAGCTGGAAGGCAGCAATGGACTCAAATATGCAGGTGATCACGAGGTCATCACAGGACCAGGCAGCATTTTGTTCTGTTGTACATGGGGTCGCTGTGAGTCACAGATGACTCAACAGCAACTAACAAAAACAACAACAACATCTGTGAAAGGATTACAATTTTTCAGGCATCATTCTAAGCACTTCATATGTATAAAACCAGTGAGTTTTCATGGTAATCCTACAGTGTGGATATTATCGGTATTCCTGTTTTACTGATGAGGAAACTGAGGCACAGGGGTTTGCACAATAGCCCAGTGTCATACAACTAGCAAGTGGCAGAGCCTGAATTCAAGGCCAGGTAGTAAAGCTCAGTAGCATGTGCTCTTAATCACCACATTACATTGCCTCTCTGGTAGGCGCTCAGTAAATAGTTGTTGAGTGAACTAACGAGTGGAAGATGCCCGCTAGAACCTGTGGGCTGAGCACAGCCGTGGATTCCTGTGGAAATGTCCTAGGCCCGGACGTTGTCAAATACATCCCGGAGAAAAGGGTGTGGTGCTGTCACATGGCTATTAAATGCCCCACAATCCAAAATGGTTTTTGCTTACCCACAGATGCTATTTATACTTTATACTTGATATTAATGCCCACTGGCTCCACGGTCCTTTACTTTTTTTTTTTTGGGTTAAGAGGAGAGAATTGTGGGAAATATTTTGTTTTCCCTGGGAGCCAGGCTATGTATTTACTTCAAGTTTTATTAAATGAGTTATAAATTTTCCCAGCAATTTACTCATAGCTCAAGAGGTTTAATTTGCATGTGTTGCCTTTTACAATATGCTTTTTGTAACGTTGCAGATGCTTCTTCCCCAGCTTCAGTAAACAGCAGGCACTCGGCCAGGTTTTTGACTGAACATGTGCCAGGCCTGGGAAACACGGATTAACTCCATGGTGGCCACAGGGCGCGGGGGGCAGGGGAGGGGGCGCCGTTTTGCTCTGTCCAGGGTATCTGAGGAGCTGAACGGAACTTCTGAGGGGCAAGAGGCAATTATTTTCTGGATATTCCTTTTGGATACCTTTTTTAATATCTTTTTTTTTCCACTCATAAAATAAAGAGGTCTTTATGCCTAGAGATCAGCCTTGAATTTGGCTATTTAAAATTGTCACGTTAATATGATGAAAAGGGTTTGTGTCCCCTCTCTCCCCTCAACTCTAAAAAAAAAAAAAAAATTTCTAGAGAGGCTAAAATCATTTTAGCCATCAAGGGAATGGGTCAAGGGTCAGTAATGGGGATGCTGTTTGAATCACCAGGAGTCCAGCTCCTCTGAGTCCAGTGAGTGATGCCTGTTTGATTCCAGGAAGAGAGTGTTAGGGTTAAGAGCTCACCCTTTAGGCTCACATTGTTGGATTCGAGTTGTGGCTCTGCCACTTATGAGCTTTGTGGCCCAGGATTTCACAGATACCATATAGTAACATAATATTTTCTTTTTTAAACAAAATTAACTTTAAGTGAGTCAACTAAAAATAAAAATAAAAAAAAAAACAAGTAAATACAGGCATACGGAGATGAGCAAGGCAGTGTGTGTGGTGGTGAAGTGTGGGCTGTGGGGCCGGAGTGTCTGAGTTTGAATCTGAGATTTGTCACTTACTAGCCAAATGACCTTGACCTTTCCATGCCTCAGTTTTCTCATTTGTAAAATGGCATTAATAATGGTACTTCCTCATAGAGTTGTGGTAAGGGTCAAATGAGTTGATACTTACACAGCTTTTGGAACAGGGCTGTGCACCTGAGGGCTCCGTGAACGTAGTTGTCGTTGTTGCTGCTGCTGCTGCTGTTACAGTGGTTTTTACTGCTACGACGTCTCCAGATACTACTGCTTCTCCTCCTCCTCCTCCTCCTTCTACTACTAAATACTAGAGATGACGCTGGGTACAGTAGAAATCATGAGCGTGGTACGCATACGATGAGGAGCCCTGGTGGTGCAGTGGGTAAGCACTTGGCTGCCAACCAAAAGGTCTTCTCTGCAGGAGAAAAATGTGGCAGTCTGCTTATGTAAAGATTTACAGCTTCGGGAGCCCCATGGGGCAGTTCTCCTCTATCCTTTAGTGTTGCTATGAGTCAGAATTTGACTCGACGGGGATGGATTTGGTTTGGTTTGGTTTGACGCACATGACTGAAATTAGGGAAACATTGACTCAGAGGAATGAGGTTGGCAGTTAACCAGGAGCAATCATAGAGCCATAAATTACAGTTTCATTGACAGTTAAAACTATTGCTTTACAGTTTAACATGGTTCCATATTTTACTGAGCATTTACTGTGTGTTGGGTGTGATGAGGTCTGCTTTAAATATATCCCTTTTAATTCTCCCAACACCACAAGGTAAGTTTCTTCCTATTCTTCTGATGGAGAAACTTAGTCCATGATATGTTAATTGTCCAAAGGTCAGGGACCAGCTGAGCTGATACAAGTCTTTTCTTCATCTGCCCTTTTCTGCCTGCTCCCTCTCCCCGATTTGGATGTCCAGGACTCCTTCTCCATTCCTCCCTTGCCCAAGGACACTTTGATTCCTCCTGGTTCCCATTCACTCGCCATACCCCGATGGCCAGCTAGTGCCTGCGTTCAGCCATTCCCTAAGTGTCTTCCCACCATGAAAGCCAGCCTGTCCAGTATCCATGTTCCTGCAGGGCACAGCAGATGACAGCTTCTAGTCTAATGAACTAATCTATGAAAATGGACATTAATAGACAAATATGTAACCTCTGTCAGGGTAAATCATTTTAGAACAGGCCTGGTGGACTTGAGACTTTCATTCAAAGGAATAATTAGTGAAGGAGATTTCAAGCAGCAGACAGCTCAGCAGCATTGTAGGCCTGTTCTGCAGCTGGCTGAGGGGGTTAGTCCTGACCTAGAATATCTTCTGCCTTCTGTGAGGTGTTAACCACTCTTTCCTATGGTCCTGGCCAAAATGGAACAGTGAGATAGTGATTGTGGGAGCCAGTCACAGTGGCACGTGATCCATCAGGGGCCCTGTCGCTCCCCCCTCCAGCACCAGCCCAGTGCCTGGCATGTGGAGAGTACTCAGTCAATATTGCTGAGTATATGAATCACTTCCCAGAGGCCTTTCAAATGTGAAGGGGACAAAAGGCCCTTTAAAGAATGGGACAATGAATTATAGTAGGTGAGGTTTGGTTGGGCCTTTTGGACCTGACAGTTTTTTTTTTTTCCTAATGTGGGCTATAATGGCCTGTCACGCGGGTCAGCTTGCTGTCATCTGTGTGTGCTGTGCGTTTCTGGCTAAGCGTGAACTGAACATGAGCAGCGTGATGCTGGGACCAGGGGACATCCATCTTCTACTCTCTTCTCTATCTTTGGGGCTGGAGGCTCAATGTGTTACTCTTGTGATGTCATAAAGCAGCTGATGTCTCAGTACATCCTGAAAGAATTATTCCCTCTTTTACCCTTCCTACAAATTGTACCCTATGATCCATTGAATTTCACTTTCCTATTTTTCCAACATTTCTCATTTTCTGCCCTTTTTTTATCCTCTCTCCCAGACCTTTGGGGGAAGGAAGCAATGTTGCTTAGCAACCAGTATGAAACTAGTCAATACTGCTTCTAATATTAACCCTTTGGTAAAAAGTAAGCAGCCCAATATATGTGTTATATAACTGTTCCCTAGTAAGTTTTCAACTATGAGTTCATGAAAGTTGGCAGCCCAACTTAGTGTTCTAATCACAGACATTGAAGATGTTAGCAAGCCTTTTAGCAAGTTCCAGTGTTGCAAGTTATAGAAATTGTGTTTATTAAAGTGGTTTATTTTTATATTCCTAATTTAGAAAATTGCTGTGATTATTGTATGTTTTGAACAAAATACCTTCTGACTTCAGCAGGTCTTGTGTGTGTGCTGATTGACTTTTTAGCCCTTGGAGTTCATTCATCTTACAAGCAGAAGATATGCTTTCTGGATTATGTCACTCAGTTGTTTACCTAATATTTATTGAGCTCTGTTATGTGCCAGGTGCCATGTAAGGCATCGTGGAGGTCACTATGAGCAACCATGGTTCTTTTATCAATCTTTTTATCGGCAAAAAGTCTTTTTCTGTTTTCAGGAGTGGAAGCTGAATGGTCTCTCTCAGCTTCATCTATTGAAATTACGTATAACAGCACTGGATTTTCAGGTGAGGTAGTCACTCTCCTACTGGAATGGTTTCTTTGGCTTGTGATTAGGCAATATTATTCTTAGGTTCTTTAGCCTTTTAGGAAGTGAGAAATAGGGGGGCAGCAAAAAGATAAATATTGACCAACTCTTCTCTGACACACATAAACCAAAAAAACCAAACCCGTTGCCATCGAATCGATTCTGATTCATAGCGACTCTATAGAACAGAGTAGAACTGCTCATAGGATTTCCAAGGAATGGTTGGTTGGTAGATTTGAACTGCCAACCTTTTGGTTAGCAGCTGAGTTCTTAACCATTGTGCCACCAGGGCTCCTCTGACGCACTTAGGGAGCTTTGAAAGTCCCCGAGACATCCCCATATGGGACTTGGGCTCTTGCTTTACTCCATTCAGCCCAGAAAAGGAAAGGGAACATAAAGACGTAGAACTGGGCGTGAGCATAATGATAGCAGCTTCCTTTTGTTGAGTACCTTATCTGAGGTAAGTTCCTCGTGGACATTGTCTTTCCATCTTTCCAGCAGCCTTATGGAGGAAGATATTGTTCTCATTGTTTTGCGGGTGAGAAAACTGGGACTCAGAGAGGGTAAATACCTTTCTCAAGGTCACACACCTCACACAGTAACCAGGCAGGGATTTAAATGCTGACAGAACTTGACTGTGCATCCTGGGCTCTTTTTGCTGGACTGAGTGGTCTCCTTTGCAAACCTGTTTCCAGTTGAAGGCAGAAGAAAGCTTGAGTTGCAGTGAACGATCCCGTATGTGGGGAATGTGAGAATTTAGCCCGTCGACATTCCTGGCCAGTTTTCACTGGGCTAAAGCATTTTTTTTTTTTTTTAGTCTGTATCAGGAAACCCTGGTGGCATAGTGATTAAGTGCTACGGCTGCTAACCCAGAAGTCAGCAGTTTGAATCAGCCAAGTGATCCTTTGGAAACTCTATGGCGCAGTTCTACTCTGTCCTATAGGGTCGCTATGAGTTGGAATCAACTCAACGGCAGTGGGTTTGCTTTGGTTTTGGGTTAGTCTGTATCAGAAGCCCTGGTGGTTCAGTGGTTAAGAGCCTGGCTACTAACCAAAAGGTTAGCAGTTCAAATCCACCAGCCACTCCTTGGAAACCTTATGGGACAGTTCTGCTCTGTCCTGTAGGGTCACTATGAGTTGGAATTGACTCAATGGCAATGGGTATTTTTAGTCTGTATCACTGATCAGCTGAAGCTGTGCAGGAACAACCAAGGGAACACAGGAACGGAACTAAAATTTCAGCCTCACTAACTGAGTTTCTCATTTACTTCCTTGCTGTGCATATTTCTCCCTTTCTTCTCTGGACATGAAGTGATGATCTCAATTCCATTTTAAGTAGCTAGGTATGACTGGGGTTCTGTGAGTTCATGGTGATTATGATGCTAATAAGACACCAACTATCCCTGAGTGCTTTACATAGCCTTGACACAAGGCTAAGCATTTTATAAACATTACTTGTCTTCCTCTGACAACCCTGTAAAGTAGGTGGTGTTATGCGCATTTTCAGTTGAAAAGGTAGGCTCAGGGAAGTAAACACACATGTCTAAGATCACACAGCTAGAATCTGAGCCTTAGATATTGCAGTTTTCACAGCCATTCTTCACCCTTTCACTCTGCTGTGGGGGCAGTCCCCTTGTGTTCGTCTTCTGGGGCTCTTAAAACAGGAGCATTGGTTTCCCCCTGGGGTGCTTGTGCCTTTCAAGTCTGTTAATGTCTATAAAAAAAAATTTTTTTTTTTTTTTTAGGTTCTGTTAAATTATAAGCACCTGGAGGGCAGGAGCCATGCCTTAAACTTCCGATGGTTCCTATAAAGCTCAAACACTTGGGAGGTGCCAGGAAAAATTGGAGGAGTTCATTGCTTCCCTTCTCCTGTGCTGCCACTCTCATTTCTCACCATTGCTGTTGGCAGAGAGCTCTCACGTCCTAAGGGATTGAAAGAGGAAGTGACATCAGCAGCTGGGCTCCCTTCTGTCATATACACTTTATAGAAAAGTAGTCAGGTATTGTTCTGTCTTTAGCCCATTTTGAATTTTTTCATATCCTGGGAGCAGTATATCATACAGATGAGAGGTCTGCTGCTTACTTATTGGGAGACCTTTGGCATGTTACTTAACCTTTCTGAGCTGAGCCTCAGTTTCCTGCACCATTAAAGGGGTCTAAAATAGTACCTGATTTATAGGTTGTAGTTCTGCGAATCCATTGAGATAATTAATGCATATGACGTCCTTAGTGTAGACACTGGTCCATGGCCAATGCTAATGTAGCTATTAAAAGAATTCACTGAGTCTTTCAATTCTGAATATTTTGTGGACAGTATGAGAGAAGAGTATCAGGTGAGGATGCCCTGGAGTTGGTAGGACCTTCCATGGTGGAATGAAAGATTAGAGATCTGGAGGACAGGGAGAGATATTCTTGCCCTCTAGTATGTATGAATTCTCTTCTCATTCTTTTGAGTTAGGCTGCAGGAAGGCCCCTCATTAGAATGTGGACATGGTGGGTAGGGACAGATGAGAATGCATTTGTCTGTTGCAGGACTAAAGAGAAGTAGGGTGAGGACAGCTTATCACATTAACTTCTCTCGCATAACACAGAACAGGAACCGTGCAGTTGCACATGGCCCTCTTAGCTTCTTCATGTGGCCCACCATCTGATTTCAGCAGCAAGAAACTAAACACATTTCTCAATGAGAAGTCATTTCTCTTCAGTTCACACCTCACTTGCTTGCATACACTGAGAACACAGCCTTCTAGCCACCACTCACAATAGACTACTTATAATAGACTATTGTGAGTAGACAGTTTCCCAGTGTTGGGTCACAGACAGAGGGTGTTGTTTGGGTCCAGTCCCCAGGACCCAGTTTGGGTGAAGGAGGAGAGAGAGATGGTCCAAGGAAGCAGAGAGGTCTTCCAGTCCCTGCTTAGGGAAGTATGGAGCAGGATGAATCCCTTCCGGCCGTTTTAGACGGGGGTAGAGGAAGGAATCCAGTCCTTTGTCATTTTCCATGCTCCTCTGTCCTCCAACCCCATAGCCAGTTTTCCTCTCACCCATTCAGCACCCCACTCTCCTACAAAAGATATCTGTGCTGCTAGTCTTCATCCAAGTCTAGGAATCTTCTTAAGAGATGATACTTTTCGTCCCTGGTCTGTGGTAGAACTTGGAACTAAGTCACCTGCCCTCCTGCAGGTGGTCACAGGAGAAGTCACAGAATGAGTCTTACAATCAGTTCCTGCACAGAATAACACTGGGTTAGCTTCTGAAATTGCACAGCCCTGTACAGGTAATCCTTTAAGAGTACAAAAATTATGAAGGAATACTGAAGTGCACTTAGAGATCCTGCACTGCTGGATTTAAAAGAAGTAATTTACATTTGTTTTGTTTATAGAAACATAGTGTTTCTGTCTTTGTAGAAGTCAAAAGCATTCTTATTTTTCCTAAGTTCTCATTTATATTTACAAGCTATGTATTTTAAAATATAATGTGTGTGTATGTATATGGAATCCCTGGGTGGTGCAACTGGTCATGGGCTTAGCTGCAAAGTGAAAGATTAGAAGTTCCAATCCATTCAGAGGTCCCTCAGAAGAAAGGCCTGGTGATCTGCTTCCAAAAGCCAGTCATTGAAAACGCTATGGACTGCGTCCTGCTTTGATATACATAGGGTCCCTGTTAGTTAGAGTTAACTCGATGGCAAAAAAAAAAATTTTAATGTATGTATACGTGCACACCCCCATGTGTCTGTCAGTTTGTTGTACTGCGGGGGCTTGTGTGTTGCTGTGATGGTGGAAGCTATGCCACTGGTATTCAGATACCAGCAGGGTCACCCATGGGGGACAGGCTTCTGCTGAGCTTCCAGACTAAGACAGACTAGGAAGAAGGACCCGGCAGTCTACTTCTGAAAAGTATTTGCCAGTGAAAACCTTATGAATAGCAGCAGAACACTGTCTGATATAGTGCTGGAAGACGAGCCTCCCACGTTGGAAGGCACTCAAAAGATGACTGGGGAAGAGCTGCCTCCTCAAAGTAAAGTCGACCTTAATGACATGGATGGAGTCAAGCTTTTGGGACTTTCATTTGCTGATGTTTCATGACTCAAAATGAGAAGAAACAGCTGCAAACACCCACTAATAATCGAAACCTGGAATGTAAGAAGTATGAATCTAGGAAAATTGGAAATCATCAAAAATGAAATGGAACACATAAACATCGATATCTTAGGCATTAGTGAGCTGAAATGGACTGGCATTGGCCATTTTGAATCCAAAAATCATATGGTCTGCTATGTGGGGAATGACAACTTGGAGAAGAATGGCATTGCATTCATCATCAAAAAGAACATTTCAAGATCTATCTTGAAGTACAGTGCTGTCAGTGATAGGATAATATCCATACGCCTACAAGGAAGACCAGTAAATACAACTGTCATTCAAATTTATGCACCAAAGATGAAGGCCAAAGATGAAGAAATCGAAGATTTTTACGAGTTTCTGCAGTCTGAAATTGATCGAATATGCAGTCAGGATGCATTGATAATTACTGGTGATTGGAATGTGAAAATTGGAAACAAAGAAGAAGGATCGGTGGTTGGAAAATATGACCTTGGTGATAGAAACGATGCCAGAGATTGCACGATACAGTTTTGCAAGACCAATGACTTCGTTGCAAATACCTTTTTTCACCAGCATGAACTGTGATTATACACATGGACCTTGCCAGCTGGAATACACAGGAATCAAATCCACTACATCTGTGGAAAGAGATGATGGAAAAGCTCCATATCAAGGCCAGGGACCAACTGTGGAACAGACCATCAATTGCTCATATGCAAGTTCAAGTTGAAACTGAAGAAAATTAGAACAAGTCCAAGAGAGCCAAAGTATGACCTTGAGTATATACCACCTGAATTTAGAGACCATCTCAAGAATAGATTTGACACATTGAACACTAATGATGGAAGACCAGACAAGTTGTGTAATGATATCACGAACATTATCCATGAAGAAAGCAAGAGGTCATTGAAAAGACAGGAAAGAAAGAAAAGACCAAAATGGATGTCAGAAGAGACTCTGAAACTTGCTTTTGAACGTAAAGCAGCTAAAGCAAAAGGAAGAAATGATGAAGTAAAAGGATTGCACAGAAGATTTCAAAGGGTGGTTTGAGAAGACAAAGTAAAGTATTATAATGACATGAGCAAAGAGGCGGAGGTGGAAAACCAAAATGGAAGAACACGCTCAGCGTTTCTCAAGCTGAAAGAACTGAAGAAAAATTCAAGCCTCGAGCTGCGATAGTGAAGGATTCTATGGGCAAAATATTAGACGACGCAGGAAGCATCAAAAGAAGATGGAAGGAATACACAGAGTCATTATACCAAAAAGAACTGGTTGATGTTTAGCCATTTCAGGAGGTAGCATTTGATCAGGAACCAATAGTGCTGAAGGAAGATTCTAAGCTGCACTGAAGTCATTGGGGAAAAACAAGGCTCCTGGAATTGATGGAATATCAATTGAGATGTTTCAACAAACGGATCAGCACTGAAAGTGCTCACTTGTCTATGCCAAGAAATCTGGAAGACAGTTTCCTGGCCAACTAACTGGAAGAGATCCATATTTATGCCTATTCCCAAGAAAGGTGAGCCAACCAAATGCAAAATTATTTAACAATGTCATTAATATCATACGCAAGTAAAATTTTCCTGAAGATCATTCAAAAACGGCTGTAGCAGTATACTCACAGGGAACTGCCAGAAAATGAGACCACATTCAGAAGAGGACGTGGAACCCAGGGATATCATTGCTGATGTCAGAGGGATCCTGGGTGAAAGCAGAGAATACCAGAAGGATGTTTACTTGTGTTTTATTGATTAGGCAAAGGTATTCGACTGTGTGGATCATAACAAATTATGGATAACATTGCGAAGAATGGGAATTTCAGAACACTTAATTGTGTTCATGAGGAATCTGTACATAGATCAAGACGCAGTTGTTTGAACAGAACAAGGGGATACTGTGTAGCTTAAAGTCAGGAAAGGTGTGCATCAGGGTTGTATTCTTTCACCATACCTATTCAATCTGTATGCTGAGCAAATAATCCGAAAAGTTGGACTATACAAAGAAGAATGGGGCATCAGGATTGGAGGAAGACTCATTAACAACCTGTGTTATGCAGGTGACACAACCTTGCTTGCTGAAAGTGAAGAGGATTTGAAGTACTTACTAACGAAGACCAAAGACCACAGCCTTCAGTATGGATTATGTCTCAACATAAAGAAAACAAAAATTCTCACAACTGGTCCAATAAGCCACATCTTGATAAACCGAAAAAGATTGAAGTTGTCAAGGATTTCATTTTACTTGGATCCACAACCGACAGCAATGGAAGCAGCAGTCAGGAAATCAAAAGCATTGCATTGGACAAGTCTCCTGCAAAAAAAAAAAAAAGGACCCCTTTAAAGTGTTGAAAGCAAACATGTCACCTCGAAGACTAAGGTGCACCTGACCTAAACCATGGTATATTCTCAATCACATCATGTGGGTATAAAAGCTCAACAGTGAATAAGGAAGACCGAAGAAGAATTGATGTCTTTGAATTGTGGTGTTGGTGAAGAATATTGAATATACCATGGACTGCCAGAAGAACAAACAAATCTGTCTTGGAAGAAGTACAACCAGAATGCTCCTTAGAAGCAGGGATGGCGAGACTGCACCTTAGAGTCTTTGGACACATTATCAGGAGGGATCAGTCCCTGGAAAAGGATATCATGCTTGGTAAAGTACAGGGTCAGTGGAAAAGGGGAAGACCCTCAACGAGATGGATTGACACAGTGGCTGCAATGATGGGCTCAAGCATAACAATGATTTTAAACATGGTGCAGGACTGGGCAGTGTTTTGTTCTTTGATACATAGGGTAGCTATGAGTTGGAACTGACTCAATGGCACCTAACAACAACAACAATATATATGCATATGTTTTTTTTTTGTGTGTGTATATGCATGCATTTTTAGTTTTCTCAAGTATTCTCTCGTCTCCACAATGTTGCTCATTACAAATAGGCCAGGCAGTTCTGGGGCAGAGGGAGCTCATTGAGTAGAGGGAAACTTAGTGGACACAAGGTCTTGTGACAGTGTCAATGTCCAGATTGTTAAATGGCAGGTCTTTCCTTCAACAACGTCACAGTGTTGCTGGGTTCTCAGCAAGAGGACCGTAAGTGCTAGCATTGTGGCTGGGAACAGTGCTCACTGCTGGAAGAAAGCTGCCCTGCTCCCAAGAGTAGAGGCTGCCTGGATTTCCTGGAGATCAATGCCCTGCAGGGATGAAATCTAAGCCAGCAGCTGGAGGAGGAGAAAGGGACAGAGGTGTGGGCCTGGGTCTAGTTTCCCAGGTAGCAGCCATCATCTGAGGAGTGGGAACTAACGGGCAAGGCCATGGAGCCATCGTCTTCTCCTCCATATGTCCCCGGCAGCAACAGAGGAGGGCTGCAAAGCCTGCTGAGAGGAGCAGCCACATGACTGGCCATAGTCTGAGGACACATGGCCACATACAGGGCCCGGAGTGGGAGAGACGGCTCCTGCACACAGTCTGAGCAGGAGCCTCCTGTGCTTGTCCCTTTTGTCTGTCCCTGTTTGGGGGATCAAGGGAATGTATTGACCTTAGAGGAGGTGAGTGCTTCTTCATATCCATGTGAAGGGCTCACGTGGTGTTCTAACCAAAATGTCTCTTCATGGGAATGAATGTGCCTGATTCTTGTGCTGGTTAGTGGCACTGCAGCCCACTAAACCTAACACATAGCTCAAATCCAGTCATTCATAGCTCCCTCATGACTTTTGCTATGCTTGTGTCCCACTGCTATTATTATTTACTTGTTTTAAATCAGTGATTCCCACTGCCTGGGGGTGATCATGCCCCCTTCTCCCCTTGGTGACATTTGGCAATGTCTGGAGACATTTTTTGGTTATCATACTTTAGGTGGGGGATGCCACTGGGTTCTAGTGGGTAGAGGCCAAGGATGCTGCTACATAGGCTACAATGCATAGGATAGCCCACAACAAGGAATTATCTGGTCCAAATATCATGACTGCCAGGATTGATAAACTCTGTTTTAAGTTGACTCATTTTCCCTTACATTTACTTTCAAAGAAAATTCTATATAATTATAAAGGGAAGACCAGACTCCCCTGTCATAAGTAGAAAGTGTCCAGGGAAATATGTAGAATGAAAACAAAATAATATTCAATTTTAGGTAGATATACAGCCTTTAAAGAGCGCTGGTGGCTCAGTGGTTAAAGCGCTTGGCTGCTAACTGCAAGGTCAGCAGTTCAAATCCACCAGCCACTCTGTAGGAGAAAGAGGTGGCAGTCTGCTTCTGTGAAGATTACATCCTTGAAGACCCAGTGGGGCTGTTCTACTCTGTCCTATAGGGTTGGTATGAGTCAGAATTGAGTTGATGGCAGTGGGTTTTGATAGTGACCTTTGAACCTGAGGGCTGCTCTCTTTTAAAAAAAAAAGTCATGTTTTAGAGAACTGTTAAAGGCATATTAGCTCCAAACTGAGACTTTCTCCTTGTATTCAAAAGGACAGAAAGAGAATTGAAAAGGGAGTCAGTTTTCTTTATGTGACTAATTATGTACCCGTGTACCTCCACAAATCATCTTAGATACCACCAGCAGAATGTGAGTGGCTTCAGTCCATTTCATCATCAACGTGTTCTCGGTGGGAGCTTTGGCCAAGTCGTGTGTCATCTTGCAGAAGTAGCAGAAGTCCAGGAAGGGAGCATGACTCAGCCATGCCCAGCCCCAAGACAGATGCCAAGTTGCCAGAAATCAAAAAAAGACTGCTGAGTCATAATTTCCTTCATTCAGGAATTGGCGTGTGCTTTGGAGATTTTGAGATACAGTGCAAGGAGCTGGTGAATGAGCAAGGTTTAAACATTCATTCAGCATCAGCCTCGGTGAGAATTGCAGGATACTTTCATTAATTGGATTAAGGTTATATGTGTTTCATTTAAAACCAGCTGCAATCACTAATGGAATGACCTCTGAGTCATTCTGAAGCAAGAGGCGAGATGGCTCTGCTTATGTTGTGTTTGCCACTTGTGCTGACACCAAACTCTGATAAAATATGGTGCAAGGCCTGCAACCCAGCTCTCCCTTTTTAAAAGAAATTTTGTTTTCATTTTTAATAAAGAGACAGGCCCCAGACTTAAAAAGCATAGGTTGTGTGTAGCTTCACTGATGGCAGCAAAAGTGTGGAAATTTGGGAGAAGACGGTTTTCTTTTTCCAGCCACTGCCCTTCTTCGTCTCCCAGGGCTCTCCACAGCCTTGCTGGCTATGAGTCTAAGAAGGAGACCCAGAGGCAGGCCCTCCCTAGTCTCTTACTTGGGGCTCATTTGTCCCCCACTCTGGCCTCTCTGTGCCTCCCTCACTCCCTCCATATCCTCTCTATGCTTAGGTGTTTTGAGCACTTAAGAAAGAAAAAACATAAGACCCTCACTTCAGTCCCTTCATGTCCCTCCCTCTCAGACCAAGATTCACATTGGATCAGAGTAGACTATTAAAAACATGATAATATTCATTTCTTATGATTATTCCCAGCATAGCAGCCAGAGTGCTCCTGGTAAAACATAGGTTAAACCCTGCTACTCCTCTGCTGAGAACCTTCCAAAGGCCAAAGTCCTCAAGAGGTCCAGAGAGATCTCACCTTCCCCGCTGCCCCCTTGGTCCCCCTCCCTCCCTCTACTCTTTCCTCATAGCTCCTCAGACTCTCCTTGGGGGTCTTTTCCCTGGATATTCCTTCTCCTTTCATCCCAGTGTCTTTGAAGCTCTCTTTCCTCCTTCGCATGTTGTCTTAAAAGTTGCGTCCTTACTGAGGCCTTCCCTGACCTTCCTGTTTAAAGTTGCAGCCTTCCTCACAGCAGGCACTGCCTGGTGCCTTCCTTGCTGTATGTTTCTCACCACACCTACCCTTACCTACCTACCCTTACCTAAGAGACTGTCCAGCCTGTAGTTCTTACACAGGCTCTCTACCTCCCTTCACTGAAATAGCAAGGCCACAGGCTAGAGTCTGACTCTTCTAGACACTGATATATCCCAGCACCTGACACTCAAAGGACCTTAAAGTTTGCTGAATAAATTCATATTAATAATATTTAAATATTAATAATACCCCCCACCAAAAAAAAACCTGTTGCCATCAAGTCAATTCCGACTCATAGCGACCCTACAGAACAGGGTAGATCTGCCCCATGGAGTTTCCAAGGAATACCTGGTGAATTCGAACTGCCTACCTTTTGGTTAGAAGCTACAGCTCTTAACCGGTGCACCACCAGGGTTTCTTAATATTAATAATAGTAACAGGATAATATTTTGTAGGTTACAGAGTGCATCTATGTGTACTTTCTCATTATTCATCAGCCCTGTGAAGTAAACTAAACCAAAAAAACCCAATCCCATTGCTGTTGAGCCGATTCTGACTCATAGTGACCCTATAGGGCAGAGTGGAACTGCTCCACAGAGTTTCCAAGGACCACCTGGTGGACTCAAAGTGCCAGTTTTTGGTTAGCAGCCATAGCACTTAACCACTATGGTTTCCACCAGGGTTTCCTGAGGTAAGCAGGGCAGGTGTTATCCCTACTTTGCAGATGAGGAAGGGAAGGCACAAAGATATTCTGGGATCTGTCTAAATTCATGTAGCTAATTTTTAAGGACAGTGGTGCTCGGACTCACTTTTCCTGCCTTCTGGGCTGTTTACCTTTGCTGTCTGACGTGTCAGATTCAGGCTTCTAGAATTCTGGGGCAGTTGCAGGTGGGTTGGGCATGTGTCCCAGGAGAAACCAGTGGACTTGAGCCACAAATCCTGGGTAAACAAGCATTATGGTGAAACCCTCCTTGCTCCCAGGACCCCACACCTTGCCCACCAGCTCTTCCCAGACCTGCCAGCTTCTCCAGGCTGTCAGTGTAATTAGCCTAGAGGCCTTTGGCCCTGCTGCAGTAACTGGTAAGAAGCTATCCGTTACTGCCGTTCATTAAGACAGCCAACGCAAGATGAACTATTTTAGGTGAGTCATCTGGCCTAATTTAGAAAGGCTCTGTAGGGCTATAGCCTTTGATTTATCCGGGAGAGGTGTCTGTTATCAGAGAGATTCACACACAGACTTATTTATTATCCAGAATCTGTTTTTAATTTTGGAGATTGTTTACCTAAACTGCTGTGTGTTAGATGCCAGGACAGATTTCTGCTTAGCATTTAATTTTAGATACTCACCATGGCAGACAGTAAAAAATGGGTCCCCAGAATTTGTAGTTTCATTATGAATCTTACCTCCTGGCAGCCCCTACTAGTAGTTTGTCTTTGAAATCTCCTTGGTCCTTGTTAACCCTGCTCTGCTGTGAAAGAGATATAGTTTATTTATTGGACTTTGCCCATTTATGAAAAAGTACAGAAATTATTAATGGTTTAGTATCTATTAATGCATTACTTGGGTAGAATTCAAATTCCAATATTTATGGTAAACCCCTTTATAATGAAATGGGCAGAGAATCAGCTCTCCTGCTCCTTAAATTTGGAAGGCACTAGATGCCATTGGAATGGCTCCCTGTGAAATATGAGCCCTGACAGCTTTATATTTACACTCATAAATAAGAAATAAGTACTTTGGGTTGGAGGAGAAATAATTAAGAATATTTGTGTAGATAATAAAGAGGAAATGGTCCAGTTTGGTGAACTGTGTGCTTGAGAAATGCCAGGGGCTGCTGGGAGCTCGGTGAGTGGCACAGGAAGTATTAAGGGTGGAAGACTGTGGGTGGGTAGGGCTTCTGGAGACAGCAGGAAGGGGAGCCCTGTGGAGAGTACCATGAGGCCATGGTAAGATATGAGTGGCTGAGCACAGAGAGGCTTAGGTTTGGCAATTGGGAGATCTGGTTCAGATTCCAATTCTACCTTAATGTAACACAGCTCTTTGGTGACAGTCGTTGAAGTTTTCTGGACCCCAGACTCCTCACCTGTAAGATACAGCTAGTATTTCACAAAGTTGTCATCAGGATAAACAGTATAGGCTTAGAATTGTCTAAAGTACTATTCATATCTGTGTACATGGGGTGTAAAGAGGTAACCTGGTTAGGGCAAGAGTGTAGTTGTGGAGTTGGAAAAAAAATATATATATACATATATATACACACACACACATAAGGATATGTATATTTTTATATGTATGTGTATAGAAAAATAAATAGGGTTAGAAATAAACTTCCCAGCATGACAGTGTGAGGG
This sequence comes from Loxodonta africana, assembly GCF_030014295.1. Classification (NCBI taxonomy): domain Eukaryota; kingdom Metazoa; phylum Chordata; class Mammalia; order Proboscidea; family Elephantidae; genus Loxodonta; species Loxodonta africana. The sequence goes on from NC_087357.1 coordinate 74,383,159, forward strand.
GCTTTGCTGATGCAGTCTTTAGCAAAATAGATGAAAAAAATATATAAAATGCAATAATTTAAAGCCTGTGGAAATAGTCCTAAGGACAAACAGCAAATGAAGAAACATCTATTCAAGACACTCTATAAAAATTCAGTAAGGAAGATGAGAGTCTATAGTATTTGAACCAAGACTACTTCTTGCCACCTCCCTCCCAGCTCAACGAAGTGGAGACTCCACTCTAGACTGCTATAACTAAGGACGCAGGACTCCTTCTCCCCCCAGCTTCCGGGCAGGAGGATTTCTTTCTGGAAGGAGCAGAATTTCAGTATTTATCATCCTTCTTCCAGCTGCCTATAGTTGAGGCTAAGTCCCTGGCAAGTGAAATCAAAAGGTGGAGGATCCTGTCTTCTTCCCAGCTCCCACTCATGGAATGGAGGCTCTACCTTGGGTACAGTATTCTGAGAATACTTAGGCCCCTCCTGTTCTTGTCCTGGATCATGAGACAGTAGTTTCATGCTAGAAGAGGCAAGCCAGGAGGACATCAAGCTGCTGCCCTCCTCTCCACCCACATCTCAGTTCCTAGAGTGGGGGTATCAGTCAGAGGGAAGCTTTCCATTGTCCCCAAACCCAACTCCAGAGCTCTGAACCAGAGATTAGGCCTGTGGGGAGAAGCAAACCATAAAACAAGTAGTTCCTAATCTCTCCCCAAAGGAGCTGACTTCATTTACAACAGAACATGGAGATCATACTGAAGGGTGCTCTCAAGAACAGTGGAAGTTGTGGTGAAAGGCAATTGGGAGGAAATTTGTAGATATAATGAAGGTACAGCCTAGACTGTAGGCTGCCTAGTTTACAGGAGAGAAATGGGGAGTGAGACAGCTGGGAGGAACCTTCCTGTGGTCAGAATAAATATCAAACATGGGCCTCAGAAACTATGTCTTCAAAGGAAGTGCAATTTGATTGGATTACTTTGTAGAGTATTTTATGTCCCAGAGTATTATTGCAAACAGTAGAGTAATCATCTAGCAATGAGTGGAGTTTAACTGCTGAATGTGGTCAGGGAAAGTGAGGAGGAGAGCCCTACCAATACCATGGTCATTCCAGGGTAACTGTGGACATACCCAAAGCTTCACCTCTCCAAGGAGAAACTTTAGAAACTTAACACTGCAGGGATAGGCAGGTGGAAGTGGAATAGACTTCACTAAAATAATCCAGCCACCACTAAAATGTAAACAAGCAAACAATAATAACAAGCCCGGGGCAGGTGGGGAGCTAGTACCAAAGTTGCTATAATGTATTATCTAAAATGTCTGGTTTCCAACAAAAGGGTTAAGAGACATACAAAGAAACAGGAAAGTATGATCTATACCTTGGACAAAAAGCAGGCAACATAAACAGCCTGTGAGAGTGACCAGATGTTGTATTAACAGAAAAATACTTCAAAATAGCCATTATAAATATGTTCATAGAACTAAAGAAAAGCATGATTAAAGAAGTAAAGGAAGGTGTGATTACAGGGTTACATTAAGTAAAGAATATGAATAAAGATATAGGAATTATTTTTTAAAAAAGAATGAAATGGAAATTCTGGAGTTGAAAAGTATAATAATTAAAAAAAAATACTAGAGACACTCAACAGTAGATCCGAAGTGATGGAAGAATTAGCAAACTTTTAGATCAATAGAGATTATGCAAGCCAAAGAATAAGAGAAAAAAGAATGGGAATAAAAGTGAAAAACATCAGAGGAATATGAGACACCATTAGGGGCACCTGCACTCTGAAGGAGTACTGAGGGAAAAGAGAAAGAGAAAGGAACGGAAAAATGTTTAAAAAAAAAAATGATGCTAGAAAACTTTCCAAATTTACTGAAAAAAACCCTGCACATCTAGAAGCTCAATGAACACTAAGTAGAGTAAACACACACACACACAAAAAAGAGATCCACAAATAGACACATCATAGTAAAAAAGCTGAAAGTCAAACACTAGGAGAAAATCTTGAAAGCATCAGGAGAAAAATGACTTGTCACTTTCAAGGGAAGGCTAATAAGATTGACAGCTGACTTTATAGCAGAAACAATGGATGCCAAAAGGCAGTGGGGAAATGTATTCAAAGTGCTCAAAGGCAAGAAAATGAACTATTAACCAAGAATCCTATAGGTAATAAAGCTATCTTTTAAGAATGAAGGGGAGATAAAGAGTTTCCCAGATAAATAAAAACTGAGAGAATTTGTTGCTAGCAGACCTACCTTACAAGGAATACTGAAGGAATCTCTTCAGGCTGGAAGCAAGCGACCCAGATGGTAATTTGGACCACTTAAAAAAAAAAAAAAATGAAAAGCACTGCTAAAGACCAGTGAAGATGTGGTTGATTGAAAAGCTTCTGATTTATCATATCTGCATCACTTTCAGCTGCACATCTTCTACCATAGCCCTTTTGCAAGTTCAGACAGAAACTTTAAAACTCTTTCTCTAGCTCAAAGCTAAAATTTTAGTTTGATGAATACGGGTCAGGAACATTTAAGGGCAATGTATATGCATTTAACTCTTTTTAGTAGGCCACCTAGAGGAAGTAATTTATTTAGACCTTTTTCTCTGAATATAAATATGATAGACTAAACTAAGTATAAATATAATACTGCTATGAAAAAAGTCCAGTATCGGAGGTGCAGAGGGAAATAGTCAAAGTGCACAATCATTTGCTCTCCCACACCCACTTTCCTTTCTAAATATAATTACTGTTGAAACATCGAGGGTATTACTAGACCTCTTTTGATGCATTAATAAAAACACAGATAATATTATTTTACATAGGCACGATTATACTATCTTTTTAAAAAAGAAAGAAATTAGAGTGTCAGAGCACAATCAATGAATGGGTGGCTCTTAACTGTCATGGCTCTTCCGCTCATGGAGTCTGTTACTAGATTAATGTCCCCTGAGTTTTTTGTCCAGCTGAAGCTTCTCCTTTATCTCCTCCTGGTATAAGTCAAAGGACTTGATTGAGTCTTTACATCTCCAAGCATCTAATTAAAGGTTATAAAATCATAACATGTAACAACAGAAAGGAATCTCAGGGATCTTCTAGTTTAGGGATCACAAACAAGTTTTATTGCATATAAAGACTGTATGGTAGTGGCTTCCGGAACTGTTGTATAGAGAATACTTCTGAACCAGCAGGTGAGAGTTTCATGATTGAAAAGCTATAACTGTCAGTGTTGAAGAGTGGTAATCTTGTAGTTCAACCCACTCACCGCCCCCCCCCTTTTTTTTAAGTAAATGAGGAAAACAAAACCCAGCAAAATCAAGTGAACTGGCCAAGCTTATCCAGTGAGTTAGAGGTGAGCCATGACTAGAATTTAGATCTCTGGCTTCCTATTCAACTGCCATTTATGTCACGCCATACTGCCCTTGTTTGCCTATGCAGCCTCTGTGTCTCTACAGGTCATCTAGGAATCCAGCAGTCAACTGTCTCTGATTTACATCCGATTCAAGTGGGCACAGTGTTTGACATCCTCCTGGCTGTTTCTGGTGGCCTGCACAGACAGCTAAAGTCAAGAAACTGAATTGATGATGATGATAAGAACTCATTTATTTAAGCATTTTCTATGTCCCAGGCTCTGGGCCGTGTACTTGATGTATATTATCTCATTTAATTACAATGTCATTGTTATCAGTAGGTGACAGTCTCTCCTTTATGCCAGTGAGGGTGGGGCCCAGAGAGATTAAGAAACTTCTGAGAGTCATAAACTGGCAAGTGTCAAAGTTGAGATTCTATTCCAAGTTTCTCAGACTCCAAAATGTGTGTTTTTGATTGCTGAACATAAATTAATACACATCCTGTGGGTTTGTAAATGGTGTTGTCCATAGGGGTAGTATAGATGCATCTTCTGACTATCATGAATAAAGACTTGCATTCAAAGCAGCACAGGAAGCTTATGAAAGTGAGGTTTCGATGCCCCTGACATGCACCATTTAGACAGTAGGGGAGATGTTCTTTACATCCAAAGCAGATCTTCCTTGTGTCTATTTTTGTATGTGCTCCTATGACTCTACTCTAGCCAGAGTTGGATGGAGTTGATTACGTCAAGTACATGGGTTTTCCTTTATGCATTTTGTATGCAAGAACTAATGCCATAATGATTCATAAAAATAAAATTCCTGGTGAGCTCACCTGCCATGCAGATTTGCTGTTTCCTGACTTTAGAAGTAAATGATGCTGGAAAAAACAAACAAACCAAACCCAGTGCTATCGAGTCGATTCTGACTTATAGCTACCCTATAGGACAGAGTAGAACTGCCCCATAGAGTTTCCAAGGAGCTCCTGGCAGATTCGAACTGCCGACCCTTTGGTTAGCAGCCATAGCACTTAACCACTACACCACCAGTGTTTCCACTGGAGAAAGGAACTACTTATATTCTAGCAAACTTTCACTCTCTCTCCCCTAAGTTTATGAGGAACTTGAGTAGTCAGTCTTTCGCCTGGAGGTCTGGATGCCTCCTCATGGTGCCCCTGGGGCTGATGAGTAGGTAGCATTGAGCCTTTTTGCTATGTGGCAAAGGCCAAAGGCCCCAGTTATTGTATTCGTGATTTTACCTGACTAGCTATAGGCAAACAGCGCAGCTCTTGGAGTCAGCTCCAAGTTCATTCATTCACTAGTGTTATCCTCTGGCTACATATCAGCTTTTAAGTACTCTTGTAACAGGGTGTTATCTTAACATTTAGGTTAACTGTCAAATAAAAATAAAAATTAATAAGGTGGAAGAAAAAGAAGAGTGTCTTTACCGAAAATTCTTATTGAAGCCTGTGGAAGGGCTACACCTCAGTCTGAGTGGTTCTCCTCTAGGCAGTGAGCTTGTTTTGTTGCTTGGTGTGGTCTCTTGGGTGCTGACCTCTTCCTGGGTGTCTGGGAGATCGGGAAGCTCTGAAATCCACAGCTGCTTTATCTTCTGGACTCTCATTTCTTTTCCTGCGGGCAATTTCAGGATTGGGTGCAAGATGTTAGCCTGGAGGAGGAGAAAAAAGTAGTGGGAGAAGAAAGAGAAGGAAGTAGAGTGGGGTGAAGGCTAGAATGGGGAGGATGCTAACATTTGAGAGAATCATCATCGCCTGGCAGGCACTGCTCTAAGCCCTTAGCTTGTATTAACCCAGATAATCCTGCAGCAGCAGTTAGACATTGCTATTGTTATTGTCCCTATTTTTCAGAAAGGAAACTGTGGTTAACTAATTTGTTCATGGCAAGTAATGAAGTTGGCCCCAGGGCCCACACCCCTACCCATTAACTCTACCACCTCTTTGCTCTGTGACTCTAAAGCTTGTTAGGAGGAACACTTGCCTTGCCCCATCAGCCCTCGGCCCTTTCTTTTTTCTTTACAAGGATTGTTTTTCTTCCCATTTGGTGAAAAAGAAATCCCTAGAAGGGAGAGAAAATCCATACAGAGCTTCTCCACAGGTTCTTTATCTGGCTTCACCGTGGAGCACTTCCACACTTTCTTCTCTGGCTTTATCTACTTACTTTCCCCACAGGTGCCTTCTACTTCAAGATTCCAGCACCCACCTGTACTGCTCCCCATAAAAACCAGTTCCCCAAACCTCCATTCACCCTAAATTATAGATGACTGATAGAAGCTTTGTGTGTTAACTCTCCCAGCAATATTTGTATTATTGTAGTCAAAGCCATGAAGGTGGCATTTCACGCACAGCCAGTCAGGTTCTCCTTCCTACTCTGACCTTCGTGTATTGAGAGCCAACCTGAAATCCAAAGCTAGGAATTCCCTTAAACAGCTGCCACTTCAGTCTGTACTTCTGTGTAAGCCAATCTAGAATACAGGTGAAAAGTTACCTTGCAGAGAACAGGCAGAATTATAGCCGCACCTCTACCCTGGGTTTGCAGTGCCCTGGTCTCCAGTAGCATTCTGTAAACATGATCACTGTATTGCTTGTCCAGATGGGAGATGATCCTGTAATTCACGGGGCTTCGTAGGGCACAGCTTAGGCTGTAGTCAGGAAGCTGACTCAGGGAGAATGTTCCTTAGATGCCAGGAACAGGAAGAAAGAGGCTGGGTGTTCCATGCTGTCTGGGCCTGCTACCCCGGGGACTAAGTCAGGAGGAAAATGGTGCTCACCTCCTGGAGAATTGGAGTCCTTGATGCCCTGCCTTCCTGTAGCCCTCTACTGCCTCCTGCACTCGGGTAGCTCTACCCATGAGGCCACCTCCTAAAGGCACCATGTTTTTTATGTAACGTTTTGTCCCTTTAGAAATTATCATGACGCATGTCAAGAGCTTTCACACTGAAAAAAATATGTCACATTAGCTTCCAAGTTTCTGATTGTCTAAATAACGCAGCAACTCAACATACAGCTGTCTGGCATTTTGACAGTACAATAACCCATAATTCTTCCTGCCACTCAATACTTCAAGGTTAGCATTTTGTAGTTTGCTCTCAAGGAGTATTCATTTAAATTTTCAAGAGCGAAGAGTTGACTGTGGCTGCCTCATACCTCTCTTTTGATCTTTTCTTTATTTGCTTGCATGTTCTTCCAGTTTATTACATGTATTTTATGTAATGCTCGTGCATGTGTGTAAACTTTTTTGAGAGGTGGAATGTTGTTCAACTTCCTGTGTTCCGTTGTCCAGTTAGCTGGGGATAAGAATGGGAAATATCTGCCAAGCTTCAGAGGGCAGCTACTTTGTCTACGGTTCCCAAGCATTTGCCATGGAGTAAAGCAAGAAGGAATTGATAATAGTATAAAGTCATTTATGAGTCTTTTGTGCCTCCTGAGGAAGGTGGACGGTTCCAGTTCTTAACTTCTGCATGAGAGAAGCCTCCTTACTTGGCCCTTCCTTAATCCTGGAGTATCAAGGATGATTCTTAGAGAGAAAGAACCCTGACAGCCAGTTAACATTTTTGTTGTAGCTGCTGGTTTTCAGGTCTTCCTTCTTGTATCATAATATTTTTGAGTAACTAGATTTTTCAGTTGTTTCCTGTTCTACTGGTCATTCTTATAGGCAAGTTAACATCCCTACATGGGAGACTGAGTTATGAATCTGGCTGTCATTGATTACTTATAACCTTGGCCAAGTCAGTAATTTCCACTTTCTCTTTATTTCTGAAGTAAGGTTACTGCCCCTTGTCTTACTTGCCTTTACAGGCTTGTAGCTAGGTTAAGATGAAACAATGGGAGTGGATGTGCCTTGAATTATTAAGAGCTGTATTATCTCAATAATAGACATCATTGTGGGTTTCTCCTTTAATTTACTGCCAATTTACGTCCCTGATCTACATTTTCTGCCCAGAGTAGTTGAGCGGCTTATTGTGATGTGTGGGTCATTTTCTGGGAGAAGGAGAGTCAATGGAATGCCTCCTGCCACCAACGGAGTTTATTTAGTGGCCTTGAGTGTACTGTGTTCAAGGAAAGAAATTCTGGATCTCAGACACCCTCAGGACATCTCAGGGCTTAAAAATCTGAGACAAAACAAAAAACAACTGCGTCTTAAATCAGTGCCTGACTGACGGACTTAATGAGTGTGCTTTGCTTGTGAAAACCCCTGACTCTCGAAGCTCACCAACCTGCTTTGAAGTCCATGAAGTTCAGGACAATTTAAAAGCCTGAATGTGTTGTGTAAGAAGAATCACTGTTTATGTGTAGTCTGTTTACACTTTCAAAGTCATTAAAGGGTAAATATTTTGCTAGTTTCTTTATTTTGCTAGCATTGGGCCCTAAAATCTCTCTAACATAATTTGCTTGTTGAGGCCTTTGGAATTTTTTTTTTTTTTTTTTTGATGCTACTGGCAGGAGAATTAACTCATCTTCAGCAGCCCTGGGACTTACTCCGACAAATCTGGGGTGAGCTGCTGGCCTGAGGTAATAATGGAATGGTTAAGCCTGAGTTCATGGCGGGGGCGGGGGGGTTCTAATCGTTGATCTCTATCTGGTTGGTTGGTTTGGAGGGGAGAAATCAGAGTGGGCTCACCTTATTTTGCGAGAGACTTCATGAGATGTTTTACTTTGAATTGGTGATCCTATTTACTATGCACTTGTTTACTTCTAAGCAGGGAGTTTTAACGTCTTGTAAAGTCTACCTGTGAAGTTGGTGGGCTGTCACAGTTCCGTGCTTGAAACAGCCTGGCCTAGGAGAAGACAGCTTGATGGGGTTTGCCACAAATGTTTAGACGCTAACAATAATGCAGTCACTTGAATTGTGTACCACTCTATACTTTCCGAGGGGTTTCCGCATCTGTTACCACAGCTGATCTCAGAGTACTAGTACTGTGAAGCAGAAAGGGCCCAGAATTCTAAAATTATATTCTTAAGAATTTCTTTTGATTATGAAGGAAGTGCATATTCATTAGAAATTTTGAAAATACTGAAAATCATAAAGGAGAAAATTAAGATTACCTGTAATTCCCCACTTCCTGTAAATAACCACTGAAAAGTGTTCTGGTGTACAACCAGCCCCACACATACTCCTTTGTGTCATATATGTACAGATACATGCAGATTATATTTATTTTTAAAGTTGGAGTCATTCTATAAAGATACAGTTTTACTTACAAACATTTACCTATGTTATAAATAGTCCTTCAAAACCCACAGTTGAATGAATAGTTTTTTGTTGTTGAGAAGCTAGGTTTTTCAGTCGTTTCCTGTTCTACTCAGCACCGTGAAGTATATCCCAGTACATACTTTTTTTTTTTAAACACACTTCTGACTATATCCCTAACAGAAACTGTTAGAAATGGAATGGCTAAGATGTTTCTGTTTACCCTTTGAGGATCATTATGCAAAATGTCAGATTGAAAGGTAGGGATTTTACTCTCATGTCATAGGTTTGAAAACTGAAGAAGAGAGACTTGCCTAAGGGGGCACAGCAAGTCAGTGGAGGAGCCTGGTGTCCCTCCTGGTGGCACCTGCCTTGCTGACAACTCTTACGGTATGAGAGGTAAGAAGAGCAGTGTCTGCAGAGGTGAGCCCTGTTAGATGATGGTGATCAGTAGTTGTCTTTACAAACCTTCCTTAAATATGGTTTATGATCCCATACTGCTCTGACCCCAGAGCCTACTCTTCATACTGTACTCTGCCTTCAGGACCCTTTTTCTCCTGTGATTCTGTGACATTAACTCACCTGGAAATCGTCCTGGATTTAGGTCACTTTGATAAAACCCTTTCTTCTGCATTCCCCCCTTTTTCTTACACCGTGCCTGGCATGGGACAGCACCTCTGTTCAATTCATGTTTGAGAGAGCGGAAACTCTTTCGTGGTGTTAACTGGTTGCCTCCCAGGCATGCAGATGCCCAGAACCATGGCGATTCCTCCCATGGGGCTGCAGAACATCACAAAACTAGACAACTGTGGGACTGGAGGAGACCTGAGAGGAAAAGCTCCTTGTCAGCCATCCCTTTGCTAGTTCGTTCAACACCTCTTGAGCATCAGCTGTTTGAAAGTCATAGTATTACATGCTGGGCTTGTGGTGGTGACTGGAACAGGCATGGTCCCTGCTTTTGGGAGAGTCATGGCCCAGAAAGCTAGGAAATAATCCTGTCATACAGCTGGTGGGACTGTTGGGAGAGAAAGCAGTTGCCAGGTCAAAATGCCTAACCCTCTCCAGCCCTATATCTGGAGCCCTGGTGGTGCAGGTGATTAACCGTTTGGCTGCTAACTGAAAGGTTGGCAGTTTGAATCCACCAGCCACTTCTTGAAACCCTATGGGGCAGTTCTACTCTGTCTATAGGGTTGCTATGAGTTGAAAGCAACTTGGTGGCGATGGGTCAGTCAGTCAGTCTCCAGCCCTGTAGGGGCCTGTTGTTTTTGGCAAAAGCTGTCTTTTCTCCAGTGGACAGCTCATGTTCCTGGGTCTTGGATATCCAAAACTACTAATAAAGAGCTCTTGCTGTCCATAGCATTTATTTTGGGTCTGGGGTTTATTGTTGTCATAGCACCTGGCTTACAAAAATGACTTCATCATAGTAGAGGGAAAAGAGGAAGGGAAAAAAGCCAGGTTTTAGATCTGTTGTGGATTTTTTTTTCTCTCTCTACTGAGATTTATAGTAAGCCCAAATGCCTAGTACTTGGATTGATTTGAATGAAAAAATCTATATACATATATATGCATGCTTGAACAATGTCAAGCTTCCAGTGTATCGTTAGTTCCTCTGTAAGTCCCCCTGATCCAGGGATTTCTTCTGTAGCTGGATTCCAGCAAGAACAGGCACTGCTTCAGTATTCATTTCAGTGGCATTGACAATACTGACAATATAATTGACCTAAAAAGTTCTGGATTTCCTGTTAATGCACTTTAGAAATGTACATCAACTACCCAAAAAAAAAAAAAAAATCATTTCTATCTACATTTCACTTGATTCCCATTTTCAAGAGAGAGGCTTCATCATTATTCTATTTGAATAGCAGTGATATCTTGAAGGATGGAAGGAGATTTCTATTGTATACGGGAGTACTTTATTTCGATATTTTCTTTGTCTGATTATACACGATAAACACACATTAGTGACATTTCGTGCATGTTTGGAAGATAAATGGGGATATCTCTTTAAACCATTCCTGACACTTGCTAACCTGTGAGCTTAATGGCATTTTCTCTTTGATTCAATAATTTGTCTGTCAAAAAAAAGCTGGGCTGACATTCTCCTTGTTGTGGGATTGAAATGGAAAGAAATCTCTTCTCTCGAAGATAATTTTTTTTTTTTTTAAATTGAGGGGAACATTTTAGGATAAAAATGTTTTTTAAATTATTTGGGTTTTTGGTGGTGGGGGATTTGGGAGGGTGCCACTGATGAATGCGAGAGCCCTGACATTATATGTGCGGCAAGTGATAAAGGGAGCCCATTACCTCAGTCTGAAAATCTTCTTGAAATAATTAGGGAACGTGTGAAATCTCCCAAATGAAGATGGCTTCTGCGCCTGGTGGTGGGAGGCTGCCAGCCTTCCTTCCCGCGTGGGCGGCTGGGTTGGGGTGTGTGTCTGTGGCATGGGCACAGCTTTGCCTTGGGGTACCTGCTGTGTTCCCCTGTCCTTGTTCTGGATGAAGGGCTCAGGGAGATGCTTTCCCCGTGTTTCTCTGCAGAGGCTCATTATCCTCCTTTGTCTGGAGATTTTGGAGAAACCTTGCTCAGGCTTTGGTGAAAATGAATCCTAGAGGTGAACCTGGAGCTTCCAGGGCAAAGATGGGCTTGGGGACAGGGGTTGCAGCACTCGAGGGGCTCTGCATGTGGCCAGCCATGAGGGGCCATTTTGGAGCTCTATCATGTGGAGTCTCTGGGCAGTGCAGCTAACGCACTGGGCTGCTAACCTAAAGCTTGGAAGTTTGAGTCTACCCAGAGGCACCTGGGAAGAAAGACCTGGAGATCACCTTCTGGAAAATGAGCTACTGAAAACCCTGTGGAGCACAGGTCTACTGTAACATGCCTGGGCCGGTTTGAGTGGGAGTCAATGGCGGCTGTGCTGCTGGTACTATCACGTGACTCTGTGATACACTCCCGACCCCATCTCCTCAAACCTCTCCCAGCTCTGCATTAGAGGCTTCTTGAAAAGTCTGATTATAAAAACTCGGTGACAGTGGACAAGCTATGAAGGGAGCAGGATGGGAGAGGACACTTAGCGCTTAGAGCCTACCTGCTTATCTCCCTGCCCTTTTCCCAGCCCATGGGGTCTTTAAGTGCACCATTTCAAAAAAAAAACCAAACGCATTGCCATCGAGTTGATTCCAACTTACAGTGTGACCCTGTAGGACAGAGTAGAACTGCCCCGTAGGGTTTCCAAGGAGCAGCTGGTAGATTTAAACTGCTGACCTTTTGGTGGATTTGAACTGCTGACCTTTTGGTTAGCAGCCAAGCTCTTAACCACTGCACCACCAGGGCTCCAGTGCACCATTAGGAAACATCAAGCCCCCTCATATGGGTCCGTGCAATAAGTTCTATTGTGTGCCTGTTATGTGCCAGGCACACTTCTAGGCACTTGGAATGCAACTCAAGTCCTACAACCTCCAGTAAGTAAAGCTGGGGTTAGAACCCGGATTTCTTGATTCCTGACCCGGTGCTTTTCCAGCGCACCACATGCCTCCCTGGACACCCAGTCCACTGCAGGAAGCTGTGGTCTGAAATTCTGTCCCATTACTTAGCTACTTCTCCTATTGTTTCCAGTCCCCCTGGTGGACACAGGCTTCCGCTGTCTGGGAACCTGTTTCATGCCAGGTTATCCCAGCAAAGCACAGTAAATGGAAACAAACAGCAATGAAGCTGTGAGCCTCACATGTGTTGTCCCAGCCTGGCCTTCCCAGCAGCAAGCAGGGCCGTTTCCAAACCTGTGACCATCCTGAGGATTTCTATTTTGGAGGCCTCATCACAGAACACATCAAACATATGAAAACAGGGGATCCCCCATTTCACATTATATATGATCTATGATTTTTCAGTGTAAAAACTTTGAAAGGATTTTAAAAATCATTTTTATAGTTCTGATATTTAAGCATAAATTCATTTTTTATTATTTTAAACTTTTTAATATTTATATTGAATTACACTTGACTGGTAGACATTTTATTTAAATAATTTGATTTAATTAATTTAATGAATATTCTTTCCACTGAAATTTAATCAACTATTCATTAGTCTTAATTTTGCAACTTTTATTTCATGTTTTGCAGCCATTTTTTTTTTTTTCAGATCTCAAGCATTTCCTATAAAAAACCTGATTCCAACTCATAGCAACCCTATAGGATCAGGTAGAACTGCCTCATAGGGTTTCCAAGGAGTGGCTGGTGGATTCGAACTACTGACCTTTTGGTTAGCAGCCTGAGCTTTTAACCACTGCATCACCAGGGTTCCTCAAGCAATTTGTTGGCCATTAAAACGTGTAAAGGAGGGTCCTTGGCACTATGTCTATAGCACCTTATGGGTGAATGGCCCTCAGAATAAGAGACCTCCCTGCACCCCCCCCAAAACAAAATCCCGGACTTCAGCATTTGCTGCCCCTCTGGGCAAACCTCCCTAAACCCAACTGGGACTGGCCTGGGTATCATGCAGTGACCCAGGGACTCAGGGAGACCTCCTTTTCCACCTGCTGTGGTGTGGTGGAAAAGCACAGGCCTGAGAGCCTGTTGCTGTGTGTGGCTTTCAGATCCCAGTCCCAATGGACCATGTGACAAGTTGGTTACTCTCCCTGAGCCTCAGTTTCTACTTCTGTAAAATGAGGGCAATGATCCACTTGTCAGGGTTGTGATTTGCGTTAGTGGTAAGATTTGTGAAAGACCTAGCACCCAGTAGGTAGCTCTTCTCATTATAATAGCCCCAGTCACCTGGGGACATCTTTAATTAAATGACTACAGCAGCCAGTGTCTGAAGAACACTCAGCTGTGTGTGTGTTAGATGGAAGCAGAGACTGAAAGCAGAGGACAGAGGCCAGGGGCATGATGGGATGCAGGAAGCTGGTGAAGTGTTTGGGCACTAAGGCAAGACTGGTGTTATGGATTGAATTGTGTTTCCCAAAATTATGTGTTGTAAATCCTAACCTCTATATCTGTGGTTATAATCCCATTTTGGAGTGGGTTTTCTTTGTTATGATAATTAGACAGTATTAGTGTAGGGTGTGTTTTAAATCAATCCCTTTTGTGATATAAAAGAGCAGATTAGGCATAAAGAAGCAAGCGGAGAGAATGGAAGATAGATGCCAAGCCACATGAAAATTGCCAAGGAACCAAGGAACAGAAGCTGAAAACAGACCTTCCCCCAGAGCCTACACAGAGAGAAAGTCTCTCCCTAGAACCAGTGGTCCAAATTCGGACTTCTGGCCTCCTAAACTGTGAGCAAATAAATTCGTTTGTTAAAACCACCCACTTGTGGTATTTCTGTTATAGCAGCACTAGATGACTAAGACAACTGGGCTCCTATATGAGGAGTTTATTTCCACGTTTCTGGAAAGTCTTAGGCTTACAGAAACTCCTTGGGCTGCTCAGTAGCAAAGTGTGGACTGAGAAGGCTCTTCAGGGCTCTGGGCCCAAAGAGGGCACAGGATTCAGGACTGGAAGCCCCCCAGGCTGGGAAGACTAAGTTCGGGTTTTCAACATATGGGATCTGCGATATAACCTCACAGATCCTCACTTCTGGCCTTTCCAGAATAGGAACCACAAGCTGAAATTACTCTTGACTTTATAAGTGGGGGGGTTTTGTGCAAATGTGGGGGGTGAAGGTTGACAATTATGTGCAAATGGCTCTGGACTTTGCAGATTGCCAGTATCTGCACCAAGAACCAGCGTTTAAGAGCAAGCAAAACAGTAGTACTGGCCCTGGCTGTTAGGCTGGATGAGCAGTGGTAGGAAAGTGGTCATTCCCAGGCATATCCCTACTGAGGAGGATTGGCAGGTGGAAAGTCTCACACAGCTGATAATCCCCACATCCTTCCTCCTGAGTCATGGCTGCTGGCAGATTCACTTTTCTGACTGTTTATCTCTGGTACGTGGTAGTTGGAAAACGCACCCATTCCTTCACGTATTCATTCAGCAACTTGAGTGCCAGCTGTGTGTCAACATGCTTGTATTACATCAGTGGGAAAAACTGACAAAGATCCTCCTAGACCTTCTATTTAGATATTAAACAATAAACATGGTACATGAGTAAATCATATGGTGTGTTGGAAGTTGATACATGCTATGGGAAAAAAGAAAAAGAGAGCAGGTAATAAAATGAGTAATCCTGGGTGGAGGTGGCAGGGCAGGTTGCTCTTTGAGAAGTTGAGATAAGGAGAGAAGTGGTGTGGAGCAAGTTGACTGAGCGCATTGAAGAAGAAGAAAAACCAGCTGCCATCAAGTCAGTGTGACTCATGGAGACCCTATGTGCATTAGAGTGGACTTGTGCTCCTCAGGGTTTTCAGTGGCTGATGTCTTGGAAGTACATTGCCAGATATTTCTTCCAAGATGCCTCTGGGTGGACTTAAACGGCCAACCTTTTAGTTAGCAGCCTAGCTCATTGACTGTTTATACAACCCAGGGACTCCTAAAGGAGAAGAGGACTATCGGAATGAGGTTGCTTTCTCTGAGCTCACACTGTCTGGTGCGGGGAGAGGAAACCAGCCATCATTGGAATACCTGGAATGTAATTTCTTCCCACAGAATCTAAGCAATACGATTTATGGAGACGAGGAATGCCTGTGCCTGTCTGCCCTTAATCATCTGTGTGGCTCATGATGCCACCTAGCAGTGCTTAGTATCAGGTGGAGATGCGGTTGGTGGGCAAGGCATAAAGCCAGAGTTCTGTAGCCCAGGTGCCTAGTGGCTCAAAACATTTGTTGGACGAGTGAGTGAGTGAATGAGTGAATGAAGGACCGAGTAAATGAATTTATCAATGAATAAATGAATGAGTGAAGACTGACTAAAACTCATATTCACAGTAAGAATGAGTAATTCACAGATTCACACCATAAGGTACCAGTTGCATGGCTAGGTTCAGAGGTAACTGTTTTAAGGTGCTTTGAATCTAGGCATTTGTACCTCTGAGTAATTTTTCAAATGAAAAAATGATCCAAAGTTCTGTAAGAATATTTGGCTATTATCTTTTTTTTTTATGGTGTCCAGCTTAGGTCTTCACGTATATCTGTAATCATGGTAGAAGGTATTTTCTGAACCAACAAGTGACTTACCCTCATATTTATAGTAAGAGTAAAACTCTGGTTGCTGAAGTTGCTGATCACTGTTTCTCATACATGGACAACAGCTACTCATGGTCTTTAGCCATGACAGAGACAGAGGCGGAGGACTAGGTATTTGTTTGGTGGATCCGCTGGTCTACTGGTTGCCAAACCTAGCAGAAACACCTGGGGAAACTTACACAGACAGACAGACTCTAGCCACATCCCTGGTCTATTTTATTAGAAGTTCCAAGTATGGTCCCCACCATCTTTATTCTTAAATTGCTTCTCAGATGACTTTGTTGCAGATGGTGTAGGGATTCAGGAACCACTACACCAAAATAAACTTTGGGGGCAGGGACCATGTCCTTTCCTTTTAAAATCATTTTCATACTGGAAAAGCAATAAATCCTTGTTGCTGGAAGCCTAACAAGACAGACCCATTCCCCCTCCATCAAAGTAGCATGCCAGTTCTTTCTGTCTCTATACATATTTTCAAGTTTTCTCCAAACATAGGACTATACTATGAATACTACCGTATTGTTTTTCTTTATTTTTTAAATTCCAATACATTAATTGAGTCTGTCAGTACATTTTAAGGCTGTTTAGTATCCCACAGTAGGGATATCACATAAGGAAGTGACCAATTCTTTCCTCTTTAGTGAAATTCATTGCTTCACTCAGTGATTTCCATGTAGAAAAATTTTGATAAACCTGTGTTGACGAAATAATTAAGAGGACACATTCATCTTGTAGCCCCCAGAGGTTCCATAAAGATTACAGGCATTGAAACCCCGAAGGAGTGCATGTTTCTACTCTGACACACCTGGGAGCATCATGAGTTGGAATTAACTCAATGGCAACTGGTTTGCTTTTGGTTTTATACAGCATAAGTACCAAAGAAGATTAAAAAGCCCTGGAGCCCCATTTGAGCTGAGGTAGTCGGTGAAGGCTGCTCAGAGGAGTGAGGGTTTGAACTGAGCCCAACAAGAGAGTCTGAATTAGCTCAGCAGAGAGAAGCCCTCAATTACTCAGTGGTACAAGTGGAAAGAATGGTTCTGCCACTGCCCCAGCATATTAAGTCTGACTGTGGGTGGTGTGTGGAGCTCTTGGAAACCAGCTGGTTAAGTAACTGTCTTAGGCTGGGTTCTCTAGAGAAGCAAAACCAGTGAAGCATATATATATACACACACACACACATATGCATATATATGTATAGAGAGAGAGAGAGAAGTTGAGATTTATCTCAACGGAATTGTTCATGTGGCTGTAGAGGCTGGTAACTCCAGGTGTCAGGCTGGAGGCTTCTTCGGGCTCACATAGCTGCAGAGGCTGATGAATCCCAAGATCACCAGGCATTATGACAGCAGGCCCCTGGCTCAAGTCCCAAGAATCAGAGGTCAGAGGATGATGAGTTGGATGCAGGATCCAGAGCAAACAAACAAGCTTTGCCAGAATGTCCATGTATATGTTGGATGCAGGCCACACCCCTGAGAAAACGCCCCTTACAGCTGATTGGCTGATCATATCAGATCGTATCATGGAGGATGACTGCATCATTACATAACTGCCAAACCACTGAGAGTCATGGCCCAGCCAAGTTGTCACACAACCTTAACCATCACATTAGCCAAATAAATAATCCTTCTCTGGGCTCTCAAAGAGGAGTAATAACAGCAACAAAAAGCTCAGCCCTCAGCCAAGCCAAGCTCCAAGAGCCCCTTTCAGAGACACATAAATATTTAATAATCATCTGTCTACAACCAATCTAGGAGAAAAAAAAAATCTTTAAATAGATGGCTCTAAAGGCCAAAACCTGAATTTTAATTGAGGTACTTTGAATTACTCCCATTAGTCAGTCGCTCTGACTTTTTCTTAGTGAGGGGTGGATTGTTTTTGAAAGGGGGATCAGAATTATTAGCAGCCCTTAAAAAAAAAAAGGAAAGAAAGAAAAACCTGCTGTTCCTACTAAATAATAAACTAGGCTTCTTTTGAAAAGCGGTGGCATTTTTCAACACAAAGCAAAGGGCAGAGTACAAGGAGCCCCACACACCAGAGATGCAATTTGAAAGGAGTTAAGGGCATTCAGATCCCTTGCTAAGCATTTCCTTGCCAAATCACCTCTGTGGTTCTCCCTGGTCCAGCGAAAGTTTGCAGATGTGTGAGGCATTTTTGTGTGTGTGTATTTATATATTTCTTTTCCCTCTCTGCCCCGTGGGCCTACAGTCTCCTATGGCTGATTTAACAATCCTCTTGAACCTACCCCTTGTATCTCACACCAGCCAATTTCGACAGTTTAAAGTGCTCAAATTGAGCCATTTTGTTCTCTGTAAAATAAACCCCAGGCCATTATGCGTGGTTTCTCATTCACTCACCTCCTTTCTCTCTCCTCTTGGCCCTTCTTTGCCCCACCCCCCTTCTCTCCTTCTGCTCCCTCTCTGCCAAATGGGAGGGAAGAGATATCCTTCAGGAGAGCACTGTTTTCAGTCTGGGCATGTCAACTGCACTTTGGCACAATTTGCTCTGAAATCTGTGTCATGGAGTGGGGCTGCAGGGTCACCCTCCCCTCCCCCCCCTTAATTGATCTTGCTTATTCCTCTGCTTCCCTTGTATTTCCCTCTCCCCGAGCTGGCCTTTGTTTGGGTAAATTGTTTGAAGATTTACTGTGGTGCTGAAAGCCGCCTACCCTGGAGTCCCCACCACCTCTTCCAGAGTGAGACGATGGAGTGGTACTTAGGGAAGAAAGTTCTCCCTGCCTCCCCCCATGCCAAACACAGAGGACATCTCCTGGCATCACAATTAAGGCAATTTCCAGACTAATTTACTATGGAATCACTTCGCACGGCCCCTTGTGCACTGGTATGAGAAATGTTAATTGGTGTGCGGGCCTGAGATGCTATTCGGAAGGATTTATCGTTGTGAGCAGAAGAGGGGAAGGGTAGCCGCGTCTGTCTTTGTGCTGGCGCGGAGTCCGTAAGGACTCGCTTCAGATTATTTTTAAAACCAATGGTAATGATGGATCTGAATGTAGTAATTTATTTGATTTTGGGTCATTAACCCTTGTTCTGCTTATGGCAGCAAATGACTTCATCTTCAGAAAGATGATGAGTGCTCCAAACTGTGGGGATACTTGGCTCTCTCAAGCTCTCTTCTGAAAATCAATTTTAAGCAAGTGGCAGGCGTTAGAAATCCTCTCTGCTTGTAGGTTTCTGCAGCATTGCCTTTAGGATTTGCAGAAGCAAAGAGGAGGGCAGGGGGAGAAGAACCCCCCGGAAAACTTCTATTGCCAAAGACTGTTTGTGTTGGGGTGGCTAATATCCTGAAAAAGCCGCACAATAGACTCTGTCAAAATGGTTCTTTAGGAGTGGGGAATGGATTGCAGTTTGGAAATGGGGGGAAAGAAAAGAAAGGAGCAAGCCTCCATCTAGTAATCCTGCCTGTAGACTGAATAAAATAGCTTGAAATCATTGTTTTGATTCCCATTGACTGAAGGCTGGAGGGGCTTTACTGGTTAAGCTTTTAAAGCCGCAGCAGTTTAAACACTTTTTTTTTCCTTTTTGCCAAGTGTACCGTTTCTCCAGTTGACCTTGAAACACATTAACTCATCTTTGAAAAAAAAAAAAAAAAAACACCTTTTGCCTTCAGATCTGAGGCTGGCTTCTGTCTCGGGGTGTTACATAAATAGGTGGCACTGTGACATCCCTGACTGTGGAACCTAGAGGGCTGCTGTGGCCAGCGTTGGCCTGTCTCCTGGCTGGGTGGGTGACCAGGCACTCCTGTGGCTACACCTGCTATATCTTCTGGCCACATTGGGCAAGCTCACCAACAGAGCTTGGGGTCCTTCCCTGTCTTTGAGAATAAGACCGATGTTTGTTTGTACGGAAGAGCCTGGCTCTCCAAGAAGGGCCCATTTCTCAGCCTTGAGTACCTGAGAGACACAGAGGCCCATGGCAAGGACTAAGACTGTGAGGAATTCACTTCCCATGGAGCACCTAAGCCCTGTCCCTTCCTTAGGCACAGTCATGTGAAATGGGTTCCACTGCTGAATTTTCAAGTTGAAATGCTTAGGAAAAAAAAAAAAATATGGAATTGAAGAAAAATTTTAAGTGGCAGAGATTGTAGTAATCATTTAGCTAATTCTCCTATTCCACTTTCCTATTTTTACAAATGAATAACCAATGGCCCAGACACATCCAGATACCCGCCCAAGATCACAAAGATAGTCAGGAGCAGAAGCAGGCCTAGTGCCCAGGCCTCCTGAGCAGTGGTGAACCTGGGGTGGGGGCAGGGACAGGAACAGGAGCAGGGACTCCAGGTACAGGCACTAAAGGCTGTGTCGTCTGTAGAGAATTTACAAACAATCATAAGACCCCTTGCTCTGCTTTTAGTCACCACCCTGAACTCACAATTCCAAACGATGTTGTTGGTGAAATCCCCCTCCCTGCCAGGGTGGACCCTGCCCGCTAGCCTCTTCAGTATGCCCTTGCTCTTGACTCCCAGCTTTGCGTTTTTCCCACTAAGATGCATCCTGCATCAAACAAACAAGCAAACAACAGCAAGAGAAAACCTGTATCTTGTGTTAGAAGTACTCCCTGCTTCTTTAGGAATTAAATAAGAATGTTTTGGCAAGCCCCCTTAGTGCAAGACGGTGTGGAAGAGGTGCAATGTCTTAACATCCAAATAGAGGAACACCCCTTAGCTGTGAGGCTGTGGCGTGCTCAGTCCTCCTCTCTCTGATGCGGATCGGGAGTTGTTAGCCCCCGGTCTGGTTAGTCAACAGAATTGGCAGCTCTCTGGAGTACCTTCTAAACCGAATTCTCTCCCAGGTATTTGGAGCCTATAGGGAAGTTCTTGCTGGTCTGAGGGCCTGACCAACTTCTGTGTGTGTCTCTTTGTGGTCATTTTGGCCAGACTGGTTGCTGTCCAGGCTTCTCTTCTCTTGAGCTGCTCCCTGAAATGGGCGGGTAAATATTCCAGCCTGACTTCAGCTGCCGAGTCATCACTTCTGACAGAGGGCTGCTTCTTTGCCGCGCCCCGTCCCCCCCGCCCCCCCGACTCCTCACTTCATCTTCCCCCTGTCAGAACTCACCCTTTGGCAGAAATCTCTGAGAGCTAAATGTGAGCCTCAAAGAGATGCCGTCAAGGTATTTTTCATAATTTTCAGAAGTAATTTCCTTCCCTCCACCCCCCACCCGCCTTCTCTCCATTATAATTATGTATTAGCAGCTACCCAAATCAGTGCAGCAGTCAAGTCCCCTCCCAAGCGGGCAGGAGCCTTTTCCTGAGCAGCTCGTCTGGGGCAGGGGTGGCGGTCTGTTGTAAAGGAAGGCTGGACACCCAGAGGCTTCCTCGCCATTGGGTTTAAAAAGAGGCTGGTGGAGTTACTTTGCTATGAAGAAGGAAAGCTACTGTGGTTTCCTGTCAACTTTGCTCCAGGAAAGGGCCCTGAGGAATTTCCCTACATGCCAGGTCCACTACGGTGTTTACGGCACTCTTGTTTTTGCTGTTATTGTTGTTAGCTGCCGTCAAGTTGGCCTCTGATTCATGGTGAACTCATGCACAACAAAATGGTGCTTGGTCCTGTGCCATTCCCATGATCAGCTGTGGATCAGACTACTATGATGCATAGGGTTTTCAATGGCTGATTTTGGGAGTCAGATTGACAAGCTTTTCTTCCTAGTCTATCTTAGTCTGGAAGCTCTACTGAAACCTGTTCAGCATCATAGCAACACATAAGCCACCAGTGACAGATGGGTGTTGGCTGCGTATGAAGTGCATTGGCCAGGAATTGAACCCAGGCCTACCACATGGAAAGCAAGAATTCTACCAGCGAACCACCAATGTCTCTGCAGGGTACTGTTGATCTAGTTCATACCATATTTTTAAGAGTAGGTGACATCCATCCCAGAACATTCTCTGTAGTTTTTTTATTCTCCCACCGCACTTCCTGATGTCTTCTCACCCCTTTAGGGAAGGAGGCAAAGGAAGAATTGCCTCTTTTCTCCCTGAACCTTGATCTCTGCCTCCATAGACCTCTGAATCCTTCATGTGACTGGTTCTCCATAGGTGGCCAAGCCACAGGAGCATGTGTGTCTCCATCCTCCACAGAGGCCAGGCATGGCCAGTGCCAGCTGAACCAAGGTCCTGGGGGCGAATTACCTTGCACAAGAAATCCTTGGACTTGACATTCAAAAACTCTATTCATTGAAAACAGATACTAGCCCTGAAAACCTGGTTTAGTAGATAAAATCTGTAACCACACAGGGATAAATCTAGTTTGGCTTGTTTGTACTGGTCTAATTTAATATGATCTCCCTTGGAGTTTCCAGTGTCTAGATTTTCTAGATCATTAAATCCATTACTTTTCAGTATTAGCTTTTTTGAGGGGAGAGGATAAGGAGTGGATATATTTTTTTAGTGATATCCCACAGTAATCATGGGATCCTCATTAAAGACCATTTTGGGTCTGAAGTGACTAGGAGCTCTGAAGGAGGATTTGTACCCATTTAACACAAAAACTTCCAACAAGTGAGTTAGAAAAGGGTTTTTAACACAAAAACCCCCAACAAGTGAGTTAGAAAAGGGTTCTCTTTGCTGCAGCCCCTGGTTAGGAGAAACTACAGAAGGAAAAATCACTTCTTCCCTCCTGAAAACTCAGAATGCCAGGGGGAGGAATGAGAGATAATGTGGCCATCTTGTGCTCCCCACACGTGGGATTGTATGAGGGGCCCTGGAGTCGTGAGCCAGTGTGTGACCAAAAATAAATGGGCCCCCTCTCAGACCCTCAGCTCCTTCATGTGATGAGTGGGCAGTCTCATACCTGCCTCTCAGGTAGTTGTCAGGATCAGGGGAATGAGGCGGGTGAGAGCCATGTGAAAGTCACAGAGTGTCCTGTGCAAGTAGCATCACCATTTCATTAATATTAACCCCTCCAGGTCTCAGTTTTCACATCTGCAAGAAAAGGATTCTGTGGGATTACATGAGATTTAAAACCATCTCCCCTTTCCGTACTTACTTTGCTAAATGGAAAGTGACTCAACAGGGTTCCAGGCAGCTGTGGTATCTCTAAGAGTTAATATATTGTTTTAGCTCTGTCCTCTAGGGACCAGCTTTGGGCAGGTGTAGAGTAGCCAGGGGCAAGGAAATGTGATCAAGATTTTTACTCTGAGAAGAAGTGTGCAGAAGTGTCCCTGTCTTCCCAAGATGTCTCCTGATTGGGTGGGGGAGGGGAGGAGGAGTGCGGCACTGAGGGCGAGGCGAGGGCAAGGCATGCTGGGAAGTGTCCTTCCACTCACATTCTAAAGGTGAGGATGGGAGGGAGACGGAAATATAGGGCCTGAATGGAAGAAGCGTCACTGTAGGGTAAGAGCCAGGGTCTGAGTTTAGTTCAGGTTTTCCAGGTCATCAAAATTAGAGAGAAGCATCTGGAGGCTTTGCCTTTTCCTGCTCTTCCCCGAAGCGGGTTGCTGGAGGGCAGTTGGGCAAGGGCCCTCTGTCAGCACTGAGCTTCCCTTGACAGCTTGTAGTATCCCTTAATCTGCCCAGGTTCTCCTCCTTCTCGCTGGACCAGTGTCCTGCCCTGCTTGTGGCTACACTTCTCTTTGTCAAGGAGGTGTGGCTGTGGGCCACCATCCCTCTCAGAAGCTCTGGGCAGGGCTCTGCTCACTCCAGGCGGGGCTGGGCTCACAGCTCAGGGCCAACAGGAGAGCTTCCCTGCCCCACTCCCAGGGCAGAGAGCCTACAGAGGAATCCAGGAATTGTTGATTTGATTCTGAACTGGAATCCACGGCTGTGTGTGTGTGTCTCCAGATCTTTTTGAATCTTTGATAAGATGATTCTTCAATTTTTTTGGCTTTATCCTTTAAGTAGTCCCTTTGGATTTTCCCCACCCTGTGACCCCTCCAAACAAAAAGAAAGGAGGGGACAAAGCATGGTGGGGGGACAAGTTTTACAACTTGTCAGTTTGAGCAGTGAAGCGGTATGTGGTGTGGTGTGTCTGTATGTCTGAGAGGGAGGGTGGGGTATGTGTAGGTGGGCATGTGTGAGGGTGTGTGGTGTGTGCGTGTGACACTGGAGTGAAGTACTTCATCATTAAATGGTGTCCTTCCTTGGGCAGGAGAAAACTGCTCAGCGTCTTTTCCTGCATAATTAGACTGTCTTTTCATACAAGGCAAGATGCTTGTTTCTGAGTATAAGCCCGTGCACTCTCAACAGGTCAGGAGCGATAGCAGAAACCTGTTGTCTGGTTTTGTATTTGGAATAATGGAGTCACTAATCTACTTGATCTGGCCAAGTCAGATAAAGAAGAAAGTGAGGGATGCCTGTGGTTCAGAGATGGAAGGTACTTGTAAAAGCAATTTCTTTTGGGGGTAGGGGGAGTAGGGGGAGACCAAAAAAAAGGAGCAAAGACTGTTGGAAACCTTTTAATTAGTACTAATTACCTCAGCAGAAAATGTTGGAAGCTTGAAAGGATTTGTGTCAGCAAGTGAAAGATCAAAGATTGCTAGGCTCGCATTTTAATCTGTTGGCTATAAAAAGGAATGAGGGGGGTGGTAATGGGGCCCAGGAGAATGGCTACCCAGGTGGCTTTGCCCTTAATCCCTTCTTTACTGCTGCAGCCTGAGGCCTAGTCCCAATTACATAATAAGATGATTTAATTTAATTTTTTTTCTTTGACTTTAACTGGTAGGAGAGAAAGGGTCGTTTGCTCTCCTTCAGGGACTGTGGGGTGGACTGGGGATGGTGGACTCAGTAGCTGTACAGTCCCTTTTATTGATTTTCCCAGTCAGCAAAGTGATATTTTAATTTTGAGTTCAAGATTAAAAAATCCACATAGAGGAAAGAGTTCTTTAAGGATGAAGGAGTTTTGGGGTATACAGAGAAGGTGAGGGTCTTTGATGTGGTTGGGTTGTAGTTGGTACTTACCTGGGGCAACAGCTAAACTGTTACTGGAAAACTCAGCCTGCTGGTTAGTCACTGTGACAGTTACTTGAAAGTCCAGTAGGGCAGGGAGAGAGGGTGGGAAAGAGAGTGGCTTTGACAAAGGCATCTTTGACTGCTGTTCAGCTGAGATCTTGGGAGAACCATACCCCTCATCATAGAAGGCCTCTGTTTCTTGCTCCCCTCTTTTTGTCCCCACCTGCTTCCCTTCCTCTTTAAGAATAGGTTAGGTTGGGGGGAGCATTGTGTAGCAGAGCTGTAAGTGCCTTGTTGTATCCCCTTCGCACTCACTATTCCCCTACACACTGACATGACAGCTTCCAAATGCAGGCACCTACAACTCTTTCTCTGGCCACCAGAATCTGCTCAGTGCTCAGCCAGTGACTGATGGGAGGAAGTGCATAAATACCCCAATGTCCTCGCCTCTCGTTTGAGATAGCTCTGAGAAGTGATCCATATTGTACCCAGAGCACTCTAGAGCAGGGTCCAGCAAGCTACAGCTGTGGACCAAATTGGGCCAGCTACCTGTTTTTGTGAACAAAGTTTTACCAGGACACAGTTACACCCACTAACTTACATAATGTCTATGGCTGCTTTTACACAGAGTTGCGTATTTGTGACAGAGACCACAGAGCCCACAAATCTTAAAATATTTATTATCTGGCCCTTTATATAAAATGTTTGCTGACCTCTGCCCTAGAGGGACTGACGCCCATTTGCCATCCGCAGTAACCAACAATGCATTCTTTATTGGTTTCTTTCCGTTTCTTTTCCCATTTTCTGATGCGTTGTGTAATCGCCTCCCATGTAAATGTCTTGCTTTCACCAAGGTCTGTTTCTGGGGACTCCTAATCAACACTGTGTGTGTGTGTGTGTGTGTGTGTGTGTGCACACAGGGACACAGAAAGGGTACAGTCCCTGCAAATATAAAAAAAAAGTCCCTGCAAATGCAAATATAGTGCTGGTTTATTCTGGCCCCTTCCGGGGACCATGGGTAGCCAAAGTTTACCAGTTGCCGTCGAGCGATTCTGACTCACAGAGACCTCGTGTGTGTGTGTGTGTGTCAGAGTAGAGCTGTGCTCTGTAGGGTTTTCAGTGGCTGAGGTTTTGGAAGCAGATGGACGGGACTTTCTTCTGAGGCACCTCTGGGTGGACTCAAACCTCAAACTTTTCAGTTAGAAGCTGAGTTGGCTAATAGTTTGCGCCATCCAGGGACTCCAGCCACAGTTTACACGTTTGGGAGTGTAAAGAACCAGAATGACAGCACAGTTTGGAGAACTCTAAAAATACTTCAGTGGTGACACTTTGACTGAGGACCTGAACTCCCAAATCTTTGAGCCTCTTTGCTCATCAACTTAGGCTCATTCCTAAACCTCTAGGGAAATAGGCCCCAGGAAGAACCTAGAAGGAATCTTGCGTGACGGAATTGAGACTGGCTCCATCCTCTAGGGCATGCCTCCCCACCCCCCCCCTTTTTTTTTAAGTTATGGAATTATGGTAGACTGGTCCTAAGGGGACCCAGCCCTATTTTAGGAGGCCAAATTACTAGATACGGTGTCTAAATATTCATTTCCTCTAGGAAAGCTGCCAGAAAAGGTTTTGAGCCCACATCTTCTGAGGTCTGACGTATTTCTCTTCAGAGTCAAATATGTATACGTAAGGTGCCTGGTACCCCAAATTTGATGTACAACTCCTACCTGTGTGTAAGTATCGGCTCCACCTCCTGATCTCAGTTAGTTAAAGCTGATATCCGTTTATCATGGAGATGGATGGGGTTTGTTGGAAGATCAGAGAACTAGGTGCATTGACCATCAATACTTTGCCATTTGTTTTAGTTATATTT
Organism: Loxodonta africana; assembly: GCF_030014295.1. NCBI lineage: Eukaryota > Metazoa > Chordata > Mammalia > Proboscidea > Elephantidae > Loxodonta > Loxodonta africana. The sequence goes on from NC_087357.1 coordinate 74,409,561, forward strand.
TACTGCATAACAAATTACTCCAAAATGGAGCCACCTAAGACAACAAACATTTGTTATTTCCTAGTTTCTGAGGAGCAGGAACCCAGATCTGGCTTACTCTGGGGTCTCTCACAAGGCTGCAGTTAAGATCTCAGACAGGCTGTGGTCATCTCAGGCTCCAGTGGAGGAGGACCTGTCTCCAAGCTTATTCACGTGGCTGCTGGGAGGGTTCTGTTCCTCACAGGCTGTTGGACTAAGGCCTCATTTCATTGTTGGCCGTTGGTCAGAAGCCTCCCTCAGTTCCCTGCCACATGGGTCTCTCCATAGGGCAGCTTTCAATAAGGTGAGCAGGTGAGAGGGCAAGAGAGCTCCAGTAAGGCAGAAGCCACAGTCTTTTTGTAACCTTATCTTGGAAGTGACATCCCATTACTTTTGCCATATTTAATTCATTAGAAGCAAATCACTAGGTTCAGCCCACAGTCAAGTGGAGCGGATTACACAAGGATGTGAATACCAGGAGGCAGGGATCATTGGGAGTCATCTTAAAAGCTGCCTACCACACTGTTGACTGTCAGTCATAACATGCCATTATTGTGTCATTATTTGAGAATGAGGTATCCAATCTAAGCACATTTTACTGGCTGTCTTTAATCACTAAATAACACTACTTACTAGAGAGGGAAATATTCCTAAACTTCTGTGACCCACTCCTCTGTTTTCTTAGAGATCCTACAAGTCTCAGCTCAGAAACAACATCTTTGAAAAATGTCATTCCTGGACTTCCAGCCTGAAGTGATTGCTCCTTCCGAGTTCTTGTAGTACTCATTTTCTGTATTGTTTATTTGGCACATAATCATATATTGCTTTGTGACAGTCCTATTGTTATCTTGAGTGACTCCTTGAATCTCATATTGTTTAATTCCCACACATCGACATCTTGTCTCTCCACAAGAATTATAACCATTTTGAATGCAACAACCGTCTAGTACTTCAGAGAAGCACAACTTCAGTGAAAGTTCTTTTAAAAAGATGCATTGCCTTTTTACCTTTGGTTTAGTTGATTTCTGACTCGTGGCCATGATATTGTGATGGCCACTGAAGGGTGTGGGGCTGATTGCCCCCACATTGAGTGGCCCCAATCTAGCCTAATTTCCTAGGTTTGGCCTGTGTTTTTTTTTTAGTGTTTTGTCTGTTTTCCTTTGGTATTAATCCAATAACCATGGCTTCCCCACCTCTCCCCAGCTTTGGCCAAGGCTTGGAAAACCAAAATTTTTAAAATTCTGTCTTAACTAAAAACCGCAGTATGTATAGTGTCCTGGCTTGGTGACATCATGGGATCTAAGAGGGAAGGAAAAGGGAACAAACATTTATTCAATGTTGACTTCATTCCAGGTAATTCTAGCTGCATGGCCGTGTTTCAGAGAAAGAAGATGGCTGCAAGTTTGAACTTTAGATAAATAATGTCTTATATTTTTATATTCTGAATGATGGTTGTTTTAAACCGGGACCAGGAAGCCAGGTCTTGGGAAAGGAGAGAGTGTAAAAATGTTTGAGGGAGATTGGGGCACCTATGCTTATGATTCGGAGTTCTCAGTACTTGGCTCAGATAGCTGCTCCTGGCGTCACTTCCTCATAGTCTTACTTCCTCGTAGTCTCACTTCTTTGGGCGCCGGTGATAACATTGATGCTATTTATAGGAGTAGCATTTACTTAGGAAGTATTTCTGGCTGACTGATTCCTACCTGTCTTTGAGACCCCTGCACTTCGTGTTCTGTGCTCAGTCCTGAATCTGTGTTCTTGTTTTCCGTCTCCACGTTCTGCCTTGGGCTGTCGCTATCTTCAGTACTTCCCATTCTCTAAAAGGGGTGTCTTCCTCCTCTACTTTTGGTCGGTTGCTGCTTCCCATCACAAGTGATGAAGGTGACATCTCTGTAACATACAGGTAGCTGTTCTGTGGCAGATCTGAAATGTCTTAGGAGACCTGTCTCAGGCCTGGGACATCCCCATTCTGGGTAGAGTCTTGTCTTCTTGGGCCGCCCTGGCTTCTGGGGCTCACACATCTGTAGAAGTTCAGGGCCTCAGAACACTAACAAGAGTAGCAGCTTCCAATCTCCCCGATATGTTTGCTGTCACTTTATTTCTTAGTGATGCTGGAGAAGGGAAAAGTCATACAGGCTGTCAATCTCATCTGCTCTCACAAAACTGGGAGAGTTCTATTCGTTTTCTCGTGGAGACTGACAGCTGTGCTATCTCTTCTTTCGCTGGGGAGGCACCACCCTAGATCACGATTTGGGCCAGCAGGATTCAGCTGTAAACCTCAACAGCTGTGGAGAAGAGCTTGCCAGGACAGCAGTGAGATCAAGAAGGAAGGAGAGGAGCAATCCCACAATAGAGGGAGCAAAAGCATTATCCTTCATCTAATATAGTGTTTCTCAGCCTTGGCACTAATGCCATTTTGGCCCAGACAGTGCTTTGCTGTGGAGGCTATCCTGTGCATTGTAGGATGTTTAGCAGCATCCCTGGTCTCTATCCACTACATGCCATTAACACCACCCAGTTGTGACAACCAAAAATATCTTCAGACATTGTCACATATCTCCTGGAGGCAAAATCATCCCCCAATTGAGATTCACTGGTCTAATTCCTTTCAACAATCACAGGGACCTCCATGGGGGTTTACAAAGTTCCCTCAGGAAGAAGTATGGTACTTATATGAGGAAAGGGTCCAGAAAATCAAACTCATTGCCATTGCGTCGATTCTGACTCAGAGTGACCCTATAGGACAGAATAGAACTGCCTCTAGGGTTTCTGAGGCTGTGTATATTTATGGAAGCAGACTGCCATGTCTTTCTCTGGTGAAGTGGCTGGTGGATTTGAACCACCAACATTTTAGTTAGCAGCTGAGTGCTTAACCACTATGCCACCAGAACTCCTTTTTGGGAAGGGATAGTTGAGGGTAAGGAAGACCGAAGAAGAATTGATACCTTTGAATTATGGTGTTGGCGAAGAATATTGAATATACCATGGACTGCCAACAGAACTAACAAATCTGTCTTGGAAGAAGTACAGCCAGAATGCTCATTGGAAGCAAGGATGATGAGACTGTGTCACGTACTTTGGACGTGTTATCAGGAGGAATCAGTCCCTGGAGAAGGACATCATGCTTGGTAAAGTAGAGGGTTGACAAAAAAGAGGAAGACCCTCAGTGAGATAGATTGACACTGGCTGCAACAATGGGCTCAAGCATAACAATGATTTGTGAGGATGGCTCAGGACAGGACAGTGTTTGGTTCTGTTATACATAGGGTCGCTATGAGTCGGAGCCAACTCGATTGCATCTAACAACAACAAGTTGAAGGTAAATGTTGGGCAGTTGGTGACAGTCTAGAACATGGGAAGGCTAGGGGCCATGGCCTGACACGGGAATGCTAGGACAGTTGGGGAGCTATGCAAAGCATAAAGATATCAGGCCTCTGGGAAATTTTAAAGACAGAGAGAGTGAAAAGTAACTTCAATCAGTGCATGGTGTGACAAAATCCGAATTCTAGAATGAGTTGGGCTCTGGTGATCATGCAACCCTGTGGTTAGTTACCATTCGGTAGCTCATGGGTAGGGTGACTTATTTCCTAGGACAATTCCAGTTAACACCTTCCTTCTTGGCATAATCAGTAATAGTGCCTCTTTTACTCTTGAAGGTATTCCATTTAGACAACAGATTATATCATGAACCTACTCATGGGTCAAATGCAGCCCACCACTGTTTGTGGGCACTGCAAATACTGATTTGGATACTGTTAAATAGAATGTGTACTAAGGGGCAGATTAACCAGCAAGCACAGTATGCACCCACTTGCATTGAGCAAGGTATTCACAGGCTTAATTATGTTTACTTGCTAGTCTGTGGTGAGCAATTTCACAAGGGTTTCACCACATCTTTGCAGTGGTGGGGACAGGTAAAATTGTTTACTGCAGATTGGCGGGAAGGCACACATGAGCCTGTGCATGCTTGCTTACTGGGTACTGCAGCCCTGTGTGCACTCCCTGATTTCCTCAGGCTTTACTACTACCTGTTGTCTTACACCTGTTTCTATATTTCAGCAATTCTAAAATGCACATTTTCTTACACTTTAACATCCGTGAATCCATCTCAGAATTAATACCATGTTAAAATTGTCACTGGCGGTTGTGATGAAGCTGCTCTTGCCTGTTCACACTTGAACTTGGCCATAATTTTTCCTATTGTCTTCATTACAGTTGACTTGTCTGTATTTTTGGTACCTTGTATATACCGTGGTTTGACATTGAAAAACAAAATTACTGTGTATACAGAAAGGGCATAAACTTGATCTTATAAAGCAGATGTTTGTTGTTGGAATAATGGCCTGGGTTCATATTGTCTTGCAAAGCAACAAGCAGGACATAAACAAAGAAGATCCTGACGCATGCGCACAGTGTATATGTTGGCTTTTATTTGCTCTCCCTTCGCGTGTGATGAAAAACATATTGTATGCAGGAAAGTACATATATTTTTGAAGGAAAGGGGTTGGGGTTGTTGAAGAAAATGAGAGGGAAGGAGGGGGAGAAAATTTCATAAATGTGGGATCCGGGAAGAAGGCAGGATTGAAACCGTAGTGATCACCCCTTACATTGCTTGTTTTCCGGTTTACCAAGTGTGTTCCCAAACTTTCATTTGATCCTCCAGGTTTGAAATTGAGGCTACCTCATATAGTACTGTTTATCCCACCCACCTAGGGCAGGACCCTTACTCTAAGGGGAGGAAACATTGTGGCTCTAGTCAGACTCATCCCTAGCCACTGGACAAAGAGCTTCTTCCTGGCTCCTGGGTGGAGCTGTCCACTCACAGAACTCTGCGTGTGGTGTGTGGAGGCAGCCTGTCAGGACTCTCTCCTCCAGGCTCCCTCACAGGGCCAAACTCCCAGATGGCGCTGAGGAGAGGGCTGTCCTCGTGCACAAGTGTCCTCCTAACAGCAGACCCCAGTGAGAACCTTCCTTCTGTTCAGAAAACCTAGAAGTAAAAAAACAAAGAATACAGACTGTGGTGGGTATTTGTATCAAACATACTTATTTATCAGCAGGTCGGGCCCTGGGAAGGACTGCCTCGTATTTTCCCGTGACTTCTTGTTGGTGTCTGTGCTTTTCACCATTCTTCCCTTGTTCTTCTCTCAGTTAGTGTTATCTTTAGAAGTGGCATTTTTCAAGCTATCTTTAAACAAATGTTTTAATGAGACTATATTATAAACATTGCTGGGTCTCTCCTTGTTCCTTTCTTCCAGAAAGAAAATAGGATTAGAGTTTGGGCCTGTGTCCAGGGCAGGTGAATTCACCCCTCCTCCTACCTTTTTTTTTTTTTTTCCTACCTAGCCATCACTACGGGAGGTGGTTAAGCATTCCGCTGCTAACCAAAAGGTTGGCAGTTCAAACCCACCGTCCACTCCTTGGAAATCCCATGGGGCAGTTCTGCTCTGTTCTATAGGGTCCCTATGAGTCAGAATCAACAGGCAACAGGTTTTTTGTTTTTTTTTTTTTTTTAAGGGAGGTGCAAAGATGCATAATCCATAGTGCCTGTGGTTCAGGTGGCTTAATTCATTGTCAAGGAGACAAGAGGCAGACACCTTGGGACAACAGAAGAACAGACCACACCTGTTACCAGTGGTAGAATGAAGTATGCCAAAGAGAAGCACTTTGGGAATTGGGTCCAGGGATGATCAGTGGGGCTTGGGACAGGCTGGGAAGTCTTCTTCAAGTAGATGGGGTTTACGTTCCACCTTGAACTGAGGGGGAGGTACATCAGCAGAGAGCAGGGTGGAGGTCTTTGAAGTGAAGAGAAAATGACCAGACAGGTTATGTAGTCTCTCACAGGTCTTGGCAGGTCCTTAGGAGGTGATAGGAATAAAACCTGGAGGTCTGGATTGAAAGTGGGGTCAAGACTGATCAAAAAGTTAGCTTTGTCAAAAGCTTCAGGCCCAGGCTTACCTACAGACAACCCTGGTGATCCCAAGTCATTAATCCACCCAGAGGCCTGTCCTGACCTGAGTTCCCTTGCTTTGAAGTGTGCTGTCCTCTGCAGCATGAGGAAATAATTTGCTGCCTGCTTCAATGAACCATCAGGAGAGCCAGCAGACCTAATGACATGTGAGAATATTAACCTCCTACCACCAAGAGCTGTGAATCTTGAGCGGCAGTCTATAATTCACCCTGGACTCCTGAGCCAGACCTCTCTGGCTTTCTCTCTCGCTCACTTTCTCACTTACATCCAGAGAGAGAGGAGAGACCTGCTCATAAAACTTTATATTCTCCAGTAGTGAGAGCCTTGCTGAGCTGTTTAGTAATGAGGGACTTTCCTTTTGCAGCCATGGTAAAAATATACCTGCAGAGGCAGGGGTGGGGTGAAGATTTGTTTTCAATATTGCATTTTATATAGGATACATTCTCCTAAAATTGGGAGAATGTACCGTATCCTGGAAAGGGACCATTTCAAGGACTGGATAATCAAAGTTCTTTGTCATTTCTATGTATCTTAAAAATCAAAGAAAAATGAAGTGTGGCCACTAATCTTAGGACATTTGACTGTTAGAACTAGAAGGGACCTTAAGAAACCTTTTAAGGTTGCTTAAGAAAAAAAAAAAAATTTTTTTTTTTTTTTTTGAGGCAGAAAAGGCACCTAAATGTCATTTAATTATGATGGTTGTATGTTTATGTCCCTGTTTCGTGAACCTTCAGCCCATTGAGGGTAGGATGGTGTCTTAACCATCTTTGTACTCCCTGTGCCCTACCAGGAAGCCTGATCCATAGAAGACTTCCAATAAAAGTTAGTCAAATGATAAAGCAAACCGTCTACTCAAGTCCCTAGTTTTGCATAGGAAAAAACGAAAGTCCACAAAGTACTTTACTTATGGGCACAGCTAGAGTTTTTCCCAGGGCCAAGCTAAGGCTCTTTCCTCATTGTCTGCTTCTCTGGCTTTATGATTGCTGCTCTTGGCAATAGAACACCATTGTGATGTTTTCACAAGGAATTTGTTGTGATGAAGAATATCTTGTCAGCTCAATGAAGCAAGACACAAACATAGGACCAGAGGACAAAACTTGGGGAATAAATACGGATGTGGTAAATTAGCTGTGGGGGACAGTGTGTAAGGATGTGTGTACAGGGTATATAGGAGTCCTTGGACCAGGAGTGTATTCCTTACTGTGCTCGAAAAGCCTAGCCCCTCTGGTCTCACTGCTCCACAGGCTCCATGGGGCTGGGAGCCAACGTGGATCATTTGCCTGAGGCCAGGGAAATGAATGCGCAGTAAATATTTGCAGAAGGAGGAATGAGTAAATGAAGGAGTGATCTGATCTTTGATTCTTACGATGCCTTTCAATTTACCGCGGCCATTTAAACTGTATTTCAAGCATCTTAGCACAGTGCTTAGCTTTTTGATAACTTGAGAAAGAACCAGTTGCCATTGAGTCGATTACATGGCAACATATATGTCAGAGTAGAACTGGGCTCCATAGGGTTTTCAATGGTTTATTTTTTGGAAGTAGATCATGGGGCCCTTTCTTTGGAGACACCTCAGAAGAGGGTGGACTCAAGCTGCTAACCTTTTGGTTAGCAGCTGAGCATGTTACCTTTTGCACCCCAGAGACTGCTGATAATATCTAGCTGTAATGAAGTTAAACTGCCTTTTTCTGCTTACTTCACTAGCACAGTGAATGGAAAGGCCAATGGTTAGCATCCACTCTGGGTATATATAATTCTCAGCCACTCTGGTCTCTCCAAATTACAGTCCTCTTCCTTCTGCCATCTTTTTTTTTTTTTTTTTTTTAATCAAGTTTATTAAAACCAGTCAAATTAAAGCTGTCCTGTCCAGGACATCTCAAGGTCCATTCATTATGGCTCTTATCTTGGCAGGCGGTCAGCATGGAAAGGCAGCTCGGCCATTATGCACATACAAAGCCCATCGCTTTTCTACCAATGGCCAATTCATCAAACATTTATCTTTTGCCCCCTGTGCAATGTGTCACTTTGTTTGTCACTCCCTACTTTGGTTGCTATGAAAGACGAGGGGAAAAAAAAAAAGGTAGGGGTAGAACTTTTTTCCTTCCCCAAAGATCTTTTTTATTAATCAGATTTCATCCTTGACCGGAAACAACTTGTGTCTTCCCCTCCCTCCCTACCTTTTTGGCCATATGAAGGTTGGGGATGGCCTGCCACACTCCTGTTGAAGTTTTTTACTGAGCGGTGGAAGGATTGTGGTTGTTAACCGGCATCAAGTCAATCCCTGATTCATGGCCACCCTGTGCACAACTGAAGAAACACTGCCTGGTCCTGTACCACGTTCATGACCAGTTCTGATTGGACTATTGTGATCCATTGACTGATTTTTGAAAGTAGATCGCCAGGCCTTTTTCCCTAATCTCCCTTAATCTGGAAGCTCTGCTGAAACCTGTTCAGCATCATAGCAACATGCAAGTCTCCACCGACAGACAAGTGTTGGCTGCACGTGAGGTGCTTTGGCCAGAAATCAAACCAGGCTCTTCTGCATGGAAGGCGAGAATTCTTCCACTGTACCTCCACTGCCCTTATGGTGGAATGATTAAGACAATGATGAAGCTTTGGTTTGGGAGTTTTTCTCCTGAAACTACCTTACAGCGTAGAGTAACCTACCTACAGCATAGAGTGCTAGAGGAAAAAGGGACCTCCAGTAATCCGGTGTAGCCCCCCCAATGCACAAAGGAGTAAAGCGAGGCTCGGAGAGCAGCAAGGTGGCCACCAAGGCCAGGTGAGGATCAGGTCCCAGGTTTCTAAGATGGGTTCTCCTAAGCCTCCATTTCTTCATGTTGTCAGGTGACTCTGAATACATGTTGGTATCTCTTGGGGAGGTTTACGTACCTGCTGCCTTTTCTGAGATAACTAAATTCCTTCTTTGAAAAGAAAATGTCCATCTTTTTATTTTTTTCAAAAATAATCTTTCAAACATCAAAAAAAAATCCCATATCTATCTAGGCTTGTTTTCATGTGATCCCCACACCAATATGGGTCAGGGGCTTTTCTGCCACTGCAGTAAATTAGGAAATTAAACCTGAGAGATGCTATTTTTCCAAGGTCTTGTAGCACATCTACAACTTGAAAACAGAGCTCAGGTCCCCAAATTTAGTGGCCTTAACGCATTCATCACACTGACTATCTGCAAACATTTGCTCTTTGTACTTTGTTCCCAGCATATGTTGGGACTCAGGCCCAGAATGTGCCATTGTATGAAATGGAGAGCAAACCTGACAAAGTTGTTCTTTGAAAGGTTTTGCAAAGCATAGAGGTAGAGCTGTTTTGGAAGAAAGAACGTGGCTCCTATAGCAAGCTTCTTTTGGAGGTCACCATATCTCCCAGGGCCTTCTTTCCTGTGGGAGATATAAAGCTATCTTGTAGTCTGGGACAGAAAACATGTTTTCACCTTTTTCAGCTAACTGGAACCTCATAGAATCAGCGGTTGGCACATTTTTGCTGGCGTTCCTGGACTCATTCCATTCTAGGAGGTCCTGCCCATGAGGAGCTGGTCTTTGGACAAGTATTTGATTAGGGCCCCTCTGGGTCCCCAGGGTCTTGAGGCCCAGCCATGTAAATGTCTCCTTTTCTGGTTGGTTTGCAATGAGTAGACACCATCTGTTGGACTGAAAATTCCTTTTATGGATAGTGGTGAAAGGCTCGTGTGGAAGAGACACTGTTATCTTTCAAGCAAACAGTTCATGAGGCTGAAGAGCAGTGTTCTTGGCCTAACATATGTTTGCCCAATGACTGTGGGAGCCTCCCCCACCAGGCCCTGAATTCCGCCCCATGGCGACGCGTACGCATACCGCAGCTGCCGCACACCGTGTCTGCTCCCTTACATCTCCCTAGCAAAGAAAACCTCCATTTATAGAACCCGCCAAACAAACTCACTCTTTAGACTCTTAAAAAACAAACAAGATCCTGAGACCACAGGCTCCGTACGTACATGTGTGGTTTTGTAAAATCTCAAGCCGTGAATCAAAACAATTTTAGAGACACAGTCAAGGCCCAGGCCCAAACCCTGTCACCAAGGTGGAGAAATGCAGGAAAGATTGGCTGAGAGGAGAGGAGGACAGTCCAGCTGAGGAGGATGGTGGGAACAAGACATGAAGGCTGTAATTTGTCAGGCACCTTCATTGGAAGGTTCCTGGATCCTTATCTCTGTTATTAGGGACTTACTTGCTGTAGAAGCAGCAGGACAAACACTGGAGGGTGGGCCTAAAAAGACGACTGCTGAGGCCCTTATTTCTTTCCTCTCAACTTCTAGAGGCCATCTTGCTCACACAGCTGAATAATATGCTGTCCTGTATGGCTTCTTCTCATTTCAAGTCTAACTTTGCCCTCTCTTCCCGTAGATTATAGACTTACTGTGAGCAGATCCCATGACTTGTGCATCTTTTGTCTTTCAGATGTAGGTGTTCACTGAGAACCCAATATGCTGGAGGGGGTGCCAAATGCATGATTTTTGGTGCTTAATAAGCTTTTTTTGGAATGTAAATTACTTGAGTGCAAGAATCAAGTTATCTGTTTTTTTTTTATGTTCCCACTACCATCAGTAAACCATTTGCCTTCAAGTCGATTCTGACTCATGGCCACCATGTATGTGTCAGAGTAGACGTGTGCTCCGTGCGTGTTCAATGGCTGATATTTCAGTGTATCACCAGCCTTTTCTACCGAGGTACATCTGGGTGGATTTGTACCTCAAAACTTTTGGTTAGCAGCTAAGCACATTAACTGTATCACACAGGTACTGCCCTCACTACAAAATGTGCTATAAAGTGTGAGTAGGTGCCCCAAAGAATAAAATTCAATTAAATTGAGATTTAGCTCAAGCCCATCTCCTCTTTTAAACCTTACCTATCCCTCAAAGTAGTTTTATTATTCCAATTTTACTTGTTACCCTACATTGTCTGGTGACCACTTTCCTGTCTATATTGACTACTTAACAGTAGGGAACCATGCCTAGTAATCTTTGTAGCCCCAGAGACTAGCAGAGTACCAGGCACACAGTTGGTGCTCAATGAATGTTTGGTAGTGAATAAATGAATATGTTTCAGAGGTAGCCAAGTGGACCAACTCTAAGTGGTAAATTCCAATCCAGCTCTACCTAATGCTTGCTTAATCTCATGTGAGCCACACGCAAAAACTGTAAGAAGAGCTAGTTCTTCAGGGCATTGTTCTAGGAGGACCAGCACGGGGAGTATAGATGGTAAGGCAGAAGAGTTAGAACACACAGTTAGGGTTATCATTATAGTTGAGGACTGCTATGGATTGAATTATGTGCCCCCAAAATATATGTTGTAAATCCTAACCTGTATGCCTGAGGCTATAATCCCGTTTGAGAATGGGTTGTCTTTGTTATGTTAATGAGGCAGGATTAGTGTAGGGTGTATCTTGAGTCAGTCTCTTTTGGGATACAAAAGAAATTTAAACAAATGAGCAGAGCAGAGGTGTGGAAAGAGAGATGCCAAGTCACATGAAGACCACCAGGAGCAGAAGTTCAGAAGAGACAAGGACCTTCCTCCAGAGCTGACAGAGAGAAAAAACCTTTCTCTGGAGCTGGTGCCCTGAATTTTTGTTGTTGTTGTTAAAGCCATTCACTTGTAGTATTTCTCTTATAGCAGCACTAGATAACTAGACAGAATTTGGTACTGAGAAGTGGGGATGCTGCTCTAACAAATACCTACAATGTGGAAGTGGTTTTGGAATTGGGTAATGGGTGGAGGCTGGAAGAGTTTTAAGGTGCCTAATAGTAAAAGCCTAGATTGCCTTGAAAAGACTGTTGGTAGAATTATGGATGTCAAAGCCAATTCTGATGAATGCTCAGAATGAAGTGATGAGAGCTATAGAAATAATCTCTATCATCTTAGAGAATATATGTAGCACAAGTAACAGAATGTTGCTAGAAATGTGGACATTAAACGTGCTTCTGGTGGACTTTAAAAGAAAACGATGAACTTGTGATTGGACAATGGAGGAAGGACAGTTATTTTTTTTACAGTGACAGAGAACTTATCTGAATTATGTTCAAATGTTTGGTGGAAGGTAGAACTTGTAAGTAGTGCACTTGGATATCTAGCTGAGATGATTTCTAAGCAAGATCTTAAAGGGGCCATGTGGTTTCTCCTTGCTCCGTAGTAAAATGTGAGAGGAAAGAGAAGGACTTAAAAATGAACTGTACACAATGAAAGCAAAACTTAAAGATTTGGAAAATTCAACCCCAGAGGTCAAGGTCCCCAGACCTTCTCTTAGCCCAAGACAGGAACCATTCCCAAATCCAACTCTTCAGATAGGGATTGGACTGGACCATGGGACAGAATATAATACTGGTGAAGAGTGAGCTTTATGGATCAAGTAGACACATGAGACTACGTGGGCAGCTCCTATCTGGAGGGGAGATGGGAGGGCAGAGGGAGTCAGAAGCTGGCTGAATGGACATGAAAACAGAGAGTAGAGGGAAGAAGTGTGCTGTGTTATTAGAGGGAGAGCAACTAAGAATATATATAAAAAAAAAGAATATATAGCAAGGTGTATATAAGTTTTTGTATAAGAAACTGACTTGGCTTGTAAACTCTTCACTTAAAGCACAATAAAAAAAAAGAGATTTGGAAAATTCTGCTATACAAACTAAGGACACATGTCCTAGAATGTTCACCAAGGACGTGGCTACACAATCTTTGTGAAAGAGATTAAGCCTGTGACTGATGGATCTAACCAACTACCACAGCAGAAAATCCATCAGCTTAGACTGAAGAGGACAGAGAAAGAACAAAAGGAAAGAACACTGTCTGCCTCTTGGGATTCTACAGGCAGAAAATAGGCCAAAAGAGCTACATCTTTTGTCCTCCAAGAAAAGAAAAGGACCATCCCTGGAGCATCTCAGAGGTCGGCAGGACTGTTGTGAAGGAGCATGGAAAGCAAGGCCTTGGTTTCAAAGGGTGGGGCAATGATCTCCTGGATCTCAAAGGGTGGGACTACAGCCTCCTAGGTATCAAAGAGTCGAATCTTGGCCAACTTGGTTCCAGAGTGTGGGATTCCCATTAAGGTGTGCCAGGGGGATGGGGTTGCTGCCCAAAGCTGAGGGGGCAGGACCATTACCAAGGGGCAGAAAAAGAAGGCTTTCAGGGCCAAGGGGGTGGGGTCACCACTCAGATGGACTAGTAGAACAGAGCCTCCCAAAGCTGAGAAACAGAGTTGCCATCCCAGTGGCCTTGGAAGGTGAAGCCAAAGCCCAGGATCGAGGAGCCTGCACCCAGAATCCAGAGGGCATGGCTAACGCCCAGGGTCTGGAGGGCAGGACCTAGATGATCCCAAAGAGCACAGGATTATTTTCAAGCCTTAAGAGCTACTGTAATTGTTCTGCTGCATTATGGACTTGCTGGGTGCCTGGTATCCCTTCTTTCCTTCCAACTTCTCCTGTTTGTAATGAAAATGTCTACCTTGTGCCTGTTTCACCATTGTACTTTGGAAACAGATAACTCATAGTCTGGATTTCACATGTTCACAGAAGAAGAGGAATTTTGTCTCAGGAAGGAATATACCTAAAATCTCACCCATAGCTCATTTAGATGATTCAGAAGGTGAGATTTTAGACTTGATATTGATTTAAGAATTTTGGGATGATGTGATGGGGTGAATGTGTTTTGCATGTGGTAAGGACATAAATTTGGGGGAGCCAAAGAGTAGAATTTTATGGATTGAATTGTGACCCCACAAAACATGTGTTGTGAATCTGAACTTCTATTCCTGTGGTTATAATCCCATTTGGGAATGTGTTGTCTTTGTATGTTAATGAGGCAGGATTAGTGTTAGGTGTATCTTGAGTCAATCTCTTTTGAGATTTGAAAGAGATTAAACAAGCATGCGAGAGACAGAAATGGGGGAAGAGAGATGCCAAGCCACATGAAGATCACCCAGAAACAGAACCCCAAGGACCTTCCTCCTGAGTCAACAGAAAGAGAAAGCCTTTCTCTAGAGCTGGCACCCTGAATTTGGATTTCTAGCCTCCTTACCTGTGAAAAAATAAGTTTCTGTTTGTTAAAGCCACCAACTTATGGTGTTTCTGTTATAGCAGCAGTAGATAACTAAGACACAAGAATATTCAATGAATGTGTTACAAACTACACCTATTGTTTGGATACAGGATGTGGCAATGATGGGTTTCCATTCCTGAACCGTAACTAGAAATTATGTAGAGGTAGTTTAGCATAGTTGAAGTAGCACTGTGCTCTTCGTCCAAAGGTTCTAAACTTGGCTTGATCATTATGTATGGTTTCAGGTAAGGCACTAATGCCACTCTCTGGCATTAGTCATCTTCTGTAAAGTGGGGAGATGAAACACTGTAAAATTCCTTCTGGAACTCAAGTCTGTAAGTTTATGAAGATGACCATGATAGGGTACATCTCACAAAAGTAGAGCTGTGTCTCTGATATATAGTTTACAGACTGGAAGAGGCCAGCATGTTGAGATGTGCTTCTTTTATTATGGAGATGTCCCCACAGCGAGGTTTGGAAGTCTAAAGCATTAAAGATACCTTGCAGAGTCCCAGCAAGAAGCCAAGAATAAGACAGAGTTTGTGTGGGGGCAGAGCTTGAGCCCTTTGCCTCTCTCTTTCCACTAGGCTGAAAGATAGGGAACCCTTTGGTAGGATTGAAGCGGCTCTGGCAGCCCTTGTGGTTATAGAGGAAGGAGATACAGTCAGATTAGCTACGGCATCGTCAACAGGTGGAACTGGAAGGCTATTTGAGGGCACTGAATCTAATCTTATACTTTATGCAGAAGTTCCTCAAAATGTTCTCCATGACTCTAGTTTCTGATCAAATACATACAGTGAATCACAAAGCAGCTCAATCCTTTGATGAATGGCTCCTCTATTTTTATAACATAAAAAAACTGATTCAAGTCCTCTCCCTCCAACTTACATAATTTTCTCCTATTATTTGTTGATACGGGTTCCTGGGACCCCGTAGACTTTGTACTTTGAGACAACTAAGCCTTCTTTGCTCCTGGTTAAACAACCTTGACCATCTTAATCACTGTTTCGTTTACCCTGATTGTTCTCCTGTGGCAGAGCTCCTGCATGTTCATATTCCCTCCAAGTTTGGCACCCAGAATTCCAGAATCGAAGTAAAGCCCCAGGCGTGGATGGGGGCCAGTAGAGTGGACTAGATCACAGATTAGCTCTTGTGGCGGTAGCCCCACTCTGGCAATTTACACAAAGCCTTCTTCACACACACTGCTCTTTATCCAAGGTTCCTCCATCTTGTGCATGGGAAGTTGTCTTGTTTTATTTTATATTTATTGGAGTTTTCTCGGATTATCAAATGAATGTTTATTCATGATGGAATGAATACTGTAAAAAAAAAAAAATACCCATAAACTCATTACCCAGTGGTTAATAGGCTATATCTGGGATATATGTGTATGTATATATGTATGTGTTTGTGTACAGAATTGTCATAAAATCTCTGTGTACAAGACTGTGTACACAGTTTACAAACTAGAAAAAAAACTAACAGAGACTCAACCATGGAAATGGAAGAAAATGTCCAGAAAAACAAGGCAGAAATTAAAATCTGTGTGGAGAATGGAGGGGGAGTACGTGGATGACTTTTAATTCCCATGCATGAGATCTTGTGTGTGCACCATACTGTACTGTAACTTCATTTTAGGTACTTCAATGTATATTTTTCTGTATCATTAGCTACCAGTCTACAGTATCATTTTTAGTTGTTGTATGGTAATTCATTATACATATATCAAGCTTTATTTAATTATTCCTCTATCAGTGGTCATTTAGGTTGTTTGCAATGTCATCATAAATACTGATGGCTATGAGAGGTGATTGACAGAAAAATATATAGAGCTAGTCTAACCATATATTTAGCCACTTAAGTAAGATACAAACTAGAATAAAGAGAGTTTTATGGCAGAAAGAAAGAAAACCTCTCATGGGGCTAGATGAACAGTCAGTATAAAAAATGTCGGTGCTGCCGCTGGGCCATTTGATGTGACATGAGCAGACACACCACAACCTTCCAGTTCTCTTCTTTCTCCCTTCATTCCTGACCAGATGGTTTTGTGTTGCCCTTCCTGTCCTGTAGCATTGGTCATGGCCTCTGCGAGAAGTTAACTTGCAGACATTTCTTAAGGGCAGGTGCTGCCCTTGGCATGGTGGGGGGATGAAGAGAGGTCCAAGTTAACTGTTCCTGCTCTCAAGGATGATGTTTAAATTATTTCACAACTACACTGACCAATCAGAATGGACAGTCGCTAGAGCAGCGTCCTTGGAGGCCCTGTGCTGTAGTAGGCCTTGACCATTTAGTTGTTGGATTCTAGAGAGGTCTGGGGGAGTTTACGGAGAGGCCAGGGTAACGGGGATGGGGCATTCAGGGCACTCAGAGCTGCAGTTATTTACCGACTGTTTTTTTTTAAGGGCTTATCTGAGGCAGTGGCCGTTCAGTGGTAGAATATTCTCTTTCCATGCTGGAGACCTGGCTTCAATTTCCAGCCAGTGCATCTCAGAACAGCCACCACCCGTCTGTCAGAAGAGGCTTGCATGTTGCTGTGATGTCGAACAGGTTTCAGAGATGCTTTAGACTAAGACAGACTAGGAAGAAAGGCCTGGTGACCTACTTCCAAAAATCAGCCAATGAAAACCCTGTGGATCACAATAATCCAATCTGTAATCGATCACAGGGATGAGGCAAGACCAGGCAGAATTTCATTCCGTTGTGTATGGGATCATGAGTCAGGGGCCTAGGTGATGTCAGTTAACAACAAGAAGGGTGTATCTTAACTAGTACCGGTGTAGACCCGTTAGTACCACTCCTACCTATTCTCAGACAGCCCCAGGGGAAAGCCGGGGAGGCAATCTGGCCTCTGAAAGAACGCAGATTTAGGGACTGCCCTACCTAGACACTGGCCAGCCATCCCCAGCCCAGCTCTCTGCCCTGCCTTTGGGATTCTATTGGCAGCTTTTCCCTCAGGCTTATGGCAGAGCAGTAGTCAGTTGGCAAGGAGGTATTGAGCACTCACTGTGCATCGGACAGCTTTCCAGCGGTTATGGAGGCTGAAGACGACACAGTGAGGTCCCTTCCTGTTGGAGCCTGGGGGCCAGAAGTCCTCCAGAGAGACCATTACAGAGCAGGCAGCAGGGTTAGCTGATGTAGCCGACGTCAGATGTGTGGGGCAGGTTTGCTAGAATTTCCATGGCCTTCCCATTTTTCTCAGCTGAAACTACGGGTATGTATGTTCAGGTAGAGGGAGTCGGGGAAGTAGGTAAACATTTAGTGGAGATCTCGCTTTCTTGACTGGTTCGAGGACATCCCTACCTTTGTTCCTGGGTTTATATGGCTCCAAAGAGAAGCATGCTTCTATCCTCTGGTCTCTGGGTTACTGCTCCCTCCCTACCCAGCTTATGGGAGACAAAAGTGTCACTCCTGGTGTTGGCTGGGAGCTGAGGGAAGGGTCTAATTCTTACCACAGCCAATATCCAGCAGACAGGAATGACAGTTCTTGAAGCAGGGGTTTTGAAGGTATTCTTTGGTAATTTTTCTGGCCAAATGTTCCGGCCGTTTTTTCGCTGGGTGAGGAGCAGGGAGGGGTAGCTGTGGATTGGCAGATCCTCTGCCCCCAAGCCTACCAGCTGTGCCTTGTCCTGGCCCTTCTCCTTCCCTTGCTGAGGAGAGGCTAAGTTTTAGGAGAAGGGGTGAAGGCTGCTGAGTGTACACCCACCCAGGAGAAGAATGGATTGGGGCTCAAGGGATGGCCCCTTTTGTGGGACCTCTGCCCTGCCTGAGGTCCTCCATCAGGGCTCCCAGCCACCGGCCTCGCGTGGGCAGGGCAGCAGCCGCCTGTTTAGTGCCGCTGTTTTTACAAACTAATGAGGGCAGAGTGTGAGCCACAGGCAATGATGCTAGGATATTAACTGTGACAGGAAGCTTGATCATAATTATCTTAACGAGGATAGGGTTAATTACAGTGGAAACTTAAAAGTTGTCTCTGTTTGAATCCGCGAGAGCCGAATGCGTTGTGATGTTTTGTCATTTTGATGTGACTTTGGAAATGGCACTGGGACTCTCCTGGCAGCCGCTGTGGCTCCTGGGGAAGCCCAGCCGGAGGCCTGTGCATGAGGTAACCGAGATGGTACCTGTGGGTGAGATAATGGGCAGCTTTCCTGCCTGTGGAGCGAGAGGCAGGCAGCCAGCAGTGTGCTTCCGAGGTGCTGATTAGGTTTTCAGAGCAAACCACCTGCTGTGGCTGGACCACACGACCTGTCTCCCTGCCTGCCCTTGGCGTTTCTTGACCAAGCTGGAAGGTCTCTTTCCAGCTGGCTGTGCTGAGGTAGTGAGCCTTGCCCTCCCCTTCCAGCCCCAGATTGTAGGGTGGCAGAGATGCCCGCCTTGCCCTTCTAGCCCACACCTCAGATGTTGGCAACCACTGCCAAGGAAGCAGGCGAGTGACCCTGGAAGACCAGCAGCCAGCCCTACTAGGACTCTCGGGTCCGGGAGGTATTTGTCATCCACACACAAAGGTTATAGCAGAGAAATTTCGGTTGCGACATCTTCTCCCTCTGCTGGAGCTGTCCCCATTAAACGGCATGTATCTGTGTGGATCCTGAAGCCGTTTTTTTTTTTTTTTTTTTTGCCTCGTCATTGTATTTAATAGCACATATCTATTTGCAGGCATCTTGTATACAGGGGTGTGAATTCAAAGATTTGACACAGGTAGTATCTTTCCTCTGCTCTTTTCTGGAAAACAGCAACAACAGTAAAAATTAAAAAAAAAAAAAAATCGTCTGGGTTGATGTGTGATGGCAGTCAGTTGCCAGCCAAGCCCCAGCAATCCTGTCCTCTCCTCAGTCTTCTTCTCTCTGCTCTTTGCCTCCTGCCCCAATCCCTCAGCTCTGAATTTAGCTGATTAAATTATCAAGTGCGTATCACACTGATGATGTGAAAACAGGAATTGATTCATTAGCCACCCGCCCATGTAACATAGGTCCCTTTTAACTGAGCAGCTAATAATATTCCATGCCCCCCCCTCCAAAAAAAAAAGTCCAAACCAGACAGACGATGGGGTTTGATCCTGATCTTCTTGCCTCCTGTCTGAAGTCTTACTCCAGGGTTGAGCCCGCCGGGAGAGAAAGGCTGTCTTGGTGGGCACTCCCTCTAGTGTTCCCAGGCTTTGTCCCTCTTCATGCCCTGTCATTTTGTTTTATGCCTCCCCTGGAGCACTTTTGGAAGGGAGCTTTCTTCTGCTTGCCAGTTGCCAACCATTTGCTGATTCTCATGATAAGAGTATTATATTTGCATAACATAACTTGGGAACAATGTGTATTGGGATGCTGTCTTTGACCAGAGCCCAACTAATGTTTCAGCACAAAGGACATATTAGCCGCCCAGAAGACTCCCTGAGGGGAGGTGGCCTGTGGTAAACCTGAGCCTGGTCCTGAAAAGGGCTTTTGGATCATCAGTAATTAACCCCTGATGGAGGAAGGAACTGAGAAAAGGCAGACGGTTCCCTGCAGAATGCAGACGTCCTGCACACCTCTGCAGATTTATTCATCTGCCACTCCTGGGCACACCCCCTAGAGCTTCTGGAAAAACCAACAAATGAAGGGGGGAAGGAAGAGAAAGAAACCAGCATTTTACTAAAATCCTGTTGTGTGTAAGACATGATGCTAGCAACTTGCTAGTTTTCTAAGCTGAGAGGGCGCAGAGCAAGGGAGCTTAGATCCGTTATTGATATGCCCACATTGACAAGACAAGTAAACGGTGGAGGAGAGAGAAAACCCCATCTTTCCTGCCTAGATATGTGCAAGTTTTATTTTGCCTCCTTGGGCCCTGAGCAAAAACAGAAAGGAGGAGAAGGAAATAAAACAAGAGAACCCCTTGGCCCTTTACCCAAAATGTGTGCAGTATTGTGCCTGCTGTGAGACAGATATCCTTGGCTGTGGGAGCAGGCATTTTGGGGTGTTAGGGGACTCGGTGGCACCCTGAGGACTGGCATGAATGGGGCGTGCAGGCAGGGCTGCGGGCCCAGTGAAATCTGGGATTTAATTACATATTCACAATGCGTTCTACACCTCTCAAGGATCGACTCCCTATTTTGGAGTCCTCTCGGCAGAGGTCCCACAAAGGAGATATTAAGGCCTTGGGAAAGCCCTGGTGCCAAAGTTCACACTCACACCAGATGTGCGGACATTGCACATGCAAGCATGCAGGTCCTTAATGCAAGCGTTATCAGTAAATGAATAAATAGTGTGCATTACATCCCCCGAGCCTTCACATTTTATAAAATAGCCAGGTGATCCCTTGTGGGCCCTCCCTCTGGTCCACGCTGTAGCTCAGCTGTCAGCCTGTGCAAGCTCAGCACATCGCCTGGGTCGAGCAGGTGAAGGAGCTGGGGGTGTGTGTCTCCCTGTAGGTCCCTCAGCAGGCCAGCGGCTTGCTTTAATTAATGTCTGCATGTGCCCGGGCAAGCACGTGTGCACACGACTGCCCTCCTGTCCTCAACCCCCAGCACTCATGAAAGCCCGTGAAATTGAGAGTTAACTTTCAGCTAAGTGCATAAGCAAGGCTATTCTTCCCTTTCTGATAATATATATGTATTTTTCCCTGAGCTGGGTACTTAATTCTTTCAGAGGCCTGTTTATTTACTGCCTCAACAGCCACATGACTGCTCTCTGTGCTTCTTTCAAAGCTAAAGTCAGAAATCCACTTTCCATAAATTAAAACAGGAACTTCAAGCCAGGTACTTTGAGGGAGAAATTTCCCACCGCACCCTTCACCTCCAAACAACCAACAAAAAAATAAGTGAATAAAAAGAATGAAAGAAAAAGCAAAAGGCTGGCTCAGACTGGAGCGGTTATGCAATTCTGCAGACGCCTCGCATGCTGAGCCACCATAGAGACGCTGGGCGGAAGCAAATGAAGTGATTAGTAAAAAGCAGAGAGAAAAAGTCAGAGGCGGTGAACGAAGAGAAAGGGAGCCTTCCCTTCTGTTGCCTAGCACTGTACAGAGGAGAACCGCTAAGAAATGATACTTGAAGTTATATTTATTATTGTAAGAGGGGTATGATATTTCTGGGCAGGAATGATGGATGACAACTTAAATTTGTGTCCAGGGAATGAAGGTGAACTGTGACAGAGTTATTTATCTTGGGAAGGGAGGTTAGGGTCAGCCGAGGCTGGGTGCCTCAAGGCACAAGACATTGACAAATTTATCCTGCAGGCCGTATCTGAAGCCCTTTGTTTGGGATCCTGGCTACTCACTAAGTGACCCTCATCCTTCATGTTGGCAATGCGTGAAGGATGCGGTGAGTGCCAGCGGCCCCTTCTTCCCCGCTGCCCCAGCCCTCAGCTCCCCGCTACTAATTCTTGTCATGCACTTTACCGACAGGCACCAAGCCCAAACTATTCCCAGTTCTGAAAGGGAAGGTTAAAATATTTATTTCGGCTCATAATGGCCACCCTTGATTGACTGCAGGATCATTTTTCCTGTTGCCTTTGTCATTGCAGGTCGCTGGAAGGACTGAGCTCGTTCCACAGCCTGGAGGAACTCATCTTGGACAACAATCTGCTCGGTGACGACCTGGTGTTGCCAGGGTTACCCAGGCTCCATACCTTAACCCTCAACAAGAACCAAATATCCTTCCCTCTGACCGCGGCCCCCACGCCCTGCCCAGCCCCACAGCTATCCCCTCCCGAGCCCTCCTACCCCTCCACAAATACCTGCAAAATGTCAAATGAGTTTTATGTGTCAGCTAAATTAAAGTATGTGAAATACAGTCCGTGGGCAGACAAAGCGTTCTGTCTTCTGGCACTCGGGACACTTCAGAGTAATTTATTATAGGTCATTCATAAATGAAATGCACCATTATATCTTCCTGTTGCTCCATTTTAGTGTGGAGATCTAAGTTATGGCTGTGAAGAAATCTTTTTAATAGATAAAAATAGAGAAAGAAAATAATGTCACTGCTGCCAAGGAGGAGGCAAAGCATGGGTCTGTTTGCTTGGGCTTGTGTGGGAGGGCGACCTCTGGTGGGCTGCAGGGCGTAATGCCGCTAGGCAAACTTGGCCTTCATAGAGGGTCCTGAAGGCCCTGGTGCAGGCTTGGGGGACAGCTCTGGCTTGGGAGATGGGGGAACGGACTAAGGTGGAAGAGAGGCGTGAAGCCCAGGCTTGTTTCTGCGCTTCCCTAGTGGATACCATTCTGGGCTGGTGGCTAAGAGAGGCCTAACCAGCTGCCATCAAGTCGAGTCTGACTTAAGGCAACCCTGTGCTTGTCAGAGAGCTGTGCTCCATAGGCCTTTAGAAAAAAAAATGGCTATTTTTTGGAAGCACATCCCCAGGCCTTTCTTCTGAGGTGCCTCTGGAGGGACTTGAACTGTCAACCTTTCTGTTAGCAGCCCAGGATGTTAGTTTTGCACCACCCAGGGAATCTGAGAGAAGCCGAGGAGAGCCAATCTGAGTGAGAAGCTGTGGCCTCCCCTTAAGCAGATAAGAACCTACCCGGCCTAGGATGAGACCTACAGAGGCATATTGCTCTGGATTCTATAGTGAAGGGAAGGGTGGATTCAGAGACTTTCCTGTAGCATAAGGCAGATAGCTCCTTGAAGGTCAGAATTATGGATCACCGTGCACTAGAATGTCAAGCTAGACAAGGCAGGGATTTTTGTCTGTTTTGTTAAATGCATTATTCTTAGTACCTAGAATAGCCTGCCTGGCACATAGCTGAGGTTCAAAAAATACTTGTGGAATGAATGAATCATTATAATTTTCTTTATTGAGCAGTCCAGTGGGCCAGTTATTGGACACTTTAAACATATTATTTCTTATGCTTACCAAACCTGTAAGACGGGTGTGGTTTCTCCATTTACCTAGATGAGGAAAGAGGAGAGGTATAGGCCCACAGCCAGACAGTTAACAAGATGCTAGTCCTGGATTCAGTCTCAACTGTGGTTGCATTCAAAGTTCTTTCCATGCTACTGTGTGTTTTCAGACTCAAGTTCAGTGCCTTTGTTTTATTGATGAAACATCTGAGACCTGGAGTAGTTCAGTCACTTGCTCAGGTTTACATAGTAAGTGAGAAACAGAAGAGGGACCAGGGCTTTTCTCCCTCCTGTAAAATGAAATCAGATATACATGTCGGTATAACATATATGCATATGTCAGGATTTAGGAATGGTTTGCAAAATCATTTATCAGCCACTGTACTTCAAGCCATAAAGTTAATAATTTATTTATTTATTCTGTGAAATATGCTACTATGGCCATGATTAATTGACATTTTAGTTGAAGTAGAAAGGAAAGGCCTATAAGTAAATATTGCCATCTTTACCATCATGAAATTTTAGTGGCTTTTTTTCTCCTCATATCCTTTGGTCTCCCAAGTTTCCTAGTCACTATCTGAAAAATTATTGTAATCGATGTGTCTTATGGATTCCTTGGTTGGCTTAGGTGGTCAGTTGGACAATGTTCTCAAACCAATCAAACGCAGAAGGATTATTAGACTAGAGTTTGTATAATATGGTTCTTCCCTTGCACCCCAGTGCTCATGTCCCAATACCAAGTCACTGTAGATATTAAAGTCCAAGCACCCGAGTTCCTGGGTCAGCTTAACCGAATCTAGCTTATGTGGCTTTGGACAGATCACCCTTTGTGAGCCTCTGTTTCTCATTTTTAAAGGAATAAGTTAAATTGGGTGATGATTTTATTCTTTTAAAAGCTGAGAAATTTTCTTTGTCTTTGGTTACGGCTTTTTCTTGCTCTGTGCCTCAACTCCCCCAATCTGTAGCAGGAATGCTGAGGGAGTAATGATAATGCTCTGGGAGGGACTGAAGCAGAGGAAATTGTATAGCTGTGAAGCTGGCCAGTTACACTGTCAGTAGATACAAAAGCCAATAGTTGGCTTTCTCAAGATACAGCATGACCTCTTTTCTTCTATCTCTGGTCTGCTTGTATGATCATGAAGATTGGCTTAGTGTTTCCCAACCACTTGGTCCAGAGGTCACAGAATGAAAGGCAGGTTAAAAACAAGCAATGGCACCACAAGTCATCCTTTCAACCCAATACTTCTGACTCTACTTTCTCAGCCAACTGACTCTCCTACCTACTTGTGAAAATGTACCAGGCTCGTCAACAATTACTAGGTTGCATATTGCTATTGCTACCCTATGAAATACCTTAGACTTGGACTCTATTAGTTAGCTTTTGCTGCATAGTAAACCACCCTAAAACTTAGTGGCTAAAACAAATATTTGTTTACAATTTTGTATGTTAGCGATTTGACAGGGCTCAGCTGAGCGGTTCTTCTGGTCTTGTCTGGTGTCACTCATGTCGCTGCAGTTATCTGGAGGCTTGACTGGGACTTGATGGTCTAAGATGGCCTCACTCATATTTTTGAGAATGGTGCAGGTTGTTGGGTGAGCTGCATGTCTCCAGAAGGTTAGCATAGGCCTGTTTTCATGACAAGAGTGTTCCAAGAGCATGAGCCCCAATATACAACTACTTTTCGAGCCCTGCTTGTGTCATGTGTGTTGATGTCCCATGGCCAAAGCAAATCACATTGCCAAACGTAGAATAAATGCGGGAGGGCACTATACAAGGTTTAGATACAAAGATGCATGACCCATCAGGGGCCATTTCTGTAACAACCTATGACTCAGACCTTGACAACGTGTCAAGAATATTACTTCATATTTGTAATAAAGAGAAACCTACAATAAAGCAACTGTTAACCTCCTAAAAAGTATTGACTCTTTTTTATTAATTCAGTCTTATTTTAAACATATTAGAGAGCTTATTATCAAATGGGGTTCTGTCTTAGATTCTTTTCTGAAGTTTTTGTGTTTTTTTTTTTTTGGCGTGTATAGAATGATTATTCCTCTCTTAATTTACCAGCTTTATAGATCTGGATTTTTCCACTTTTGTTTTGATCTCAGATAAATATGGTTGTAACAGTGCTCTTGGGAAACCCTGGTGGCGTAGTGGCTAAGTGCTATGGCTGCTAACCACGAGGTTGGCAATTCAGATCCGCCAGGTGCTCCTTGGAAACTCCATGGGGCAGTTCTACTGTGTCCTGTAGGGTTGCTATGAGTTGGAATCGACTAGATGGCAGTGGGTTTGATGTTTTTGGTTGTATGTTACTAGGCCCTGAGGCCAGGGGTGAGATTTGGGTTATTGGTTATTTTTATCCTTTAGCAAGAGGCACTGTTACATAGTGGTTAAGAACACAGACTCTGAAGCCAGACTTCCTGGGCTTGCATTGTTAGACTGCTACTTACTGTATGACCTTGGGTAAGTTACTTAGCATATGGATGCTTTGATTTTCTCTGCAATATGGGGATAATAATAGTACTCATTTCATAGGTTGTTGTCAGGATTATTCTAAATATCTCACAAATATTAAGCTCTAGTAACACAGTATGTGCTATGTAATGGTTAATATTGCTATTATTAATTATTATTATCTTGAGAATTATGTGAACTTGGCTCACCCGATTTGAGCCACATTATAACCAAGGCCAAAGTATAGCAAGATTTAGAGTGTTTCTTTGACTTCGGAGCCCTGCTGGCACGTGGTTAAGAGCTCAGTTGCTAACCGAAAGGCAGTTTGAATCCACTAGCTGCTCCTTGGAAACCTCATGGTGCAGTTCTACTGTGTCCTATAGGGTCCCTGTGAGTCGGAATCAACTCAGCAGCAATGGGTCTGAAATTTTTTTTTTTTTTTTTGGTTTTCTTTGACTTTTAAAATTCAGCATTACCCTAATATCTTGTGAGTTGGGTACCACTGGTAGATTTTTATTTTATTTTATTTTTCATGAAAAAACTGGGAGAATATGAACTTTTTGAAGTCACATAGATTGCAGTGGTGGGGTTCAGTCTAGAACCCAGGGTTGCTGATTCCCAGCCCGCCCTAGTCTCTGAAACCCAAGAACAGAATAATCACTCTATAAGAAGAGGGACTAAAATGCTACCTGTTCCTGTCCCCCTCTTTGCCCCCACAGTATCCTGCTCCCAGCATGGGCTGCAGGGAGTCTGCTCCTGAAAGGGATTCCAGAGCCAAAACCGAGCATCTGGCAAATTTCTTCTGAATTCACCCATCCCCGGCTTCCCATCTGCATACCTTCTTCTTAACCTCCCACCTTTGTTCTACCAGCGCTTTGTTCCACTTCTGTTCATTCAGCCCTCCACTTTAGTGTCCCTTCCATCCAGGTGTTTCTGAAAGGCTGGTCTCAGGTTACCTGCTCATCTCCCAGCTCATAGCTTACTCACTCTTCTTCCTTTGGCTCATTTAGACTGGTTAGGTAGTCACTGGAAACCCTGGTGGCGTAGTTGTTAAGTGCTACAGCTCCTAACCCAAGGGTCGGCAGTTCAAATCTGCCAGGTGCTCCTTGGAAACTCTACGGGACAGTTCTACTCTGTCCTATAGGGTTGCTATGAGTTGGAATCGACTCAACGGCACTGGGTAGGTAGTCACTGGTCACGGACTTGACCCCCTACCCAAACACTCATTCTTTCTCTGTCACTCACTCATCCGTGAGCATGCACACACTATCCCTGGCTCTTCCCCAGTAGGGATGGGATATTTGGTAATGGTCTCAGCCATATCATGTCTAAATAGTCAACCCCAAGTAAGGGACCAACTGAGAGTTCAGGAAAATGTAGATATTTAACATTTGCACAGTCTAACAATCCTCCCACTCTTCCTTTGGGAGAATAGCAAACGGATTCACTTGCAATCACATTTAGTTTTCTGTCTCCCTGTTTCCCTCAGCACATGTACTGAAGAAATAATGAGCTTGATAAATAGTGCCATCAAGAACAAAAAGTATCTTGTTATGTTACACAGCTGGGCTGTGGTAAGGAGACCACTGGGTTGTCAAAAGGCTGGGCTAGAGTTCCATCAGCAATTTACTGTGTCATCTTGGGGAAGTTTCTGTACTTTGTCAGGGGCCTCAGTTTGTCCATCTGTGAAATGGGTAAAATAGTATACACTTCAGACAGTTGTTGAGAGATTTAAATAGTATAATATATATGGGAAGTCATTTGGTGAACAGCCAAAGACTTTACAGATTTTGGGTATATTTTATTGTTAGCCAAAGCCTTAGTACTGTAAAAGAATAAAGCCAGAATTGGAACTAGATGAAGGACAGAGCACAGCTCACATGATAGCACCTTTTTGTTGCCCACAAAAGCACCTAAGACTCATCATTTTTCAGTGCTTTAAATTCTTCTTTCATGTTACGGATTTATAGTCACTTATCCTCCAGAAATCACATTTCTTTAGGATTTACGTTTGAATCTAGACTCTGCCATTTACTGGCTGTGTGATCTTGAGCATGTCGTTAAGCCCCAGTTTTCTTTACTGCTATTTAGATGTGATAATAGCCCCAATATTGCTTTTTGCGTGTGTGAATCAAAATGAAATAATATGTCATGTACACTGTATATTTAGCATTCAGAAATCCCATTATTAGGATAATCTCTGGCTAAAATCCTCCCTGAAGTTATAAAGGCTACCCTTGGACCTGGAGCTGAGCACAGAGGGAGGGTGAGTGCCCATTCCCGCTTGGGAGGCAGCCTCGGACCTGTGCAACTGAACTCAGATACCAGGACGCTCCCCTCCTCCCTCATGCTCTGAACTTTCAAGGCAAGATGTTGCTTTGATCTTGGGCCCTTTGCAGAAAATCTCCCTTGGCAAGCCTAGCTGTGACAGCTGGGCTTCATGACAGCAACTTTCTGTAGACAACACTGAAAAAAATTTAAACGCCAAGTACTCCGGAGAAGACTTGATGAAGGAAACCAGGTATATGCCGAGAACCCAGCTGGAGAGAGTTGATACTGTGCCAGGTAGCTTCAAAAGTTAAAAAAAAAAAGGGCGAGAGAGAGAAAGGTACCCTTAGGAGAACCCCTGAAACTGTCTCCATTGCAGGGGTGTTGGTTAACTAGGACACCAAGTTCCCTCCCTCAGTTGCCTCTGGTTAGTTATTTACACGACTTGATGAAAAGGAATGTGACAAGTTCTGTCTGAGAGCTTGCAGTCAGGCAAGACAGGTCTGTGTTTGTCCTTGCTGACCCCAGAGATGAAAAAACCAATTAGAATTCCTTCTTGTGTTTCACCTCAACACATCCAGTGGTGGTGGCATCAACATGAAGATGAGATCCGATAGAGAGCTTTCAGAGAGTGGGAGCCATTGCTTTCTGGTTTGGATTTAGGGGAGGCTACCTCACCCAGTCCGATTCATCATCTGGTAATACTTGAAAGGCTTAGGAAGATGGAGTAGCTTCTACCACACAAAATATACTAAATGAGGCAGGCTCCAGGAAATTTGTTGGGTTCACAGGCACAGGATAGCTGAAGCTTCTTGAAGCCTGCAAACTCTTTGCCCAGGTAATTCCCATGACCAAGACATTTGGACAAGTCCACCTCTCCACAGCCTCCTGTTCAGGGGCAGATTCAGATTTTATGGGGTCCACACCTTATGAAATTTTAGGGGACCCTCTTAACGACAAAGACTGTATAATTATGAATGCTAAATTGGGTATAAAAATGATTGTCTATTTGGAATAAAAATAATCAAGGCAAATTCAAAAATTTGACAAATAGCAAAATGTTTAGAAAAGTAACATGTTCTTCTCATACTGGGCATGCCCATATAAAAACTTTTTAACTACCTTTTTTTTTTTTTCCGTAAAGTCCTCATAACTTTTCATATGATGAAATTTTGTATTCTTCTATAGAGAGAATAGAAAGATAATTCAATCTGTAAGCATGGTTGATTGAAACTTGCTTTTTATATTTAATAGTTTAGAAGAGTGTCTTCATTTCACCACTCATTATCAATCACGTGTTTAGAATTTTAGGATTGTTAAATTTTGGAAAAACTCTTAACGTCTTGCTTTCATAGATAAGCTATAAGGTATCAGTACATCTCGAGTTATTTGTGTTTATTTGCACGTGCAGTGACTACATCGTAAATGTTCTTTGACTTGAACGCATTAACCATTTTTTCATCAGTTTTTATGTTGGTTCTTGATGTTTGTGTCAGTGATAGGGATATTACTAGAAACTATTTCTACTGATATTGTAATAACTTAGGCAGGCACAGACGTGACTGTAAACCACACAAATAATACCCCTACTGAATCCTAATTAAATGTCACTCCATACAGTTTTCTCTCAGCCAGGTCCTGGAATTCCCATAGCCATTCCAATGTCAGCCAACTCAAGGGAAGTGTAAGAGGAGAAAGCAGAATAGAGGGAGACAGTGATCTTAATCAACTGTGATTTAAATAATCTAAAAATGTTTACAAAAATACATGACCATGCGACTATATTGCTAGGGCCTTTCTCAGGGCCTTAGAAGGCACCTGTGCAAGTGAGGAACCCTCAAACAAGCCTTACTAGCTCCATGATAAATCTACATCTGCTCCTAGTAGAGCGAGAGGTTTAAGAAGAAATATGAAGATTTACTAACACTAAACTGAGCCTACTTCCCCAGATGGTGGTATGGTAGGCTTCCCATCACTGATCATTTAATGTTGGGAAATCACTGGGATTTCAGCCCAATTCAGTTGCCCAGTGTTTCCTCAACTTAAATGTCTCACCAGTTTTGAGTTCCATTCTGTCATGTTTCCACCTTCATACAGTAGATGAAAAATACAAGTATCAGTTCCTGACTTATTGTGACTCTGTGTATGTCACAGTAGAACTGTGCACTGTGGGGTTTTCAGTCACTGATTTTTTAGAAGTCGATTCTCAGACTTTTCTTCCAAAGTGCGTCTGGGTGGTCTCAAACCTCCATTCTTTTGGTTAGCAGCCAAGTGCTTAACCCTTTGTACCGCCACGCGGGGACTCCTTGATGAAAAATACCCAGGTTTAAGGAGTTTTTTCCTAAGAGATAATAAGTTGGGCCAAGCAAACGTTTTCATCCAAAGTAGAGAGCACAACTTCCCCCAGGGCATCTGGGGCCCTTGTCTATATGAATAATTTCAATCACCCCAAATTAGCACATCCACACAATTTTGGACACCCATGGAAGCAGCAGTCAAGGAATCAAAAGATGCATTGCATTGGGCAAATCTGCTGCAAGGGACCCCTTTAAAGTATTGAAAAGCAAAGATGTCACCCTGAAGACTAAGGTGTGCCTGACCCAAGCCATGGTGTTTTCAGTTGCCTCATATGCATGCGAGAGCTGGACAGTGAGTAAGGAGGACCAAAGAAAGATTGTTGCCTTTGAGTTGTGGTGTTGGCAAAGAATTTTGAATATAGCATGGACTGCCAAAAGAATGAGCAAATCTGTCTTGGAGGAAGTACAGCCAGGATTCTCCTTAGAAGCAAGGATGGCGAAACTATGTCTCACATACTTTGGACGTGTTATCAGAAGGAATCAGTCCTTGAAGAAGGATATCATGTTTAATAAAGTAGAGGGTCAGTGAAAAAGAGCAAGACCCTCAACGAGATGGATTGACACAGTGGCTGCAACAATGCACTTAAGCATAACAACGATTGTGAGGATGGCGCAAGACTAGGCAGTGTTTGGTTCTGTTGTATATAAGATCGCTATGAGTCGGAACTGACTCAATAGCACCTAACAACAAAAATGACACTCTGTGTGATCCCACCAAAGAAATACTTTCTTAGCCAGAGGGAGTGATGAGCTCATCTGGCTGTCCCCCTGGAACCAGGACCTGGCCTTGAGGCTTCAGGAGTCCTAGAGCTCCTCGATGGATCTGATGGGCCCCATGTGTGGAATAGACGGTTGGAGCATACCCCAAAGGGGAGAAATCAGGATTAGGACTGAGGCCCAAGTTCAGGTGTACGGCACCCCACCTGGGTAACACTGCTGGCCCTGAGCATTCCTGGGCACTGGAAGGGGCTTTAAAAATTTCAAAGAAGGCATTCTAAAGCACTGAACTTTCTGAGGCACCTTGGTCCCAGTTCTAAAGGAAGTACTGGTAGAGAAAATAAAGACAGGATTCTTTTCTTTTTCTCCTGTATCTTCCTTCCTTCCTTCCTCCCTCCCTCTCTCCTAACAACGAATGTGAAACATACAAAGAATCTGTTGAAAAAGCCAAGAGTTGTCTCTGAAATTATTCAGTCACTTTAATTGGTTATATTTAGAAGATTTTCTTAAAGAGTGTCATGGTTGAATTTCATTTTAAAAAGTAGTAGGCATATTTTGTTTTCATTGCTGACGTATGTTAATATTTTGACTCTTGGCCACTTACCCACTGTATTTTCAAATTTACCTCCCTGATGGGACCTTCCCTTTAATCTTCCATATGCGCTTCCATTCCTATCATCCTCCTTCCATTGGTCTCTTGTGATCATTCCTGGATGGTATTTTTGAAAGATGATTAACTTCCATATCCATTTTCCTGTCATTGTTTAGAAAATGGGGATGATGTTGGCAAATTGAAGCAAATAGGGGATGAACGTGCTCGTACCACCCGTTTACTGGTTTTGCTCTCTTGCTTGTGCTCTTCCTCTCATTATCTCTCTCTTGCTCACTCCCAATGTACATTTGTTCTTACGTATGGCAGTGACTGAGCTTGTTTATGAAGAATTCTTGAAGGAACTTGGCCTGCAGAATATAAGGTTGAAGGAAGATAAGAGCTTCAAAAGCCAAAGGGTCATCACGTGCAAGAGAAGAATGCGTGTTAGTCGTGACCCTAAGTGGTTGAATTAGGTCAGTGGGTGGAAGTTAGAGGAAAACTCAGTCCTGATGGGAAGGAAACCTCTTTATTATGGTTGTCAGAGATGGAATGTGCTGCCTTATGGTGACCTCTTGGCAAATATGTTAGGGACTGGATTCAAACTGGTTGGATTTGGAGTTCATTCCACTCTGGTAACTTGAAATACGAGAAAAACCTAGGTAAAATCTAAGGCGAGAGAACATCCCACAGAGCAAGGACAGCCTGTTTCTTTGCTTTTACCTTCATTTCCCAGGTCCAGGTAGACTTCAGTCCTGGAAATGGTACACTTGCTGCATTCACGCTGTATCTTCTGCCACTCTATGCTCTGCTGCCATTCCCAGCAGGGTCCTCATTCTGTCCACGTACAGTGGCTAACTCCTCTCATCCATAGGCTCCTTGCCATTGCCACCTGATAGTCCTGTGCTCCATGTGTGGATCTGGATCTTCATCTTGTCTAGGGCTTGGCTCTCCTGTATCTGGCTCAAGCCAGGAGTTGATACATTGACTAGGTTATTATTAAGTCCTTCCCAATACCTGTGATTCCCTGATTCTGTGACTTTTGCCTTATTTGGTTTTCTGGGGTCTCAGTGTTTGCCTTGATTGGGCATTGGATTTCGAAAGTATTACTTGTGAAATAATCTCACCCCATACCCTTTCCTCTTCCTTTTTCATTTTCTCCTCCATAAAATGTTAGATTCACAACAGATTCTCAGGGAGTGCATTTTAATGTGTCTTTTTTGCCTGAACCTGTCATAACTTGCTCCCTTTGTCTTTTCCTCCTAGTTTTTCCTCCTTGTTCTCCTTTCCCCAAACCCAATGCTTTACTTGCCACCACTGAGGCCACTGAGCAATGCTTAGCTCCACCACAGTCTCTTTGAACAGAGGAGAGTGCCAATCTGTCTTTGCATCCATGCTATCCCCATATGTTTTAATGAAAAATTCCCTCTAAGGCCTGAGAAATAATTTCTTGCTTTATTAGAAAAAAAAAGTTTTATGGATTTGTATATTGCAAAATATTTTACTATATGGCTTCTACCCTTTCATCATTAAAAAAAAAAAAAAGAAGGAAAAAAAAAAAAAACAGAGCCATAGAGGAAAGAAAAGTATAATAAAACAATTAAAGTTCATTCATTCTTGCTCAAATGATCTGGCTTAACCCTACATTCCCAGAGAGAAGTTGGGCTATGTCCCCAACAGTGGGAGTGAGAAGCTAACAATCTATCAACATGCAGCTAAGTTGATTCCAGCCCTTACTCATGTCATCTCAGGAGAGCAGACTAGCCTTGTCAGCTGCTGGGCTGTGCCTGTCAGTTGTGGTCCATGCTCTGTGCTAAGCCTTTTGTCTCCCTGGATCAAGATCCTTAACCTTTGTCACATCACTGACTTGGAGTGTCTGCTTGATCACCTGGCGGAAGTGACACCAGCTCTGGAGTACCTCAGCCTGCTGGGTAATGTGGCATGCCCCAACGAGCTGGTCAGTTTGGAAAAGGATGAGGAAGACTACAAGAGATACAGGTGAGTATCTAGGGGCTTGAGCATGGTGGGAGAAGGGAAGAATACATTTTTGAGGTTGCTTTTTTACTGTGGGGTATATAATAGATGTCTGGTAAATATCAGTGGACTTCCCATGACGGTGCAGAATTTTCTTTACCTTTTGGTAAACTGGAGCCATTGTTTCCCTTTGCTAAGGCCACAAGAGCCAAGAAAGATGAAAAGCTGTTGGGTGGTCTAGGTCAGAGGTTGACACACTTTTTCTACAAAGGGCCAGATAGTAAATATTTTAGGCTTTGTGGGCCACATGGTCTCTGTTGCAGCTCTTCAGCTCTGCTGTTGTAGTGTGGAGGTAGCCGTGAACAATTCATAAATTAATGGACATGTGTTCTAATAATACTTTATTTAACAAAATTAGGTAGTAGGACAGATTTGACCTATGGACTGTAATTTGCTGACTGCTGCCGTGTGTTGTAAGGTCTTTCTGTGGCCTGCTTCAAAGTCACAAAATGTGACCCACCAAAGTTTAAGAAGTCCCAAAAGGCCTGGCCTATACCTCTGTAATATAAAACTGTCTCAGTGTCCACCCACCATGTGCTTTGATGGATCCAGGAAGGAATGTACAAGGAAGCTTCTAAGCCATCTGCTTGGAAATCTGTGACCCAAAATCACATCTCTTAGGGAGCCCTCTTGACTTTACCCCTCTGACTAAACCCATTTTGTTTTCCTTCATTTTAAATTCTGTGCACTTGTATTTTAGATTGTTGTTTTGTAAATGTTTTAATGAACTTTCCATATGTTTAACCTCTCTTTCATTATGATGTACTCTTTCATGAACACCCCACCCCCAGGCAATGTGGGAAGGAGGTAGGGAGGGAAAGATGGAGGAAGAAAGGAAAGGGAGGAAACACAAGGCAGGTAGGGCCACTGGAAATTAGATTTGGAAGGGCTGAGGGCGGGAGGATAATGCTTTGAGAAAATTTGTTCTATTGAGACTTACACAAAAATCCATGATGACCCAAGAAGCAATGTAGTTGAAGCATTAATGCTGTATAAAGGCAAAGCAGTAAGACATACTGGATGCCACACCAGGAAGACTATTGAACCTCATAGATTTAAAAAAGTATGTGTGTGTGTGTGTGTGTGTGTGTGTATATATATATGTGTGTGTGTGTATGTATATGTGTTTATATACATATATATATGTATATAAACACATATACATACACACTCGACGGCAGTGGATATGGGGTTTATACGTATATATGTATGTGACACATTTTTTTTAAGGCTACAGAGATTGGGTTGTATTTCTTTATTGGAAATAATTTTGTATCTTTAACCTCAGTTTTTAGATTTTTAAAATTAATTTTGTAGGAATCTTAGATTGTTTTTCAAACCATATTAGAATAAAGCTCTTAACCCTACTTTTTTTTTTATTAAATCTTTTTCCACCATGAAGTTTTTTCATCTGGGATTTGAACATGGGTTCTAGTAGGGAGATATATGGTTAAACCAATAAATGGATACTCGCAAATTTCTACATCAATGCTTTAAGTTGCTTAATCACTTAAAACTTAATTTGCTTCTTTAACACTCTTATCAACTTTGAAGCATTTAACAATCTGATATCAGGTGTGAAGTGGTACCTTGAAGCATATTGTATCTTCTTATGGCAAATTATTCTCAAAAAAAGTCTCAAAGGGGTCAAGCAAGTCCAAAAAGTTTACTCAATAGACATTTTTATTAGACCAAACATTTTTGGGGGGATATCCCCCCTTTTTTTTTTACTTTTTTCTTCACATTTCTGTTTGATTTTTAAAAATAGCCTAATAAATTATATATGTGTACATATATGTATTTATACATGTACACATACATACATATATTTGTGTTTTTATGTGTGTGTGTATAAGGAGCCCTAGTGGCACAATGGTTAAGTGCTCAGCTGCTAACTGAAAGGTCAGTGGTTCAAATCCACCAGTAGCTCCATGGGAGAAAACCTAGTGATCTGCACCTGTAAAAATTACAGCCAGGGAAATCCTGTGGGGCAGTTCTACTCGGTTTGTAAGGGTTGCTATAGTCAGAAAAGACTCAACAGCACACAACAACAGTAACAATATGAGTATGCGTGTGTCTATACTAAAAAAAAAAAAAACCAAACCCATTGCCATCGAGTTGATTTTGACTCATAGCAACCCTATAGGACAGAGTAGAACTGCCCCATAGAGTTTCCAAGGAGTGCCTGGTGGAGTCAAACTGCCGGCCTTTCAGTTAACAGCCATAGCACTTAACCACTATGCTACCAGAGTTTCCATATGTATATATATAAAAAAAACCCAGTGCACATATGTATATACATATATATATGTGCACATGTATGTGTGTTACACACACATACACACAGAATCATACATTGAATTTATGGAGCCAAACACAAAAACCTATTACTGTCGATTCTGACTCATAGCAACCCTATAGGATGGAGTAGAGCTTCCCCATAGGGTTTCCAAGGAGCGCCTGGTAGATTTTAACTGCCGACCTTTTGGTCAGCAACCATAGCACTTAACTATGACGCCACCAGTGTTTCCATTTATGGAGCCAGAAAGCTATATATGAATGCTATTGTAAGCAGAGTTTTGTTTTTTTTTTTAGAGTGAGAGAAGTATTAGCCAAAAGGGGGCTTAGAAGGTTGTAAAA
This sequence comes from Loxodonta africana, assembly GCF_030014295.1. Taxonomy (NCBI): domain Eukaryota; kingdom Metazoa; phylum Chordata; class Mammalia; order Proboscidea; family Elephantidae; genus Loxodonta; species Loxodonta africana. The sequence goes on from NC_087357.1 coordinate 74,445,488, forward strand.
GGAAAAGGTAATACTGTTTTTTTAAAATTGTAACTGATTACATAGGCAAAAATATTAAACCTATGGTATAAGAGGTCAGATCATTTAAAATGTGGAGGACAATCTAGATCGTTGGTTCCTAACCGGGGATATATCTCTGAGCCTTCCAAGACATTCTTATTCATTTGGTGGAAAATAAGATAGTCAGTAGGTGATTCTGATGTTCAATTAAGAACTCTTGTGCATAGTGGTATTTAATCTCTCTGTTGGCAGTTCGAATCCACCAGGTGCTCCTTGGAAACCCTATGGGGCAGTTCTCCTCTGTCCTATAGGGTCACTATGGTCAGAATCAACTGAACAATGGTTTTTTTGGTTGGCTGTAGCATTTGGTGATACTCTGCTTTCAAGTAGGTATAGTTCATCCATCACCATTTCATGCCATGTTTGCCTATTTCATCTTGTACTTTTTTTTTTTTTTTTTTTATTACATGTCCAACACTATCTAGGTGCTGACGAGGCTGCAAAAGACCAGAAGACCCACCCACCCTTACCCATTTCAAGCCTATTCTTTTGATGTTGAAATATATAAAGTAGTGAGAGAACTGCACAAGATGAAATAGGCAAAAATGGCATGAGATGGTGATGGATGAACTATAGGTATGTGATAATTGTTCACTGGAGGTGACTTACAATTACCCTTACCTCTCAGGACCTGAGCACTTACAGATAAATGCAGGGCCCTTTGGGCAGCTCAAATACTCTCTGCCTGCTTGGAATCAGACCTATTTGGATGTCAACAAAGGCATTTAATAAGCAAGGAACTATTAAATTCAGACTCAATCCAAGTCCTGATTGTTGGGTCATAATACTTTGGTGAGGGCCTGATTCTAGAAGAGCCATCCATGTCATGAGCTGGCCTGGGTCTCCTGCAAGCCTGTCCTTCCCACTACAGGTCTGTTCCCCTGAAAGGTGTTAAGGGGTGGGCTGAGAAGGCTGTTAGTGAACATATGGCAAAGCAAGGCTTCAAATGGGTTTGTTCCACCCCAGATATATTGAATTACAATCTACATTTTAACAAGACCCCCAGGTGATTTTATGTATGATAAATTTTGAGAACCACTGCTCTACTAATGGAAGCCTGGTAGTGCAGTGGCTAAGAGCTTGTCTTCTCACCAAAAAGCTGGTGGTTTGTATCCACCAGCCACTCCTTGGAAACGCTATGGGACAGTTCTACTGTGTCATATAGGGCTGCTATGAGTTGGAATTGACTCCATGACAACAGGTTTGGTTTTGGTTTTGGGTCCCAGAATTGGTCCCTAACCAGTGCCATTAGCGTCTTGTTAGAAATGCAGATTTTCAGCAAGAGTTCTAACCTGAATGACCTGGTTCGAAGCCCTGTGGCAAAGTTGCCATGAGGGCCTAACACACAGGCAAAATCACATGGAGTCAGGTTTACCTTAGAAAACCTTTAAGTCACCTGCAATGGTACAAGACAGTCACACTTTGGGAGAATTAGGAACTAAGAATGGTGGAGGGGATATTGAATGGGTGTCCATCCAATCTCACGTTCACTGCTTAGCATCTGATCGTGGAGTGGAATGGTAGGCTGATTTTCCAGCACTTTAAAAAATTTTATTGATTTTATTTTATTTTTTTGTTTAACAAGCACTCGCACTTGCATTTGGATGTCATAAATGTGTGTATGAGGCAGTTCCGTTCTAGGGCCTGTAAGTAACTCTGCTTTATTCAGCTTAGACTCGTGCTCCTGTGTATGACTGTCTGACAACCTCTGGTCCCACTCTGCTCAGTTCAGTCTTCATAACTTCCCACATCATTTGCCCCTGAGAACTTTTAGGGTTTCACAACCTGACTTTTGAATGTAGAGTTCCTGTGACATTTGGGTTTATACAAAACAATGTAGCTGCCTTTTTTTCTCTGGGTAAAATATTTTCCTGGCCCCTTCATCCCCAAAGCGTGAGGTCTGCCTTCCATCTAGCGGTTACCCAGAGCCTAATAGTACAGCTTCTATGTAAATTTATGTGACATTTTCACTAGAAAATTGCTTAAAAAATGAATGATATTTCTACAGTTTACTGTTTTTCATTTTAAGTACATTTTCTGACAATATGTCTTCTATTAATCATTTAAGCAATAGTAGGAGCCTTAAAGGAGTGTATTCAGAAGCAAGAACCCATGGTTTATTTAGTGCTGTCTAAAAAAATTTCTTATTGATTGGCATCCTCTGTGGTTATGTGATGTAATATTTATAATATGTCACCCAGCCATACATCAAAACAAGTATGTCTGTTGTTTCGTTTCCACGGGAGATGTTGATTTCAGAGAGGCCAGCCCCGTTTTAGGTCAGATTGTGGCCAACCACTGGACCAGAAATGGGAAGTGCCTAGATTTATGGAGTTATTGGAAGTGGCTGCACGGATGCTTTGGTTTCTGCCCAGTCTTTCCCTTCTTTCCCCACGTCGACCCCCTTTACTTCCCCATTTACCCCCTGTGCACCCAGTTGGATTTTCTTGGCACACATCCCCACAGTAAAACAGGCTCATTAAATCTGTGTGTGAGCATGAACATACTACTGAGTTGTTGAGTAGTGCCCTGGCCCTGCTGGGCAGGAGCAAAGCCATGCCTGGGGTTTCCTGTTGCCATTCATCATAGTTCATGGCTGAAAGTGCCCCTTGCCATGTTGTTATAGGAGTTTAAGCCTGCCTACATTTTGCCATATGTACACATTGTGCTGCTATTCTGGGATGAATGTTGAATGGAGGTGAATGTGATAAGGGAAGCCTTCAGCGTTGGGCAGGAAGAGAGCGCTGGGGCAGGGCTTGGCATGAGAGACCACAGTGGTACTCAGAGACCACTTGGGGCCTCTTATGGACTCTAACATTGGCCAGAATAATGAACCAGGCAAGGGAAGCTTAAGTGCCCAGAATGGTATATTTCTTGTCTTGCTTGCGTTTCTTTTTTGTCTTCTTACTGAAGAAACAACAGTGGACTGAGAGGTCAACGGTCCACAAGTGCTAGACCTCATCTGTCACATAAGAGAGTTGGTCTCATGGCCTGTCACTCCTCTTCTCTTGCCCCCCAGTCTCTGGTTGGCCTTCCCTCCCTCCGGCCTCCCTAGTAGGCCCCTCTGTATTCCTCACAGCTTTAAATTGTTGAAAATGTGACACCGTTCTTTGTTTACTTCCAGGGAGCAGCCCTGGGGCCTGCCCAGTGTCTGTAGCACTCAGCCCAGGGGAAGGAGGGAGGGACCCACCACCACCACTGTCTGCTGGATGTCCTGGGCTACCACCATTTCCCAGCCAAATAGGGGCTGTAAAACTTGTGGCTTACATAACCCAGCTAGCATTCTCCAGCTAATCTACAATCTGGGCTTTGAAGATCACAAGAAAGCAAAGGTCACGACCTAGAGATCAAAGTGACAGAAGCCCACAGAGTAATTGCTGGTTACCCTCTGTAGAGGTCCCTGGTCTGTCCTGTGGGTGTATTGTTTGCACAGAGACTTCAAACATGGTGCCGGTGAACTGTGAGGAAGATCAGCTGGCCTCTGCCAGTCGTCAGGCATTCATTAATGCTGTAGGTGAGCTCACCTAGCTCATTAGAGTGAGATCATTGTCATCTCTCAGAGCGTATGGAGCTATTCCACTTGCACTGTGTGTTCATTACTCTGTGGTCTTTATTGAATTTTTCTCACAGTCCTCTTTTACCTGGAGGTGCGGGAGCTGGTTATATAAGGAAATTGGAACAACAAGGAAGGAGGGTATGGATGCGTTTATTGTCAATTAACTTTGAGACAATAGAATTCAAGCAAGCCAAAGCTTAAAGGAAGCTCAGGCATCATTTAACCCATCCCCTTCATTGCATGGATGGAGAAACCGAGGCTCAGAAAGGGAGCAGAGACTGAACCAAGATCACATAGCAAGATGAGTTCAGAGTCTAGACTCCTTCCTCTGCCTCTTAGCCCCTAAGCTTTTCATTATGAAGAGCACCCCTCCTTTTAATTTCCTCTGCTGTACTTGATAAGTTTTGGTCTCTCAAAGAAGCTGCATTTAAGCCACTGTGAACGTTTCATCAATCAGACACATTTAGCTTGTGATCAGGGCTTTTGATCAGCATGAGGTAACCAGTGTTACCAACCGAGTTGATGTAATCCACTCAAAAGCAAAGAAACACAGTGTTTCATTGGCGTTCTCATCCTATCTGTTAGGCTTTGTGAAATATTGAAAACAACAGTTCATGGATCACACTTGTGGCCTTCAGGGGCCACAAGTACCATATTCCCCACCCCCATGGAAGGAAAAAGGCAGAAAGAGGTAATGTGAAGAGGCATAAATGGAAGGAAGGAGGAAAAAACACCAGTGACTCCATGCCTCATTCACTCAGGATTTGGAAAAAGTTGGTATTTCTTACATAGAGTCTCCTCAGAGAAAGAAACATGGCAGCCGATGACAGGCACAGACAGTGGAGACCCATCTCATCTTTTCCATGGATGTGGAGTGTAGTTGGAGAGCATCCAGCTCCCCTGAGGTAGCAGTTGTGGTCGTGGGGGCAGAAAAGGCTTCTTCCTCTCTTTTTGAAGTCTAGATGAAAAATGCCAGAGCTTCAGGACTTGGGCAGAGAAAATTTATTTTGGAGCAAAAACCCTTTCTGCTGTTCCTTTTCTCCCACCACCAGATTTAACTCTCTCCTTAAAGGAGTGCTTTCAGAAAATGGAACATTCTGCATGAAAAGAGAGAAACTGACAAGCTATGTGTGCTGATCTCTCACTTTCAGAGAAGCTGAGTTTCCGGACAGAGACAAATGAGTCTTAAAACACCTTCCCAGGACCCTTGCTCTCCTCTTGATAACCTCACCTTCCTCATCATAGCCAAGAGTGCCCCTGACTCCACCACACCAAGCCCCTGGGGCTTTCCCCCAGCCACCTGGAGAAGGTCAGGAAAATTGGAGTTGCCCTCTAGAGCTAGGGACGTGAAACTTGGAACTTAGACGGATCTCTTTTCATTAAGCAGTGCCCTGGCTTAACAAGCAGTTTTATAAATCTGAAGCTGTCTCCGGGTGTTGCAGGATTTATAGACAGGGGTTTCTGCCATAAAGTGGTTTATGATGGCTGCCTTCTGTGTTATTAGTAGCTGTCTCTTCCTTCAACCATTGCTGTTTGATAATAGCCTTAAAACATCCAGAATTACTTACCTGCAAGCCCCATTCCCGATAGCCCCTGTTGACAGTCTGAATAAGTTTACTGCCCTTTTGTTGTACTTTACCTTCAAAACTAACTGATTGAACCATCAATAGCTCGTGGAAGCTGACAGAGGCATGTCATCTGGACTAGCCCTTGTGATTGCAGGTTATCTGGGGGAGTTAACCTTCCCACATTGTTAACTGAAATGTTTTATGTACTATGCAACTTTAGGATACGGCTGTGATAACCCCAGTAACTAAGTAATACATCACAGTAAAGAGATTTTGGTACAACAAATAACCCTGGATTAAATTTACAAGGGTTGAATTGATATTGTAAAAGCCTTCGTTCTGTGGGCTTCGGGAATCTTTTCTTGTATTTTTATGGCAAACTGGTATTATGCTCGGGATTGAAGCTGTGGCTTTTGACACCCTGACATGACCTGGAACAAAAGGAAATAGATCTCCCAAGACCAGGATGGGGCAGGCAGGCCAGAAGCTCACTGACTTATCACTTGGCAATAATGTTTGGAGCCGGTTCCAAACCACCAAGGGCAGGAAGACCTGGTAGATGTGGCTGCTGTTTGCGTGCTGTGCACCCACAGAATGCCAGCAGAAGAGGGAAGGAGACTCTTCACCTCACCACCCTCATGATGTTCCATAAGGCTAATCTCCAAATGCTACTCCTCCGGGCGTTATTATCAATCACTGCAACCAAAAACCAAAAGCAAACCCAGTGCCGAAATGTCAATTCCAACTCACAGAGACCCTACAGAACAGAGTAGAACTGCCGCATAGGGTTTCCGGGGAGCAGCTGGTGGATTCAAATTGCCGACCTTTTGGTTAGCAGCTGACTTCTCAACCACTATGCCACCAGGGCTCCTATCACTAGGACAGTGGTTCTCAGAGTGTGGTCACAGGGTCATCAGTATCAGCATCGCCTGGGAACTTGGAAGAAACAAATTCTCATGCCCTACGCCAGAACGACTGAATCAGAATCTCTAGGGCTCAGTGAGCTGTGTTTAGTAAGCCTCCAGGTGATGCTTACGCTAATTCAGGCCTGAGAACTCTTGTGCTAGAATATAATCTCTTTGAGAGCAGGGACCTTGTCTATTTTGTTCATCACTTTATTCTCAGCACCTGGCCCAGTTCCTGGCAGGTGGTAGCTACTTAATTTTTTGTTGAATAGCTGATGGATTGAATGGATGGGTGAGTAAACAAAGGAAGGCATCTCTGTGGGAGGACCTTTGGACCCTTGACTGAGTCTCAGAACTAGTTAGGACAAGACTTCCCAACGTCCCTCACACCTCTCCAATCTGCCACCCACCTGGAAACCCCAGGCTGCATGAAGGATGGAAGTTAAGTCACCCCTAGTCCCAGGGGCACCTGGCAGCCTATTTTTCATGGGCTCTTTCTTTGACTGTATAAAAAGAGTGCTCTGAAAACAGCAGCTCTTTGTCATCTAAAATTTTTAACTAGCTTAAAAGCCAGCACCTCTCTCTCTCTCTGCTTTGATTTCAGGGCTGTGATCCAAAGTGGGGTGAGATGACAATGCACTGTCTGTTGTCATCCTGGTTCCTGCCAGCCCTGTGAAGGCATCTTTCATTCCATCATTAAACATTGGCTGATTTTCTAATACTGATGTTTTCTTCACCTGAATATTCATCTTTTCCCACCCTACACTTAGTGGGTGTCTTTACTCCTTTGAGCGTCACTCCTGACATACTGTTTCTGTCTGTACATGTCTTTATTTGAAAGAATCTGTTGTCATCAAGACTTTGCTGCTACAAGCAGAAGATGGAATTTTCTCTAACATTGACTGAGGCCGGTGGGAATTCTGCTGGAGGATGGGAAAGACATTCGGATCCTTCATGGAACTTCCCTGATTTTGGATAAGGCTAAGGGAGCATATGGAAAGGGAAGAGAGAGGGTCAGGGAGAAATAGGAAAGGAGGTAATAGTGGTTGGAAAGGAGGCAGGAAGTAGGCAAGAGTCAAGTTTCTAGGTCTTCAGGGGTTAGGGTGGACATTTCTGGGGAAGAAAAATATACTTGAAATAATTTCAGAGTATTTTGACTGAAAAAATGATTAATATGAAGGTTATTACCAGAGGCTACTAAGCTGCTGTCTCTGGCTTTTGCAGGATCAGCCAAGTTTGTGATTCTGACACGTACAGGAAGGCCGCTTGGTGATGTGAGGCTACCTTTGGGGTGGGAGTCAGCCCTGGGAACCCAAGGTTCCCGTGAGGAGGGAGGCACCTTGCATACCCCAAGTAAGGTCTGCATTGAGAAAAAGCTGAGTTCTTAGGGTTGCTTTGGGGTTTGGTTCTTTGAAACCTGCTTGAGATTTCCTGTTCCTCCTCTTTCCTTTAGTTATCAGCTGTTCAGTGAGTAACGTAGGACCCATTTTCTGTGCTCCCGTAACTGCCCTACACATAAGCTCAGTCTTGGCACTTAGCCACGCTGACTATTTATCTCAGTGTGATGTGTCTTCCCCATTACACTCTGGACCTCTTGAGAGCAGGAACCATGTCATGGTGACCTCCGCACAAGGCCTGGCACATAGTAGGCACTCACAAAACATTTGTGCAACTGATATGAGCTGTCATTTCATTGTGTCCATTCTAATGCTAGTTTCCAAGGTGAAGTGAGGGTGAGCAAAGAGATTTGCCCCTGCCCTCAAGAAGCTTACAGTTTAGGTAAGGTCACCAGCTGATCACCCAAAAAGCCCATGAAATGTTACACTGTACGATGCTGATAATGTATTCTATGAGTGCTGGGAAGGGAGAAAGCAATGTGAGTTGGAGGTGCAGAAGAAAACTTAAAGGGACTGGGGCTTGAAATATGAGTGAACACTGAGGAACTTGGGTGCAAGAAGGATTCCCTTGGAGATAGTACATTGCTTTGATATTGGGTACTTATCTCTTCTTCCTAAGCAAAACAGGGTTGAAACAATTGTTCATTAGATTGATAGAGTATAGGGGCATGATGGGAAGTATCTGGGTTGATGACTGTCACTTAGTAAGGAGAATTATAGGTCTAGACACCTGCCTATACCCAGGCCAAATGAATCTTCTTGCCAACTTCACATACACCTGCTTGAGGACAATTGATCAGTGGCCACTGTCTTATCGTTGGAGTTCATAATGGATGCCAAAGAGTCTTTCTAAAAGAATGGAGACCACATGGTATTTGATGAGCTGTTAATATCCCCTATAAACCAGCTCCCCTTGTTTTTTATTAAAAAAGACAATCTTCACAGTGCCATCATGGAAATAATTTGGTGATAATAAGAGGAAAGGTTTTAAGACCCCTGTTCTACTCGTCGAGGAAGCATTTGTCAGCTACATGTGTTCCTTACTTCTATCCTGAGGTCATAGTGGTTGATATTAGAGCCTCTGGTTTATTGGCATGAGTGGTAAGCCCAGGTCTCTTGTCTAAGCTTCAACTTTTAGATCTGTTTTATCTCAGAGTTGAAAGTGATTCAAATGACCTGTAGAAATGGTCATGACATAAATGGTGTCATCAGGTTGTAGGTTAATTTTGCTGAGAACTTCCTGTGTAGCAGAGCAGCTGGTCCTATTTTCCAGAATGGAAGGAGGAGAACACATCCATAGGGCCCTGTTGGCTAATTCAGGAATGTATATGTGTGCATGTTTCTTTGACTCAAGTGGTGCCATTAGGGTGTATTTGTAAAGTTTAGTTCTGTGTCTATGTGAGTTATAACCATTCACATTTCCCCAAAGAGTGATTGTTCATACTGTCCACTCTTCTTTGTGAAGGAGCAGGGAAGCAGCAACAACCAAGGCTATACTTCTGAAAACCTAGTGGTGTGGATTCCTGGGGATGTGATGAATTGAATAAGCCTTTGAGGCTCTCACCTCAACATTACTAAGTTGTCTCTGTCCGTCTTCCAGATACTTCGTTTTGCACAAGCTACCCAACTTGAAGTTTCTGGATGCCCAGAAAGTAACCAAACAGGAACGAGAGGAGGCATTGGTCAGAGGGGCATTTATGAAGGTGGTGAAACCCAAGGTAGGTTCCTACTCCCTGGTCTTCACCAGGCTGGTGACTCAGGATACATGTTCTGTTTCTTCACGGCATGGAGGATGTCCTCCTTTATTTAGAATGCGGGCAAAATTGCATACCAGGATTTTGTCCATCATTACACTGTCAGCCAAGTGGGACTGGATATAAATTGAGTCTGCCTGTGACCCAGTCTAAGAGGACTCAATGACTAAAGAGTTTTTTTAAGGTAGGCTCACCCAGGTGACTGTATTTAGCAGTAAAGCAGCACTATTCACAGCCAGTTGGTGAAGTTCTGGCCTTCCTCTGGGAAATGCTGTCTTTCCAACATGAAGCTTCTGCAGTTCTGGAGCTGAGAAAGGAGAAGGAGGAAAGCATGGGGTGTTTACTGTTCCTGGGGTGGGTAGAATTCGACTAGTGCCCCAGAGGAGGCCCTTCTTTCTGGTGACCAGAGAGAAGCTAGGGGAAAGCGATTTTCTGCTATCCACAGGCAAGGGCTCCACAGCTCTCCAAGATATTGTTAGCAGGGAAGGCAATTTCTTCTGACAATGTGTCCCCGGGCTGGCGTGTGCTTCCCACATGTAGCTCTCCAGAGCTGATCGGGATGGTGTTTATTGACCTTTGCTTTACCAGCTGAGGCCGCATCAAGGCTGTGTAATGTAACATGGTGTCATCTTAACGACAGCACTGATGTGGCAGGGGAGACTTGGCTCTGGGTCTTGGATTCAGACGCAAGGAGATTTTTAAGGACGTGGACAACTATCTCTTTGGGAGGAGCTGAAGTCCTTCAGTGAATACAGGGTTGGGAAATGGACTTGGTAATCCCTTTGGAGGTCCATCTTGGCCCTGGGATTCTATGGAGTTCTGTCCCATTCCTGTGGGGCTGCAGCTTGTGTGTTGAAAATGCCGGTACAGAAACCTGAGAGGTCTAGTTTGTCCTTGATTATTGACTTACAGCATGTACACGAGCATTGGAAATGATGAAGAGGGAAAAAGGAAAAACAAAAGCAAAACAGAAAAGTGAAACCTCTTTCATCACGTTGCTCAGCTGGCGGCGTACCTCAGGCCACTTTCTTTCCCTGAATCCATGAGGTGCAACTTATTTCCCGTTACGCTGAATAAAATTGCTAACAGTTGTGGAAATATATGATATGGAGGGTATAATACTGGCAGATAAATGTATTGTTACCTGTTTCAGCACGTGGGAAATTAATTGAGTGGTTCATTCTGTAGCTATTAAAGTGTTAACAGTTCTCTTTATCGAAGCATAGGTTTGATGTATTACTCATGAGTGCCTTTAGTTATTCCAGCTTTTGTAATTTTGTCCAAATGAAATAATTTATTTCTTGGCCTTTTTTTTGTGGTGAAAAAATTCCAGAGACAGCTAATGTCACCAAATTCAACAAAGTACAACAAAAATGAAGTCTTTATAATATCTTGGGTTCCTGCCCACCCTATATTTCTTATTTTTATGTGTACTTTTTACATTATACAGGTTAGATCAGTATTTCTTCTCCTCTCATTGCCTTTGACATGGGAAGTTCTATATTGTCACTGGAAATCCAAAGGGGTAATAAATGTAATACCCACCATATTGGGGTGGAGTACTCGGTATGTGCCCACCACTCTTCTAAGGTTCTTTGCATATAGAGTTGTGAATCCCTTAAAACTCTGTAAGTTGAATAAACACATCATTGGCTCACTTTACAGAGGAAACAACTCAGGCCCAAGGAAGTTAATTGGGGTGCCCTATGTCACAGGGCATGTAATGGCTAGAGCTGGGGCTTCACCTGTGTGTCTATCCAGAGCCTACATTCTTCTCACTTTGCTTTGTAACCTCTGGAGCGGTGTCTTAGTGACCTAGTGCTGCTGAAACAGAAATAGCACACGTGAGTGGCCTTAAAGAACAGAAATGTATTACCTCACAGCTCTGAAGGCTAAAAGATCAGGACGTTGGCTGTGTCAGTTCCTTCTTTGAGCCTCTTTCCTAGTTTCTGGTTTCTGCTGGTAACTCTTGGTGTCCCTTTGCTTATAGACAACCCTCTCGTGTTGTCTCTTTTTCCCTGTGTGTATTTCTCTGTGTCTTTTCCAATTTTTTTTAAACTTGGAAGTGATTATGTTTAGAACCTCCCCTACACTGGCATGGCCTCATTAACATAACAGAAACCCTTCTTTCCAAACAAGGTTATATTTACAGGTACAGGGATTAGAGTTTCAGCACATATTTTATGGAGACACAGTTCAGTCCGTAAAATGCAGTGAGCTAGATGTCTTCTCTATGGATCTCTTTGTTCAAACAAAGCCTTATAAAACAAACCAAGTGCCATTGAGTTGATTCTGACTCATAGCAACCCTATAGGACAGAGTAGAACTGTCCCATAGAGTTTCCAAGGAGCGCCTGGCGGATTTGAACTGCCGACCCTATGGTTAGCAGCCGTAGCACTTAACCACTACGCCACCAGGGTTTCCACAAAGCCTTATTATTTTTTTAATATAGGAAGATCTAAATGAAGAAAATAGATAAAAACAGGGCTGTTCTGTTGAAGTTGAGATTGAGGGGAAGTGACATCCTCCCCTCTCTTGGAAAACAACTGGGAATGGCTGCTTAAAGTCTGGTATTAGCTGTTTCTCTGAGTCATTAGCAATATCAGCAGAAATGCTCTTCAGAGTTACAAATTAGTTTCTAATCAGCTATAGAATTAGCTCTTGTTTGTCTGATTGAGTCCAGCATCCTTCCTAACTGTATTAAGCTGAAAAAACCTCATTGATTATTTGAAGAACCTTGATTATTTGAAGAGGGAAACAAAAATACTCTCACAAAGCATGAGGGCCTTCAGTTATATTGTCATAGAGTCCCGTGGTTACCAAACTGAAGAGAACATCGAAAGGGTGTGCACTCTCATTTTACAGATGTGGACCTGGGAGAGGCCCCATAGTCCCATCGAGGCAGAACAGGGCCCGAGGATGGAGGCTAAGTCTTCCAGGGAAGTGTCCTACTTATGCCATGGTGCTACAAGTCCACAAGAGGATTTCTCTATGTTCCTGGTTTCATATCAAATCGCATGCCTCTCTTGAATGGCAGGCAATTCCCTTTTGTCTGTTGTCTTCAGAGATGGGTACTGGTAATTTTCTTGCAGATAGAAAGAGGCCAGATGAGCTTCTTGCTGAATTAATACACTGGCGTTAAAAAGGCTGGTTCTCACCTGTTCATAGTGTGTACAGACATATGCTTGTTCATATGCAGGTGTGTCTATATACTTTCTGTGTATATCTATACATATTTATGTTCTGGGAGGTATGCGTATGCCCAGAGTCAGCTTCTAAGTGAGAGCAATTTCCTCCCCTTGAACTGCTGGCGCTGGGCTGAGCACACTCGGTGAAGATCTATTTTTCATAACGGAATCGGAATCTCAAGTTGGCTTCTGTCCTCTCTGAGGCAGCAGAGGCCTGTTGTGCTTATTCAGCGGAATGCTCTGATGGATGATCAAGGGGGCCGTGATTTGGGGAGCTGTTTTCATTTTATTCCTGACATAAAGTATTTGGGAGGATGGAAAATGCCTCTCCAATCACAGCTCTTGCCTCGGAGGTAGGGAATGAGAGTCCGGATGTTCTTGGCTGATGCAAATGCAAAGTCTTCGAGGAGCTAATAAACCCTCTGTGTCACGAAGGTCTGGTTGGGCACGCGTCAGGTCCCAGTGCGTGTGTGCGGGTTCTCTAGCCTTCCCCCATGATGACACGTTTCTTCTTCATTGCTGCCTTTTGGCTTTTGTTGTTTAAAGCTGCCTTCTGTCTGAGCTCTGATTGTTCTACAGACAGATGCTGTCATTCATTAGGAAGTGATAGCTGATGTTACAATGGACTCTTCCAGACTCCGTGTGTGTGTGCACGTGTGTGTTTATGTGTGTGCATGTGTGTGTGTATGTTGTTAGTTAATGGACCTGCAACCACCAGGCTTTGCTCATTTCCTGTAATATTAAAGAAAATATATATCTTTGTCAAATATCAGCCATTGAGTCCTGCCGCTGTCAATGCAGAGAGCACCAAGCTGGGTACAGAGAAAGTGGAGGCCCCCAAAGAAAGCCTCCTGTAATGGTCAGGCTGTGACCCCCCCCCCCCAGGGGCACCAGGAAACACAGATCAAAGCAGAGTGGAGGCCTGTCCAGGAAGGCATGCACTCGGGCATGCCGGCCTTCACGTCAGAAACAGCTCCCGAATCCGACAGTCAGAATTGCTTAATTATGTCCCGGCTTTGTAATTATTCATCCCTGTTCTGGCAAAAAGCACAGTTGTCATTTCTTTGACATAATTATTTAAGCTGAGCCTTCTTGTTTACAGGCATGTGTACAAAGTTGACTACAACTGTTTCATTTTCAGGACCTTAAAGAAGCAATGGGAAGAGCAGCTATAGGGGACAGCTAGACAGAGAACCGCAGCTTACACTGGAAAGCGTTTTGGCATGTGTTTTTTTGATTATAGTTGTGTACGTGGTAACAGATAGGTTTGTGAGTGTCGATGTGTCCTTGAAAGTATGTGGACATGCCTTGGTTTCTTATCATGGGTAGTTGTGTATTTGTATAGTTTGTGTATTTGCATAGTTTGTACGTTTATGTGTGGATATCTTTTTTCCACCCCACCCCCCGACCACAGCTATGGGGTGTATAGTGGAGTCCCTGGGCAGCGCAAATGATTAAGTATTAGCTGCAAGGTTGGCAGTTCAAACCCTCTGAAGACAGACCTGGCAATGTGCTTCCAAAAGGTCACAGCCTTGAAAACCTATGAAGAGATTCTTCTCTGCACACATGGGGTCACCATGAATCAAAATTTACTCAACGACAACTAACGACAACATGGGGCATGTTTGTGTATGAGGTTACAAACATTACAGAAGACAGAATGAGAGAAAGACAGAAGACATAGAAACAGATGTGATGTTTTAAAGGAATTAGCTGCTGAGTACATGCACTTTCTAGAAATATTTTTTACCCTTGTACCTCAACTGGAAGTTATGTGGGTCCAGGGATAACCTGCTCATCCACTGGATGCCAGCTTCATCCATTGGGAGGGCAGGAACTTCGCCTGTTTTGTTCGTTCCTGTATCTCTTGCGCCTATCTATGATAGTATCTGATATTTAGCAAGGTTTCAGTAAGTACTTGTCAAAAGAATGAACTGTAAACAACAGAGCATATTGAAAGATCTGTCATAAAGGCTTGTCCATTGTTGTTGCTCTGGATTACTTCAACATGGTCATCAGGAAAGCAGGGAAGAGGTATTTGCCTTAAGACAGTGTGGTAGCCTGTGCATTGCGAGAGAGACAGATTCTGGGAGGCATATTTGTTTCCCCAATGGATTTACCCTGGGATTGTTTATGATAGCAGAACCTATGGCTGCCATGAACCCTGTGCCCACTTACCCTCTTGGCTTTTCCATTGAGTGGCATATCTGGGGGAGGCAAAGGTGTGATCTGAAGCTACGTGTTCTCCATCACTCCTTTGGGGTTCCCTTGAGTTTTTCTTCTCTGAGAATCTTCTGCTCATCTTAGAGCTTTTAGGAAATCAGAAAGTACCTTTTCTCAGAAAGCATGTTGGGGTGCTCCACAAACCTGCGTAGAGTCAAAATACAATTTTCCCACCTTAGCTTCTGTCGTACTTTTTGCCTGTATTTTGTGTCTGTAACATGAAGGAGCGCTGCCCAGAGCCTGTTTGGCTCACCAATTGTTTCTGTGGCTACCACCACCAGCTTCAGTTGCTCTCAGGCCAGTTCTGACTTGTGGCAACCCCATGCCACATGTCTGGTTAATGTGATAGGCTGCTAAGCAAAAGGTTGATGGTTCGAGTCTACCCAGAGGTGCCTCAGAAGAAAGGCTTGGCAGTCTACTTCCAATAAATCAGCCATTGAAAAACCTATGGAGCATATTTCTATGACTAGAATATCACTTTACGAAGTGCCACCCTGTTCTAAACCACAGTGCATATGTCTTTGATATCTTTTGTACCCCTGTAGTATCTAACCCATAAAAAGTTACCAGAAACTACTCCTAGATTGATTACAATTAGTAGAACTTATTCTACACTCAATGTTTGGAAAAACAGATATGCTATATAAGCCAGGGTTTGGTGTAAATACATATTATAAACCACGAGTACCTGCAGTTAATAAGCGATAAGCCAGTGTGTGTTGAAAGTTCTCTGGAGTGCCAACGTTCAGAAGAAAACTAAAAACGTCAGTTGATTTTCTGGGTATTTATAACTACCTGAATATGTGAGTGTTTTATGGTTCTTTTCTGTTTTCACACAGGTGTTTCTTGTCTGGAGACACATTCAGATTCTATTTTCAGTTACTTTATAGTAAATTTTGAAGGGAGGAAAATTTTTAATTAATTTCTTTTTTGGAAAATGCTTAGGCAGTGTTCTTAGAAACAACTCCAGAAGCCAAAAATTTGTAATTTGTTTGTTTTTTGTCTTTATTCCTGATTTCACAGTTTGCTACATTCGTTCAAGGAAGAATTACTTAAAGATTTCGTATGGCTCCAATTTTATCACCATGGCAGCCCATGTCTTGAGTAAATGCTTTCAAATATTGCTCTTTGGAGTCAGCGTCTGTAACTTTGTCTTGTATTTGGGTAGACACTGTCTGAAATCAGGGGTGAGCTGTTGTAATTGTGTTCCCAGGTTTCCAGGATCCTGGCAAAGCCCTGTGGAAAGAGAACTGAAATCCATAATAGAGAAGGAAAGTGAAACAACACTGTAGGTGCTGGTGGTAGCATCTCAGAGCCACTTCCAAAAGTCCCTGGGGCCTAGCAAAGCACAGAGCACATAGCAGAGACTATGCTTCATTAAGCCTGGTGCCTGGGGATATATTATTGTTGGGTCTTCGGATAAGCTGTCACTGTACCCCATTGGTCTAGCTCCACACTCTCTGTCTTTATGGCCTCCAAAACGCCAGCTTTTGTCCAAAGATATTTGGACACATGTGTAGAGGCTCATGGAAGCAAGTGGCTCTCCTTAAGTATGAGGAGTGTGATAAGGATCCCCAGGATGCTTTGTACAGCCCCCTGAACCTGAGAACTGGGAGCAGCGTGGTAGATTGCATGCTTGTCTGAAAGTTTTCCTTGCTGTCTGCCCTTGCCAGTGGCTTTTCCCGTAAGGAAAGAGCACAGTTCCCCATCCAGTTGACTTTGGCCTTGGCCGTATGATGCTTTGACCAATGGGATATAAGTGAAAGTGACAGCACCAATTCTGAGCCAAGGCCTTAAGAGGCATCATGTGTTTCTACTCACCCCACAGTGCTTCTGCTGTCTGCTCTGAAAAGACAAGAGAGAGATATTGATAATACCTGAGCCTGACCTGAAGCCTGAGACAGCAGCACCCCTGCTAACCAACGCCTCTGAGCGAGAAGTAGGTGCTTGCTCTAAGCCAGTAAAGCTTTGAGGTTGTTTGTTATACAGTATTATTTTTGCAGAAACTTTTCTAATAAATACATAGGCATCCCATCCACACGCCCTGCCCTCTCTCATTCCCTGGCCACTTATAGTAGGACTCTTAACCGGGGCACAACTTGGAGTTTAGTGAATCTAATGGCAGTTGTGAAGGAGCCCTAGTGGCACAGTGGTTAAGTGCTCGGCTGCTAATTGAAAGGTTGGTGGTTTAAACCCACCAGCTGCTTGTGGGAGAAAGATGTGGCAGTCTGCCTCCTCAAAGATTACAGCCTTGAAAGCCCTATGGGGCAGTTCTACTCTGTCCTATAGGGTAGTTAGGAGTCAGAATCGATTCAGTGGCAATGGGTCTGGAATGGTGGTTGTTAGCATCCCAGCTCAAACTTCTGTAGGCTTTCTAGATCTTTAGCTAATTAGGATAGCAAGGCCATCCTGACAGTCGAAAGGCCGCCTAGTAGTGTGCTATTAGATACACAGAAACTTTCTTGTTAAGTGAGTAAAAAGAATACCTAGAATTTATTAAATGTCTCCTGTATTCTAGATATTGTACCAACCACTTAACAAGCCTTTCTGTAGCTTTCTCCCTGACCTTGAGTCTACAAAGGAGGAAACTGATGATCAGAGAAGTTACGTACGTTACCTAAAATTACAGAACAAGGTGGAATCAGGGTCTTCCTTAGGTCTGCCTAGGCTTCAAAACTCATGTTCTTTCCACTCTATACCTAAAATTACATCAGCCAGGCAAGGATATGTGATGGGAAGCAGGGGTAACAAAGGAAGGCCAGAGTTGGAAGAGAGCCAAAGGTAAATTTTTCATTTCCAATTTTGACCTTGTGAGCTCTCTCGCCACCCTATTTTGGTCAAGCACTTGGACAATGTGGAGAATTGCAGGAGCCAGGCTGTGGAAATGTTGGGCCAAGTTTGCAGTTTATCATGAGGGTGATGAGCAACCTTGGCAGGGTTTGAAGCGGGGGAACAGCATGGGCAGGTCTGTGTTTGGATGCGTAGGTGTCTGTGAGAGAGAGCAATAGTGCTCTGTGCTGAACAGGGTCTTTGGAAACTGTGCTGCTGCTAGTCTGAGGGTGCTTCAGCATTCAGAGCTCCCAGGCCAGTGTTGGTGCTAAGGTGACCACAGAGGTCAGAGAGCTGGACCTGAAAGCCTATCCCTGGGACTCCAGGGAAGGATCCGGGTGGCAGTGAGCAGCTCAGATGCTGGAGTAAAGAGAAAGCCAGTCAGTGAACGTTAGCAGAAACACAGTGCTAACTCCCCCAGTAATGGGCCTGTGGTGCAATGGGTTTCTTTATACGGCCTTTCTGGCCCCGGGTTGGTAATCCTCCCAAAATGATTGGTCAGGCTGCAGTCTTGCAACTGACTGGTCAGTTTACTATCCACATAAGTGGCTTGTAAGTGATTGGTCCGTTTACTGTCTGCATAAGAGACTTGCAAGTTCTCCCAATAGGATTGGTCGGTTTATGATCCACCTAAGGGGTTGGTCAGCTTACGAAAGCCACACCCTTGAAATTGACAAGGAGTGTCCCTATATAAGCAGCCAGCCTCACAGGGGTCATTGGGGCTTCCAGATCAACAAGGGTGTGGAAAGGAATGTGTCCTTTAGACCTGGGGTCTCTGTGCTGAGAATCTCCTAGGCCCAAATAAAAGAGCTGCTTTGTGGTTCAAGGATTATAACACTAAAGACCAAGAGAGACACCTACAGTGGGCAAGTAGGCCCACAGAGAGAGACTTCCAAAGTGGGTGAGTCAGCCTGTGGAGCAGATGGTGATAGAGGCTTCGGCTGTCATGGTACCAGAAGAAACAGAGAGGACAAGCAGACTCAGATGGTAGCAGTAGAGTGTAACGAGCCAAGATGAGTGATCAATAGCCAAGTCCACCAGGTGACATCCTTGAGTGTCCTATTTGAAAGTTTCTTGATGGATGAGAATGACCATTGGTTTTCAGGAAGGGTAAGCAGGTCCCCTTTGAGTCATAAGCAGGTCTCATTTTAGACATTAAGTCCCGTGCTGAAACTCCTCCCAACCCCTGCCTTTTGCGTATCTTCATTTCTGTTTATATCTTTCTCTGTTATTAATGTTGTCATTGCAGTTATGTTGTTTCCATGAGTTCTCTGTGACCATTTCAATGAGTTATCAAACCCAATAGAGAAAGAGTGCCATGGGGGGAATGGCTGGTGTCCCAAAAAGGTGGAGAATGGGATATTTTTGACCTCTGCCTCACAGGAACTGGCCTGATGCTAATTCTGGTTCATGAGTTATTCTTACAGGGTCCAAGGTATTCCAGAAGTCCTTTGATGTGTTCTTACCTAAAGACTCTGTGCCCTATGGTGTCAGTTTCTTAGTTTTAGGGAGAAAATTTAAGGCTTCTTAACTGGACCAGGCAAAGCCCTTCTTTATGTGATCTCTGGTAACAATTGAGCTGGAGCCTTGATGGCCAATGTTGTCTGTAATCTGTACATTACTAGTGGGATTTTTCTTGACCTGCCTTAGAAAAGGGCTTTATGTCATTTTGCTTTTGAAATTTAGGTTTCTGTGTTATTATTTTTAAAAATTGAGCTTGAAGGGAAAGGGAAAAGGGGAGAAAAATAAAGATACTTCCTTAAGGAAGTAGGGTCTTAGAGAATCAAGTTGAAGTGCTTAAGTTACCCATGTTTAAATCTAACATTGCCTTGGGTTCTGTGTGCAGCTTCAGGGCTTGGCAGGGAGCTGACTATCCAGCAGCAGGTGCCTTTGTGAAGTTGAATGACACCTTATCCTTAACATGCTTTTCTCCCCTCCCCTCCCCTTTTGTTGCTTGGGAGTGATGAGGAAGAGTGGGTTGGAAATACAGGCACAATTTGTCTAGGAACAGACAAAAAAGGTCAGTGACTGATGTATGAGTGAAGAGAGGATCATGATAGTGTCAGCGTTCCCACCCCTCAGTCAGGCCAGGGCCTTGTTCTCGATTCTTTAGAACCCTGCAGCTTAGTAAAGCTCTGCCTTGCTTAGAAAGTCCTGTCTGGGTCCCTGGAAACAGCAGATTGTAGGGACTGAGCCTCCAGGGGCATAGATATCCTACAAAGCAAAGGAGCCTGCAGGATGGATGGGACAGTGAACAAGAGCACACATTCCACTAGAGATCAATCATGAACGTTGTTCTGAAGCTAACGTTGGTTATGTGTTAATATTATTTGCATTTCCATGGCTAAGGAAAAAGGAAAACACGGGGATGGCATAGTCTAAGTTTCTGCATTTGAGTTCTGGTTATTTCCAAACTGCTTGCTATTAATAGCACGCAATTAATAGCAGGCAAGAAGAGTGGACTTTAGGAATAAGATATAAAAGAAAACTCATGCAAGCTTAGTGATGAAAGAGATGCTTCCAGTGCTTAACTTTTACTTGCTCTTTTTGTTGTCTGAGAAAGTCTAGGAAGCCAAGTAGTGTGCCATTCATCTTAGGGTATCCAATTTGAATGGAGTTGAAAGTCTTCACAAAGTTGGACTGAAATAAAAGTTGGATCTGTTTGTTTGAATATGGCTACAATACGTACTTTTCAGGGTATCGTCCAGGTGAGTGTCAAGTTGGTAGGTACCAGGTAAGCACCAGTGTATAGTAGGAGCTCAGTTAATGGACCTTCCTTCCCCCATACAACAGGCTCAGTGAGGGACCAGGGGCCAGAGGTGAGCTTCTTCTCATTTTTTAAAATTATCTCTGAGAGACACCCCCTCTCTCCAGTTGGTCCTTTGAAGAGAAATAGAAGCTGTTTCTTGTTGAGAAGAGCAACTTTCTGACACATTCCTTCTATTCTCTCACTGTTTCTCCCTGCCAAGAACTCTGAGAATATCCATGTTCCCAGACAGCTGTTGGATGGTGCTTGAGAGTTGGTCACAACTCTGCAGGAAGTGTGTTTTTGCCTCTTCATTGTTTTGACTATCTGCAGTCACCACGACTTACTTTCGGGTCCCATGTACACGCTGCAACTCCAAATGCACTGTCATTGTCACCCTGACCAAGTGAAGCGGAATTCCCCAAGCATGATAGGGCAGGCCTGCCCTTGGGATCCCTGAGGCTGGTGGTGCAATTAGTTCTTTTATTTGCTTTTCTGCTCCTTACAGTAGAGTGTCTTAGATTAACAGACAGGGCACCATCAATAACACACAGATGCTCTGTAATTGGGGCTTCCTTGGATGTTAATTTAACTAAGTTCAGTGCCATTGTCAGTGATAGCAATTACACTCAGCCTTTTCACCAAGGACATTTTAGGGTAATTTTATTTTTCGTGTGCATTTTAAAATATGGCAGTAAATTTTGAGCTACATTACCTGAATTAGAACTCATTATTTCTTTTCAACAGAGAACTAATGCTCTCTGTCTAGGCTCCAAAGCTGTATTTTTTTCCCCCTTCCTTTTTTAAAGTGGGGAATTTTAAGTGGGGCTTCTATGTCATGAAGCTTTTAACTGGTGAGCAGAATTCAAAAGTGAGTCACCTCTTGTTTTTTGTTGGCATTTTGAATTGTGACAGAGGCTATTTGGCTCTGTAACCTCTCCCATGTTTAATTTGGCCCATTTTTATTCTTTCTTCCCCACCGCCCAACCTCTACTTTTGTTCTTGACGTGATTCGAGTTGCCTCCAGCTGTTCTTTTGGGAAGGTTTAAAATCTGAATTTATTGTGGCTATTGTATTCCACAGGAAACCTATGACTCTTAATTTGTGCACAGGCTCTTGTCAGATCGGCTCTTCCATCTGGGGGCCAGGCCCTCTCCAACTTTCAGGATTTAGTTTCAGTTTGAATTAAAGGCTAACCTTCTACCTTCTACCATCGGTTTCTTCATGATTAAAACAGAGAATGTCATGTCTTCTTCCAAGTTTATTGTGAGGATGAAAGGAAACAGTATGTGTTAGGAGCTAACACTGTCCCTGGTATATAAAACCCGGTAGGTAGTGTTATTATTTTGTGTAATTTCGAAACAACTCTCTGTGGCATTGCCGAGCTATCATTGGTTTGTGTGGGTGAACACGGGGAGGGTAATTTTGGCGTGGGGGTGGGGAGAGGTGCCTGATGCCCTGTGTTCCTGGTGGGTTAACTGAGTTTCCTGTGATTTATATTTAAATGAAATACTTCTAAGACTTTTACTAAGAATTTGCTTCCTGATGGGAGTGAAACACCTAAAAGAAAGGAATATAAGAAGAGAAAGAAGGCCTCCTGTTCTTCCTGGCATGGCCCCGGGGCCCCTGAGTTGGAATGTCTCCCCAGCGCTGCATAATACACAAGGCCTTTTTGTTCTTGTGGAAATAGAGAAGGGAGTGAGCCAGTGGCGAAAGAGGAAAAGGAGCTGAGTATAGCAGTGGTGGGACCTGGGATCTATTCCTGGCTGGTGCAGCTCACGCACACCCACCACCCATCTGTCAGTGGAGGCTTGCGTGCTGCTGTGATGCTGAAACCTTCCAGACTAAGATGGATTAGGAAGAAACGCCTGGCAATTGACTTCTGAAAATCAGCCAATGAAATCCCTATGGATCACAGTGGCCCAGGATGTAACTGATTATGGGGATGGTACAGGACCATTATGCATGGGGTTACCCTGAGTCAGGGGCCAACTCAACAACTGCTAACAACAACATAGGGTGGGCTACAGAGGAGATTCGTCCATAGCTGAGGCAGACGGTACAGCAGCCCCAGACAGGGAGCAGAGGAGCGGAGATGTCTCTTCACAGCCCAATTCGGGAAGGAGTGCCTGGTGCAGAAATAAACCCTCAAGCTCTCTCCTTTGGGTGACCTCGGACTCAACTCCCTTAATCCTCCTCCAATTCCGTTGGTGAATCTGCAAATCAAGGCCAATGTTTAAACCCTGGAATTCGTCACTGGAATCAACCTTCTTCTGCTCAACAGTAAAATGGAGAAAATTGGGGAGTGAAATCCAGGGGTTTGTTCCACATGTCCAAAGAATATTATCTCATCATTAGAAGGGCTTTGAAACCCAAGGTTGAGATATTGGATCTCTGGATAATTAGAAAAGAACCAAGAGCTGTATTACACGAAGCAAAAGTTTCTTGAAAAATCTGTTTCAGTTCAGAGTAATGTTAAAAAAGAAAAAAAAAATGGGGTGGGTTGAGGGGGAGTCTCATTTCTGTACTCATTCATTTTTTAGTCATGGGATGTTTTGGAAAAGATTAAGTTACAAATTATTTTTTCTTCTTTGTGTTCAGAAAAAGGCTTACTACCAACTTTGTGACGCCTACACTTTAGATTACGGAGGCTTAATCTGGACACTGGGAATGGTGTTTGCTTAGGTAAAAATGAAGAGGCTAAGTCAGTCAGACTCCAGAATAAAAAGCTTTTCCTTCTTTGCTTTTTCTCCCCTGTTCCTTTGCACGTTGTATGACTAAATGTGCAACTTTGTTCACGTAACTACTACAAACAGTTCACTGTGTAGGCCAAACGCTTTCTAATGCAGTAGAATTAAGAAATAATATGCTTTGAAAGTGATTTATGAGTGTGGTTAAACTGCCAGATTTACAAAGAAATAGTTCAGATCTTGGGAAGCCTCAGGAGTCACGTCAAAAATGAATTTGACCATGATTTAAACTGCTACTTTTCTTACATGACATTTAATATGTGTACTTTGGAGGCCCATATGTCTTTAATAAAATAGCATTAAGTTTTAAATATGATATGAATGCAGCCAGTTTCTAAATTCATAACCTTTTCCACAACTCCAAAATGCTAACCAATAAGGGAGTCATACACGCAATAAAACATAAACCTTAGAAAATAGCTTTTTATTAAAATGGTTAGACAGTTGGCAGCTGGGTTGCAATGTAATAAATACTTAGAGCATTGCGGGTTTATCAGACATTGTTTACCCTGCAAGCAACCGGGACCAGACAACTAATTATAACCCCTGCACAAAAACCATTCCCACTGAGTCTTCCGGAGTGTTATGGAGAAGCAAGCTAGTGTTGTGTTGAGAGTCCTGGACAAGGAGTCCAGAGGTTTGGGTTCTAATCTCTCTCCATGACTTAGAGGTGTGTGACCATGGGCAAGTCACTCCAGCCTTCTAATTTCTCCATCTTATATTATGGAGTTGATACCACACCTACCGCACAGGTTTGCTATGATGCTAAGGAAATGTATGCAAGAATTTGATGCAGTGCCTGGCATGTATTAGGCGCTCAGTAAAGAGAAGCAATCTTTTTACAAAAAGGGGCTGGGATTTAGGATAGCTCTTCAGGTCCCCTTGATTCTAGAATGGCCCTTGGAAAAGTTAAGCCACTTAACCAGAGATTGGTATAAGCTTCAAGGGGAATGGATAGAAAGCTCCTTGCCTCACTCATCTCTCAAAGGCACAAGCGTGTCAGAAATGACAGACATATTTGGGGCAGGGGGTAGGAGCTTTCACTTAATTCCCGGAAATGAAAGTGAGGTGTGCACTGTGGCCTTATCCTGCTAAGTTTGTTTTTTGTTGTTGCTGTTAGTGGCCATCAAATCTGCTCGGACTCACGGAGAACCCATGTACAACAGAACAAAACGTTGCCCTGTCCCTGCACCGCTTCATAATCACTGGTATGCTCAAGTACGTTGTTGTAGCCACTGTGTATTCTGAGTGCCTTTCAACTTAGGGGAGCCCTCGTGGTGCCCCAGTTAAGCGTTCGGCTGCTAACCAAAAGGTCATCCATTGAAAGCCACCAGCCGCTCCTTGGAAACCTTAAGGGCAGTTCTACTCTGTCCTGTAGGGTCACTATGAGTCGGAATCGACTTGATGGCAACGGCCTTGGTTCTTTTAGTTTCAACTTAGCAGGGGCTCATCTTCCGGCCCTATGCCAGATAATATTCTGTTGTGATCCACGGGGTTTTTATTGGCTAATATTCAGAAGTAGATTGCCAGGCCTTTCTTCCTAGCCTGTCTTAGTCTAGAACTCTGCTGAAACCTTTTCAACATAGGTGTCTCTGCTAGTATTTGAAATACCGATAGCATAGCTTCCAGCATCTTAGCAGGACACAGGCCACCACAGTATGATATACTAACAGACGGGTGGCGGTTTTAGGTTTGTAGTTCATAGCAAGTGTGAGTTATTGTAAGCTGCGTGCACTGCATCACAGCAAAAGGTCTTTTAGTGCTCGTGTGTGTGTGTGTGTGTGCACGCATGTGAGCATTTGTGTGTTCATGTGTGAACAGACCACTCTGTGGAGCAGTATTGAAATTGGGTTCCCATTCACCATGTTTCTGGGTGCTGTGTGCAGCTTCCTTTCCCACGTGGAGGATAAGGTGGCCAGTCTGGCTGCGGTCTGTTTACTTCTGTCCGTGTAACCAAACATTACCATCCTACACAAACTTCTGAGGAAACAGTGTCTGCGTTTCCTAGTATGGGGATTGTAATTTATATTTGAGCCTGGCCTTTGAATGTCAGGGCTCAGACATATGTGTGGTAATCAAAAATTAAAGGCCCAAGGGTCCATTTTATCTTATTTTTATATTCTTAAAACAATGTTATGACCCCATTAAGGGAAGTTAACAAAGAAAATCTTTTGACTGTCTTCCCTACCTGCTAACTCTATGACTTTCCATGTTACTTGGTTCCCTTCCAAGCCTTACCCCTTTCTGTGTGGGTTTTATGGAGTTTTAGTGCTCCACTTTTACTTAGTATTTATTATTAGGGTACTTTGTAGTCCTCAAATTTATTCTTGCAGTGTACAATTCTCCATCAAGTTGTTAAAAGTACCATCAATTACCAAACCATTTTCTCATTGTTTCTAGATTCTAACTTTATGTATAAAATACTGCTGATGTGTGTGTGTGTGTGTTTGCTTTACATTATTTCCTTAGGATAATTTTCCAGGGATGGGCTTACTGGGTCACAAGGTGTGGGGACATGCTCAGTTTTAGTATGTGTATAATGATGACGAGGTGCTATTTTTCAAGTTGTCATCAATCCTGGTTGAGTCATTGCACCTACCCTGGCCAGGGGAAGCATGTAGGCCAGACTTAATGTAGGTCAGAAGAGACATTTCACATTTCCAAGACCCTCTTTGGGCACGGGCTTCTCGAAGTCTCATTGATTGGTATGGCTCTGGGAGAAAGGCTTAGAAGCCGTAGGAGCTCCTACAAAGCATTCATTGACCTGCTAAATTGTAGTCCTAGGGAATGACGGGCCCCCTAGAGCATCCCGAAAGTTATTAACAGCACGCCATCCTGATCAGTGTGAATGTGTCTTTAGACTGTTAGCCAAATCTTTGCATAATACCAATCATTCTACCTATAAAAGCACAAATATGTTATTGTTCTCAATAGGAAATTTAATGCAGCTTTGGGGAGGAAAAGAGAGAAAAGAAGATTACTAGCTGGCTGATCTTGCTTTTATTTTTCTGAAATCTATCCACACTTCTCAGGGGTTGTACTTGTTTAAAGATTGTACGCAACTGTGCAGTCCGTGTGATTTGGAAAGCACATCAAACTAAATACGAAGTTTCAGCGTGTGCTGTTTTTTTAAAGGATTTCATGCATTTATTTCAAATATACATTTCTTCCCAAGTAGTGCGAAACCTATAATCTTTTTCTTGTTACATTTCTTGTTTTGGGAGGGGAGCTGGGAGGGCGACTTAGTTTTGGAGTGGAAGGTTCCTATTAACATCTACCTCCTCCTTATGTGGCATTATTCATAGCACAGCTATTAAGGCTAATTATTTTCAGGTTTCTATCAAAGGGGACTATTAGAGCTGACAAAAAAAATGCATTTATTGGGAAGAAAAATGGCCTGTTTAAATAAGAAAGGGATCATTATCATCGGCACCCCTCCTCCCCCTCCCAGTATTAACCTGTATGAGAAGGAGGGGCCAGGAGACCCCGTGAGAGTCTGTAAGTGAGGGGAGGTTCTCGGGAGCTGTGCTCACTAAGATGCCTGGCACCCCAAGAAGGGGCAGTGCATTTTTCCCTCATTGCAGCCTCCCTGGATTGCTCACTGACTTTGGAGCTGATGTCAGCCCGTCATCTTCCCTCTTCTTTTGAGTGTAACTAATTGACCCTTGATAAGTAATGGAAATAACTGTGCGCATTAGTTAGAAGAGGCTAGCGGGTATAACAAATAGCCCCAGATCTTGGTGGCTTAAAACGCTTTTGTGCCTGACGGTACATATAAGCCAAAAACCAAACCCATTGCCATTGAGTCAATTCCAACTCATAGCGACCCTATAGGACAGAGCAGAACTGCCCCATAGAGTTTCCAAGGAGCAGCTGGTGGATTTGAACTGCTGACCTTTTGGTTAGCAGCTGTTGCTCTTAAGGCAGCACGTATAGCGATCATGAAATATCTTAGCCCCTGGGGTTTATTGGGAAGCTGCTGTACCACTGACAGTGCGTGCTGCTGCAAGGTGGGGGCCTTTATGGCTGTTTGAAGCCAAAGAAATGGGTGTGTGCCACAAATGACTGTTTTTACAGGATTGTGTATGAGGTATCTGAATTTTGGGCAGGAAAAATAGAAATTTTGAAAATTTTTATTTGCTACACGTACGTACCATTAGTCCCCAGCGGGGACTCTGGTGTATAATTAGTGGTACGTCATATGTACCACGAAACACTTAGGGTAGGCTTGTGGGAGGGGGCAAGAAAGAAAATCCATACTACCTACAAATAATTCAGGCACACTGGAAGATTCAGCATGCTTCCGTTAATAAAAACACATAGTATCAACCAAAAAAACTCAAAGCTGAAAATAATTGGGTCACCAAAGGGTTAATAAGTCAGGCCCACTGTTGGTTCCAGGAAGAAGAGTGAGGAGTGCTCTGTTCCACTCAATTATTCATGCCCATGGGCTACTTCTATCAAGTGAATCTACATTTCCCTAAAAGGTAGGAGTCCTTCACCCAGTTTAGCCAATGGACGGAGAAAGAATGAGAGTGTGCAGGATTGTGCAGGACGATTTATGGGCCTGATGTTGAGATAGCATACATCATTTTACCCTCATTGCATTGGCTAGATCCTAGTTGCATGAACACTCATAACTTCGAGAGTCTGGGAAATGCAGCTCAGCTGAATGGCCCTCCCCACACCCGAAAAATAAATAAATGGGTTCGGTGAGCACTGAGCCCACCTATGTGACACCGAACACTTGTCTTTTAGTTCCACTTCAACAACCAGCTTGCTCTATACGTTGGCCAAGTCTCATTTTCTCTCCAGGGCTCAGAGTTCTTGTCTGTAAAATGGATAAAGAGAGCTAGGTGATCTGGGTCTTAGTGCTGCCATAACAGAAATACCACAAATGGATGGCTTCAGCAGAGAGAAATTCATTCTCTCACAGTCTAATAGGCTAAAAGTCTGAATTCAAAGTGCTAGCTCCAGGGGAAGGCTTTCTCTCTCTGTTGGCTCTGGAGGAAGGTCCCTGTCATCAATCTTGCCTTGGTCTAGGAGCTTCTCAGTGCAGGAACCCTGGGTCCAAAGGACTGGCTCTGCTCCCGGCGCTGTTTTCTTGGTTGTATGAGGTCCTCCTATCTCTCTGCTTGCTTCTCTCTTTCATTTCTCAAAAGAGGTTGACTTAAAATACAACCTAATGTTGTAGATGGAGCACTGCCGCCTCATTAACATCTTTGCTGCTAATCCCATCTTGTTAGCATCATAGTGGTAACGTTTACAACACATAGGGGAATCACAGCAGATGACAAAATGGTAGACAATCACACAATACTGGGAATCATAGCCAAGCCAAGTTGACACACTTTTTGGGGGACAGAATTCAATCCATAACAATCTCCTTATGTCTTTGTGCTCTGGGCATGTGCACAGACCTTTGGTCTGACATTTGGGTCAGGTGTGAGCTCAGCATGGTACCTGAATTTGCTGGACGCTGGAATTCCTGGAGATGTACTGTGGTAGAGTGGTGGAGGACCCAGGTGTTAGGGTTCAGCAACCTGGGCTCCAATCCTGGCCCTTACACTTGTCATATGACTTTTAGTAACTTAATACCTCAGTTACCTCGTCTGTAAAATGAGGTTACTAAGACAACTATCTAAAAGAACTGTTGGATTAAAAAATGAAAGGAAATAATGAATATAAAGCACTTATCTCAAATCTCAGGACCTGGTACATAATAAGGACTCAATATGAGTTTTTTTTTTTCTTCCTTCCCTCTCTTTTTTCCTTTTCCTTTTCTTTTTAATTGTTCTCTTTTAAGAGTCCTGACGGTGATGATGGAGAGTTATTAACTCTGGAAGCCATTTGTACACACATAAGCTTATTTGAGCATCACAATACAGCTAAGAGAAAGGCAAGAATAGCAGGTATCCACTTTTACAATAAGAAAACTAAGATAGAGAATGAGATTCACTTAGGATTCCAGAGAGAAATGAAGCTGAGATTAGAGCTCAGGTGCCCTCTTGGCCCAGTGTTTGGCTGTACATAGTATGTAACCTTGGCCATTCTGAGGATTTCAGGCTTGGGATGAGGAGACAGGATTCAGGAAAGGAGAGCCTCAGCCATCAGCAGGACACCATGCCACTGTACATGAAGTTGCCTCAGAGGGCACAAAATGGCAATGGCAGCTCCTCCAGAGGGACCAGCATGGAACTCAGGCCAGCCCATGCCTCCCAGAGTGGTCTTCCATTTTGCAAGGGCTATAATCTGTTTTTCAAACAGCTATACACCCAGGAATAGACATACTTATAACTCCTGGCAACCGGAAGATCTTTTAAGATAAAAATTATATTTCATTTTACTTTTATTCAAAACAAGCTTTCTAGCAGAGTGAAATTTTGAGATTCACTGCTGACAGCTGGAGATCTTCAAGCTACAAGGCAAAATGCAATGTATTCCGCCTTTCTGATATCTCTCTCCCATAGGGCGGGTTATCTGTCTTTGTCATGGCTAATGGCAATTTATGCTATCCATGACCACTAGGAAGGAAAAAAATCATATTTTAAAAATATACTGAGACAGATCTCTTCTCAATCAGGGACATGATCATGCCAGAAGGAAGGAAGTAGTGTTCCCAAGGTCATAGTTTCTCAGTCTTCACTGAGAGGTCGTCATTTATTTGTGATCTTATCATTTGAGTTTAAAATTAGGAGGAATTCTTCTGGAGTCCTTTTTTTTAAAAAAAAGCATATGGAATGATAAGGGCAAAAGAAGCTGCTCAAGATCCTCTGCTTTTCAGAAAACGGAGTGCTTTTTAACTTCATCAGGAGGGGATGTCATTGTCATCCAGAGGCTTAGGGACATGGAAGCTTCATCTGAAGCTACAATTGGGAACACTTCCAGGCCCAACATGAAACCGAAATGACTCAAACCCAAGATCAATATTATCAAGCTATAAAAGAAATGTTTTAGGTTCTTTTTCGTACCATATGTGCTGGTATATCTTGCCCAGGTCTGTGGAACTTGTATTCTCCCTTCTCTCCTCTGCTCTGATTCTAACTCTTTGGTGGGCTGGTTAAGTAAAGACGTTCCATAGTGGGGAGAGGGGACTAGGAATTCCCATCTCTTGGGAATCTTATTGGGGCTGTTTATTGCTTAATAAAAAGAAACCAGCAGGAGGTGATTTAGGACATTTGTTAAGAATTTGAGAGAGTTAATGCATGGAGGTGTCTCCCTCTTTTCACATTTCATCAAATGGAAAAAAAAAAAAAAGGATTTCAGGTGCATCCTTTTTGTAAGGTCTTCCTTTATTCCCATTTTCCAAAGTTTTTAATCCAGCTAACCCTAAACCTCAGTTTTCCAGTTCTTTCATCCATCCACCCATCCACCCATCCATCCATCCACCCATCCATCCATCCATCCATCCATCCATCCATCCATCCATCCATCCATCCATCCATCCATCCATCCATCCATCCATCCACCCATCCATCCATCTTATATTTACTAAGTTTATCAGGCTCAATGGAAGGCTTGGGATGTAAAAGCAACTAAAATAGTCTCAGCCATCACAGTGGTGAGATATGGACATGTCTTTCCTTTATCTTACGACATTGACCTCCTCTGAAGTGTTTGGGTGCCTACAAAAAAAATTTTTTTTTTCCCTCTGAGTGTCTGATAAAGTGTTTGTATGCCATAGATTGGATACTTTAAATAACTTGACTTACATCTCTTATACTTTTATTCCCTTTTTGTTAATAGTATTATGACTCTTAGGATCAGATAGAATTTCTCAAATGGCTTTTTAGATTGATTTTTTTTTTTTTTAATCTAGATTTGTCTTTGAACGGAAGCATCGTAGAGTCAGGCTTGTAGTTATGTGTACTTCTGGATGGGTGGGCAGGATGCATAACTCCTGCCTCTTCCTGGGATCCTTGTGTGGCCTCCTCAGGGAAAGGCCACAGTCCATCCCAGAGAAATGGGTCCTTCGTACGTATGGGAGTCCTTGTATGAAGCACTTTAAATGACTTTTAGCAGTGAGGACCCCAGTAAATTGGAACAGTTTGGAAAAAGGTTTGGGAACCTAAATTAGATGGACATAAGAGGAGCAACATTCTACTAGAAAATGACAGTCTTGACGTTAAAACATGTAAACCAAAGGAAGGAGCCTGAGAACTATGGGGAGGAAGTAAGAAAATAAAGTGAAAGAAAAGATTTTCTCCCATGACATCAGAGTTCACAGATGCCAGAGTGTCTCAAGTTTAGAATTATTTGTTAATAATGGAGATAGAAAAAAAAAATGCTGTGGACGAGCCATATGTGTCCCTTTTTATAATGGTAGGGAGTAGGAGAAAGGATTTGACTTTCTCTGCCAATCTCTTTTGGTTTGGATGGTTTTTACTTGGTGGGAATTTTATCAACTATATGGCACAGAACCTTGTGCCTGGGCACCTGTGGTTATTTGATGTCAGCTGGGAATTTTGTGTTGTGATTTCTTACCTCATTTCCCACTGTTCTTCAGTGTATTTTCCAGTTCAACTGGATCAGCCTAGATATGCCATTATTTTTGCTGACCTAGTATCTTCACTCACTCATTCCCTTTCTACGGATTATCCTTCCTACCCTTTCCCCCTCGTAAATCCTTTCCATGCTTCAAGGCCCAACTCAGATCTTTCTTCCTATGGCACCACCAATACCACCAGTTGTGTTGACTCGATACCCCATGTGTGTCAAAGTAGAACTGTGCTCCATAGGGTAACTCCCACAAACTCAGGGCTTCAGTAATTTCCAGATCTCTAGAGCTATGCTATAATTACTCTCTACTTAACGAATGATCTTAATATTTTCCAATGCTTATGTGTCCATCTTTCTTTCTCAACCAGGAGGTCATGGAATGTATGTAGTACATATTCTATAATGCCTCATGGAGCCAAGCTTAGGTATGATCCCAGGCTACCCTTCGTATGTATCTATTGTCTTCCACTACATTGAACTACAATGAAAGGAACATCTTCCTCGTGTCCAATGACCAGGGAAGATCCAGCATGTGCCACCACTCAGTTTTGCCACCAGCTGGTATTCTGCAAATATGTGTAGAGACATCGGCCAGCCTTAGACCAGAAGGAAATTGTGCAATTTATTCGGATGCTTCCTAGAGGTCACACCACAAGGCCACTGTCCACAGATCAGCTTTGTCTCAGGAGCTGACTCATGTTTTCATCTAAATCTCAGTGAGTTGCCCATTACAGACACCTTGTAAAACTCACAAGGCTTTATGACTGTTATGAGCGACTGCAGCTGTGATTTACTAGCTAATTCAGGCCAATGTGTGGATGAGGGTGCCCAGGGCAGCGTTTGTCCCATCTGCATAAGTCCGAGAATGGAATCGGCTGTGCATTGTACATGCAAAAGCAATGCCTCTTCCAAAGGCCTACAGGGTGTCAGGGTTTGGGTATGCTTTATATTAGCAAGTTAGCCGTTGCCTCTTTCAGGGTGGGCCGTGTCTTCATGCCACGACACTGCCACCCTGGGACCCTTGATGGGAAGCATGGCTACAGCAGCCAATTTGCTTTCAGCGGTTCCACTAAAGACTTCCTCATTGAGGGTAGGGAAAAAAATACAAGTGAGAGAGAGAGATCGGAAATGGTCCTGATGACACCTTTATGTTTCCCGGTGCGTTCAGACCCAGGTTTTGTATTGGCCTCCAATTAGTAGTAGTCACATTTACTACTTGTCCTTTTTTGCATAAACGTTTCACTGATTAGCTTATCTGTGGTATACTTGTGTGTACAAAATTAGACATAGCCTGGATTGTGTTTTAGGACAATATATGCTTTCTATACACATATATATCTTTATTAATGTGTGATATTCTTTTTCTTTTCTCTTTACGCCTACAAATTGCATAAGATGGAACCAAAGGAAGTCCACCAGTATCAGTGGTATTCTTCTATCTTGGATCTAGAGCAAGGGTCTAAACTGGGTACACCTTAGAAATTAGGCTTGTAATTTATTTGGAGGGAAGAAAAAGTATCCACAGAAACACATTCTATGTATGAAGCATGCATGCGTGAACACACAAGAGCTTACCCAGATGCACGTATTTATATGTTCGTACATATAATACATATATATAGCTATATATTCCTGTTATATAATATGGGTATTATATGTTATCCATCATTTTATTGCATAAATTTATGTGTGGGTCATATTTAATAAACTACATCTCCTCTTGTTGTAACAGTCTTGTTGACTTCATACTGTAGAACACAGGATCATGGGAATGAGATAGCTCCGTGTCCTTCCAAATCCCAGTTTTCCAACCTCCAACTTGCCGTAGGTTTGCACGGTACCTTCTCTCCAGCCTGGGCTTCCATGCCTGTCACTTTGGGATATGTTGTCCAGGATGACGAGATTTGTCTCCTAAATGTTTGCAGCACTTACTGGTCTCCGCCATGAAAGTCAGAAAAAAGGCTTATTTGTATATTTTGTATATTTGTGTAATCTTTGAGCAGCTTTGCATTGTGCGTAGATTTCTGGTGGAATGAGCTAGACCTAGGCAGTCTTTGCATCTGTGACACAAAGACAGTCTGTCCACCATTCTCCACTAGTTTATTGTTCGCCTAGAAATGGTTCAACAAACACATATTGAGTAGTTAGGGAACAAAGCTGAGTGAGATCAAATGCATTAGAAAGCAGAGAAATGCAAACTGATGAAAGAATAAGTTACGACTTTGCACCTGTTAAATGAGGACAGTGAAAAGTGGATAATGGCCAAGTGTTGGCCGAAGGGGGTTGTAGGAACCTTCATACACTTCTGGTGCGAGTGCAGCAGTTCTGGAAAGCAGGCTGGCCTTACTGAATTGATGTACTCATATTCTTTGACCTAGCAATCTCACACACACACACACACACACACACACACACACATCCCAATGAAGTTCTTCCATAGAACTATAAGGAGGTAGGTATGAGGATTGTCACTTCAGCACTATTTGTGGTGATGGAGAGTCAAAGGCAGTTTGGGTGCCCATCACCGGGAGAGTGGATAGGTAAATGTGGCAGATGCCTGTGGTAGGGTATCATTCAGCAGTTAGAAGCAAGGATTCAGTGGACACATGGCAACATGGGATAGAGCTTAACAACAACAAAAATAGTGTTTAGTTTAAAAACAAAGAAACAAAATTAACAGTTGAGGCCGTAAACATGGAGAACTATTTAATAGTACTGGACAGTGTAGGTTATGGGCCCAGTGGCTTCTCTGGACAATTCCTGGCATAGGAATCCAGAAGTTGACAAGAGCCTGCTGGAAGCTAAGTGCTCTCAAAGACACCAGTCCCCTTCAGGGCCATTACCTCAGCATTTCCTAAAGTCTGATCCAGGGAGAACTGGTTCTTCAAGATGCTGCACCAAAAGGATCCTCCCATTACGTACGGTAGCAAGTGCTACATCCCCATCTCTCTTTTGGAGCTATCTAACACGCACTTGTCTGTCAGTTTGTCACACTATGGTGGCTATTGTGTTGCTGTGATGGTGGAAGCTATGCCACTAGTATTTCAAATACCAGTGGGGTCATCCATGGTGGACAGGCTTCAGCAGAGCTTCCAGACTAAGAGAGACTAGGAAAAAGGACATGGCGATCTACTTCCAAAAAAAGTTAGCCAGTGAAAAACCTTATGGACAGCAGTAGAACATTGTCTGATACAGTGCTAGAAGATAAGCCCCTCAGGTTAGAAGGCACTCAAAATTTAACTGGGGAGGAAGAGCTGCCTCCTCCAGGTAGAGTCAACCTTAATGATCTGGACGGAGTAGAGTTTTGGTGACCTTCGTTTGCTGATGTGGCATGACTCAAAATGAGAAGAAACAGCTGCAAACATCCATCACTTTGAAGGCTAAGATCAGGCGGGATCAATCCCAAGAGAAGGACATCATGCTTGGTAAAACCCATTGCCATCAAGTCAATTCCAGTTCATAACAACCCTCATAGGACACAGTAGAGCTGTCCCATAGCGTTTCCAAGGAGCAGATGGTGGATTCGAACTGCTGACATTTTTGGTTAGCTGCTGAGCTCTTAACCACTGTGCCATCGAGCTTCTCAGAGGACCTTCAGTTACCCATTGCCTAAGGCTTTCCGTCTAGCAGAGGGTTAGCGCATGGTAGATACCCAGGCAGCATTCATGAACTGAGTGAAAAAGGATCTGTGGACATAGCAGTTAGGGAAGTAAAAGCTTTGTGAAGGAGAAATCCACCTCGACTTGGATCCCACCTGTTTCTTGGTATTCAGAGGGCTCAACAAGAATGTTGTGTTTTTTTCAAATTAGAGCTATATAGGTTCAGATCACACCTTTTAACCGCTGGAACCTTTGACAAGTCCCTTAGGCTCGCTCAGTTCCAATTTCTCATCTGTTAAATGCTGGATGTAAAAAATTGGGTTTACGTCGAAAGTTAGAAATAATATATGTAAAGTATCTGGCGTATACTAGTAGCTCAATAAAAATCAGCTGCTATTATTATTATTAATGTCTTCCTTAAATCTTTTATGAGTATTAATAACTAGAGTATTCACTACTGACTAGATAAATGAAGGAGAAGTGGTTTACTCAAGGTCACATAGCTCATTAATGGCAGACCTGGGACTGGAATCCACTTCTCTTAGGTCCTGGCTCAATGTCATTTCCATTACACTGGACCAAGGATCCTTTTGTCTGTTTCATGATTAAAGGAACTCAGCACAAGTGCTTTCAGTGTGCTGAATGGGCCATAGTGACACTGGAGAGAGACATGTGATGTGATTCAGAGGCCAAGAGTGCCACAGGGATTGTTGTGTCAGTAGTGTTCTGCATCCCTGTTAATAACTTAGAAAAGGTTGTAAAGAATATGCTAATTAAATCTGTATATTGCCCTAAATGGAAAGGAATTACAAACCCACCAATGACAGCGATGTGACATAAAGGGACCTGGAGCTGTCAGGCATATGGACAGGAAATCACTAGATGAGATTCAGCTTCAGTAAATGCATCCTAATACATCTGGGGACAAATAATCTGAAACACAGATATTCAATGGGAGGAAGATATTTGGAAAGCAGTAAAATGCTGAAGGGGACCTGGGGGATAGTGGACAGCAAATTAGATATGGGTTTTCATTGTGTTAGGCCAACTGAAATTGGTAATGCAATCTTGTGCTATGTTTCCCAGCAGTCCCCTGGAGCAGCTGGGAGGAGAGAGCCTCTCTTGCTAGCCAAGATCAAATCTGTTTGCCCCAGTCACTCTAGAAGAATGGCCAGGCTGGGGCCAGGGCCAAGGCAGAGGCTTTTTGCTTCCCCTTGGCCCCCATCTAGTGGGGATTGTCCAGTGTTCTTTTTTCTTAGAGCCCCCTGTGTCCTTTGAGACTGCCCTCTGCCTATTACCCACGAGATGTTGGGCCGTCTGGAACAGGTAAGGGAGGACAGTCCCACATGGAAAATCTCTCTCATCTGCAGAGGAGGTCTTGCTCCAGGTTTTCACTTCCATATATCCCAAACATTTGCCTTTTTCCTAGTGACCCCAGATCCCCTCTTCACCGCCCCCCAAAATGCTTCTCTTTGTGAAGGATTTCACCTCGAAGCAATCTGCAGACACAGCGATGTTTGATGAAACACAAACATCTGCCCCCCACAGCTGTTCCGACCCCTGGGGGTGAGGTCACTGAATCCTTCCACCTGCTCCTGCTTTCTGCCCCTTCCGCCTCCTCTTTCTCCTTCTCGTGCTTTAATTGGGCCTCCCCTTTTTCACTTTCCTCAAACTTAAAGACTGCCTTAGCGTGTATTAAGCCAAGTTTCCTCATTGGGGGCCAATGTTCCAATTTTGTTCTAGCCTCCACCTCCATCCTACTCCATTGTCTAAGGAAGGCAACTACATAGCAACTACTAAGTCCAGAGCACGTTATTGCGGGGGGGCCTGCTAAGCAGGGTAAGTTTGACTGGAGCCCCCT
The DNA here is from genome assembly GCF_030014295.1 of Loxodonta africana. NCBI lineage: Eukaryota > Metazoa > Chordata > Mammalia > Proboscidea > Elephantidae > Loxodonta > Loxodonta africana. The sequence continues at coordinate 74,482,423 of NC_087357.1, forward strand.
CCAGACCTTTGTGAAGGAGTCCTACTCCAACCAACCACACTTTCTACCTTTGCCTCTCTGGGAGCTCCTCACCTTTCAGGAGACCCTTCAGGGACTGCCCGGGAGCGGTTATGTCAGTGGAGCTCCTAAAGATCAGATATATGCTGGTGAATATTGGGGGCTAATTGCGAGGGCAGCATACTTTCTGCTGCTGCTTTCTTCAGCTCGCCCTTGCGTCCTCCACCCAGAATATCGTTCATCACACTCTTCATCCTGGGTTTGCATTCAGAGTAATTCGGCGACCATTGTCACTGAACGCTCATAAATAAGTGGCCGGGTTTGAAGTTTGCTGTTGATGGTTGCCGTCGAGTCGATTCTGACCTGTGGAGACCCCAAGTTTGCAGAGAATATCTGTTCCATAGGGTTTTCAAGGCTGTGACCTTTCGGAAGCAGATCACCAGGCCTTACTTCTAAGGCACCTTTGGGGGAGCTTGAACCACCAATCTTCTGGTTAGTGGTCCAACATAACCATTTGCGCCACCAGGGACTCAAATATTTTTAAGCATTCACGGCATTAAGTGTTCACTGAGTCCCTTCTCTGTGGCTAGCGCAGGGCTAAAGTACTTAAATGGAGGGTGTGGGGAAAGTGAGGAGAAGAGGTTTCTATCCTCATGGAGGTCCTGAGTGAAAAAGGAGTCACTGTGGAAGAACTTGAGCCTTCAGTCCAGGTGGGTCATAGATATAAATGGATGGCAGCTGCCAGCACCATGATTTATGGGTGATGCTCCCAGCCAAAGGAAGTCAGGCACTCTGGAACTGTACTCTGGAACTACAGACCGCTGCGTACAGGGCATCTTAGTATATTTAGCAAATGAGATTGCAAACCACAGAAAAAAAGGCTGAGTGGGCGGAGAGGAAGAACATTCTCTGGCCAGAAACTTGCTGAACTTTGAGGGCCAGGGACCAGAGGCTCTGTAGAGGTGGGGAGAGATGTTCTTTGGCTTGTCTCGGACAAATAAATCACCACTGATATACCAAAGGCCAATTATATGGAGTGTTTTCTTGGAAAATCTTCTCCCAGACCCTGTAAATCATCCCCAGTGTTGGCATGTGCCCAGATCTGCCTGGGGGGCTGGTGGTGTGCCAGCGCACCCCAGTGCCAGGTGGAGGAATTGCTTAGGAATGTTCCTTTTATAGCAGGAGAAGACATAGGGATGAGGTCCTGACTATCTTCACCCAGGGTAGCAGTGTGGAGCAGAACAATTTGCTGTGACTTAGGAATTGTAGGGCCTGGGTTTTAGACTAAGTTTGCCACTTACTCCCTCTGTGACCTTCGGGACCTAACACTTCCTTTCTACAAAGTAGAGTGGGGACTGGATTATCTTTAAGCTTCCTAGATGCTCTGACACTAGCTTTATGCCCTCATGTTCTCTGGAAATTCTTCTAGGATGCTGTTTTACATCCCACACCCCATCCTGGTGATTGCCTCAAGGGAGACAAAAATTCCCATCTTCTTGCAAAGTCAGCCACATATGATTGTTTTAGAAGGATGTTTGGGAACTCTCAAAGCCAGGCATCAGAGCACCTGTAGAAAGAGCTGAGGACCTTTAGCCAGAGAAGAAAGAGCACAGGGGAATATGAGAGGAGCTGTGTTCAGATACCTGAAGGACTTCAAATGGAGGAGGGTGTCAGTGTCTGTTGTCCTACTGCCAGAGGCCAGAAACAGGTCCAATGAGCCAAACAATGATGCAGGGTCTCAGACCTAAGCCCAGAAGAAAAGATAAACAAGCAATCATTACATCATTGCTGAATGACACAGGCTTCGCTTTTCATAGAAAGAACTCTCTAATCACTACAGCTGTCTGATAGTGGTACCTAAGTCTGATGGAGAAGGGAGTGGCCCATCTCTAAAGTAATCTAGCAGAGCGTGGGTAACAGGGCCATGGCAGCGAGGACACTCCATTCAGGTCCCTCTGTGGCCGTCTTCTGTCCCGGTGCCACATGACCAGAGTGAGAAGGTGCTCCCTCCCCAATGTATTTCTCTCTTCCCTGTAAAACTTTGTTCTCCTGATTCAGGAAGGGCTCATTTCTCTCTAACCAGTTGCTGCTCATGGCAACACATGGATGGCAGAGGGTAGGGTTTCCAGTGGTTGACTTTTCAGAAGTAGGTCACCAGGCCTCTCTTCCCAGGTGCCTCCAGGTGGACTTGAACTGCCAACCTTTAGGTTAACAGTGAAGTGTGTTAACCATTTGCACCACCCAGGGACTCCCATTTCTCTCTAGGAGGGTTCTATTAAAATTTGTCTACTCTTTGAAGGGATTATATCTTGAAACTTTGAGGGTGGGGATTTAGTTGATTGCCAAAAAGCAGGAAGGCCCTAAGGGAATAGAATGTGAGTTAGGGGCTGGCATACAATATCTGAACGGGAAGATGGGCCAAGGGGAATGCAGGCCTTCTGATGGAAGACACAGGGCAAACCACCTTATTCCCCGATTACTTATTTTGTAAATGGCTAATCAATTCCTTGTAGTTCTGTCAGTGGTGAGTTTATTTAAACTTTTTTTGGAATAGATTGGTCATTTCAGCCTGTACAACTCTGGGAGCAATGAGTTTACAAGGTCGATAAAATAGTTCTTTCATCATCTTGGAATTTATTCCCTCCCTTAAGTTGCAGTGTCTCTTCCTCCTTCCCATATTCTAGGAGAGGGTGAACAAGTTTTTTCCCTTTATTTGTCCTCTTTGTGATTGTATTAATTCTCTTGGGATCCTTTCTCAGTCTTTGACTTTCTTTCTAGACGAAAGTCCTCCTAATTGTTCTCATTACTTTTGGTGTGACAATTCCCCTGACCCTGTGATTAATTCAGAAGGCACCAAGCGTTTGTTACCTTCCTGCTCTGTGGAAGTCATTGGGCAAGACACTTTTCTTGCCACTCTCTCTACAAGATTGTAATAGAACTAAATGAGAGGCAATGTTTAGAGTGCCGTGTCCTGGCACGTAAAATACTCATCACAGATATTGCTCACGAGGTAGCTTCCCACGCCTCCTGTGTACAGATGAAATCACCAAAGTCCCTACAGCTGGTAGGTGGCAGAGCTGAGAGTTGAACCCAGGGCTGCCTGACTCCAAAGCCTATGGCCTTTCCACTGTGTAATGCTTCCCCCCTTTTCCTGACTGTCGTTGGACATACAGAGAAACATCCTGTGATTTAAGAATGAGTTGGCAAGGTTAAACGCTCTGGTAGAAAATGAAGACATTTTACAGGAAAACAAATAGAAAGATTAAGGAGAAAGGAGTTTACCGGTGCCCTGGGATCCTCGGCAGTCACTTTTGGTGGGAATCAGAGCTTGTGGTATGCACAGCCAGAACTGTGGTTCTTTCTGGCCTCAGACAGCATCTCAGTTGTCCTGCCTGTTGTGTTTGGAGGCGACAGCTCTGCATGAACCCATTAACTCTGAGACTTGGGCCAGAGCCTTTTCCTTCCACAACCACTGGGTGAGAGTGAGCTGCCCTGCTCTGACATGATGGGCTTCCCATATGCACGAAACAACCACAGCTGCCTCCCCGTCTTTCGTCACCTAAACGAGGGCAGTTAGTGTTTAAGAGTAGAGAATATGGAACATAATGATGGATAAATTATAAGTTTGGGGATATGAAAAGTCAAACTGTGTAAATATGTATTTTAAACCACAAACAGAATGTTAATGCGTCTTTCCCATTAACACACTAACTGAAATTACAGAGTGTAATGTGAGCCGACGCCCACGGGTTGGTTATGGTGTTTTCAGATTTAGAACAGCAAATGATAAATGTCCTTCCCTCAGACAAAGAAGCGATTGACACAGCTTTTCGGTGTAGTCACTGACAGTGTTGGCAGTGGAAAATAAACTGAACTCCCGGGGAGGAAGGAGGTCAGGAGATACCTGGAAAGTTGGAACACGGGCTCTTTCTAAGCAGTCCACATACTGGGGAACGTCTCTGGGCTCAGAACAGTCCCTCCAAGCAGTGGGGACCAGGCTGGTTGCCTGGCTTGCCTCCCTGGGTTAGAGGATGGGTTTGTTTTCTGAAGCAGTAGCTCTGTCTTGCTGCGGGCTAAAAGGTAGCCAGGCTCGTTTAGCTGTATTTGGGGACATATGGCTTATTTAGCAGCCATTTCATTGTGAGGTTGCTTATGAGTGGCAATATAAAAGAGAGCTTAGGAACATGACCTTTGGAGCGAGAAGGACCTGCGCTTAAATCCTGGCTCTTCGCATTCAAACTGCGGACCCATGGGCAATGCACTTAATCTCTGAGCCTCCAAAGTAGGAATAATAATAATAATATGCCTACTTCTTTGGGTTGTTGCGAAGATTAAATGAAACAGTATTTATCAAATACTCATCATGTCCTTTGTCGTTGTTGATAGTTGCCGTCAAGTTGATTCTGACTCATGGCGACCCCATGGGTGCAGAGTAGAACTGCTCCGTAGTGTTTTCGAGGCTGTGACCTTTTAGAAGCAGACCGCCAGACCTGTCTTCCTTGATGCCTCTCAGTGGGTTCAAACTGCCAACTTTTTTTTTTTTTTTGGCTTGTAGTTAAGTGCTTAACCATTTGTACTACTCAGGGACCACATTGTATCCTAGTACATAGCAAAGACCTATAAAGGTATTAGCTGTTACTATCAATACTACACTACTCTCCTGCTTCTCCTGTGGGAATGGGACTTTGGTGTATATTCCAGATGATCTGAACCTCTGCCCCTCTTACCTGACTCTGTCGTCCACATCCCATACCCACCACTGTTATGCAACCTGTCGTCACTGCTTCAGTCCAGGTTCATCCAGTGACTCAAACATCTATAGCTCTTCATTTGTTCATTTAAAAATCCTTCAAAAAACAAAAAACCTGGTGTCCTTGAGTCGATTCTGACTCATAACGACCCCATGTATGTCAGAGTAGAACTATACTCCATAGGGTTTTCAATGGCTGTGACCTTTTGGAAGTAAATCATGAAGGCCTTTCTTCTGAGGCACCTCTGGGTGTATTTGAACCTCCAGCCTTTCAGTTAGTAGCCGAGCACTTAATTGTGTCATCCAGCAACCCATAACAAGCCTTTACTGAGGGCCATTATGAGCCAGGAAGTTGGAAACACAGTGGGAACAAAATCCACTTCTTGCTCTCAAGCGGGTTATAGTATAGTTGTTGTCTACTTTATTTTGTTGGCACTTATCCTTGTGTTGGTTGTGTCTGTGTGTGTAATGGCCTTTTTTTCACCATAGTATTGTAAGTTCTTTGAGGGTAAGGACTTTGTCTTATTCTTTTTTTTCTCCACTGCACAGCTTAGCCTGATCTTAGACATGAAGAAAGACTCAATGATACTGACTTTTTTGAGTTAGGCAGCCCCGTAGTGAAAAACCAAATTATGTACAGGCTCAGAAGAATTCTAGTGCCAGAGAGACCAGGATAGAAAATCTGACCCCATTACCCTATCCAGCCTTGCCACCACCATCAACTGGTGGTTATGTGTTGTTTTTGTGTGTGTGTGTTTTTTCCCTAAAGATATTCAATTTCGTCATTATTTGGGGAGAGCCAAAATAAAACAGTAGTGAAATACAACTTCATACCCTCTGAACTATAAAAAATTAAAATGTAATAACACAAGAGTTTTGGCCAGAATGTGCAGAAAGGGGAACAATTATACATTACCGGTAGGATTGTGAATTGGTAATTGGTCTTCCGTTTGGCACTACTTAGCATAAGTAAGACCTGCGTTCCAGCAGTTTGACTTCTTGCACCAGCCCTAGTAAGATACTCATACGGCACCCTGGGAAATGTGCGTACGGCTGTTAGAATGTATGTGAATAATAGCCTAAACATAGACGTTCTCAGCCATCCTCAATAAGGGAAAAGGAAAATAAAATGATTTATTCATATAATGGGATACTATACAACATTTAAAATAAATGAACAAGTTCTAAATCTCAAAATACAATATCACATTGAAACAAGTTGCAGAAATACACTTCTGGTACAATCCTATTTATATAAATACATTTACTCATATGTATTGTTTATGGGAGAATCCCTGGGTGGCACCAACATCTCGACTACGAATTGAAAGGCTGGAGGTTGAAGCCCACTCAGAGGCGCTTGGAAGAAAGGCCTGGGGATCTGCTTCTAAGATATCAGCCACTGAAGACACTGTAGAGCACCTTTCTGCGTGGAATCGACTCAATGGCAGCTGGTTTGGCGTGTTGGTGTTGTTCATGGATGCATAGCTGTGAAGGAAATGATTCCAACCAAAGTGTTACCTGCTAACCCCAGAATAGTTAGTATTTCTGAAGAAGAGAGGTAGATGGAATGGGATACTGAGTTTTAGCTATATTGGAAGTATTTTAACCAAATCAGGCAAAATATTGACATTTATTTACTAGCAGTAGGTAGACTAAACATGGTGAAAATGTTAGTTCTACCCAAAGCAATCTACAGACACAATGCAATCCCAATCCAAATACCAACATCATTCTTTAATGAGATGAAAAAACTAATCATTAACTTTATGGAAAGGAAAGAGACCCTGGATAAGTAAAGCATTATTGAAGAAGAACAAATTAGGAAACCTCCCATCACCTGATCTCAGAACCTACTCTACAGCTATGGTGGCCAGAACAGCCTGGTACTGGTACTATGACAGACACACTGACCAGTGAAACAGAATTGAGAACCCAGATATACATCCATCCACCTACAGTCACCTGATCTTTGGCAAAGACCCAAAATCCATTAAATGAGGAAAAGACGGTCTTTTTAACAAATGTTTCTGAAAAACTGGATGTCCATCTGTAAAAAAAAAAAAAAGGAGCAGGACCCATACCTCACACCATATTCAAAAACTAATTCAGAATGAATCAAAGACCTAAATATAAAACCAAAAATTATAAAGGCCATGGAAGAAAAAATAGTGTCAATGCTAGGGGCCCTAAAATATGGCATAAGTAGGATACAAACCATAACTAAAAATATACAAACACCAGAAGATAAACTAGATAACTAGAATCTTCTAAAAATTAAACACTTATGCTCATCAAAACACTTTACCGAAAGAACCTATAGACTGGGAAAAATTGTTTTGCTGTGACATATCCAGCAAAGGTCTAATCTCTAAAATCTACAGGAAAATCTAACACATCTGCAACAAAAAGACCAATAATCCAGTTAAAAATGGGTAAAGGATATGAACAGACACTACACCAAAGAGGACATTCAGGTGGCTAACAGACACACATGAGGAAACGCAGGAGAAAAATGTAGAACAAAATACAAACTCACAAAAGAAGACCAGACTGACTGGTCTGACAGAAACAGGAGAAACCCCAAGAGTGTGGCCCCTGGGCCCCCTTCCAACTCCGCACTGAAGTCACTCCTGAGGTTCACCTTTCAGCCAAAGAAGACAGGCCTGTAAAATAAACAATAACGCACATAGTTCAACCATGTATACGAGACTAAGTGGGCACACCAACCCAAAATTTTGCAAAGATGAGAAGACAGGAAGGGACAAGACACCTGGACGAATGGAAATGGGGAACCCGAGGTTGAGAAGGCGAGAATGTTGGCGCATCACAGGGTTGGCAACCAGTGTCACAAAATAATATGTATATTAATTGTTTAATGAGAAACTAATTTCCTCTGTAAACTTTCACCTAAAGCACAATAAAGAAAATAAAGTATATGGAAGGATGTGCATAGGCTAAATGCAAATATTATGTCATTTTATATAAGAGGCTTGAGCATCTGAGGATTTTGGGATCCTCAGTGTGTCCTGGAACCAACCTCCCACGGATACCGAGGGATGACGGTACCGCTGACAAATCAGGCACTGAAGACCCTGTGGTGCACCGTTCTAGCTCTGATGCACGTGACGTTGCCATGAGTCAGAGTCTACTCAACAGCAACTAGATCCTGGTTAAGAGACGCAAGTTATCTGGTACATAGCAAGCACTCAATAAGTGCTAGTATCATTCACTGACTGTGTCTCCTGAAAGAAACACGGTGTGGATGTGTATGTGTGTGTGAAATATATAGTAAATTACCCATTGCCCTTCTTTATTGGCTGAATTTATGGGCTGAACTTAAGCTGTATTAGTTTTTTCATAAAGACTGATTCTCTTTCTTTTGACCTTTTCTCTGCACTTTTTTCAGTCCTCCTTTTGTCTTCGTCAGCTGCCTTCAGGTCATCCCTCAATTCATGGTGACGCCATGGACAACTGAGTGATATTGTCTGGTCCTGCACCACTTCCGTGGTCAGATGCAGATCAGGCTGTTGTGAGCCATAAGGTTTTCATTGGTTGAGTTTTTGGAAGTGGATCTCCAGGCCTTTCTTCCTAGTCCATCTTATTTTGGAAGTTCCACTGAAACTTCCAACATATAGCAACACACAAGCCTCCATTAACAGACAGGTGATGACTATGCTTGAGGTGCACTGGCCAGGAATCAAACCCAGGTCTCTCATGTGGAAGGTGAATTTCTACACATTCAGCCCAACCAAAACCCACTGCCACTGAGTTGATTCCAACTCATGGTGACCCTAGAGGACAGAATAGAACTGCCGCATAGGGTTTCCAAGGCTGTAAATCTTTACAGAAGCTGACTGCCACATCTTTCTCCGACAGAGCAGCTGGTGGGTCCAAATCACCGACCTTATAGTTAGCAGATGAGCACTTTAACCAGTGCACCACCTGGGCTCCTCATAAGTTCTCCTACATCTCTTTAATTGAAGGAACAGAAACTAAATGGAGCGTCCTAGATAAAATGAGGTCTGAGTCATGTGGAAGGTTGACCTCACGGCATTTGTATACCTCACTCCTTGTTAGCCCTCCTTGGCGACCCTCATGGGCTGACTTTTATTCAACTTGGGTGCTCAGCTCAGCCCAAGTTCAGCCAACTGGTGCTCCCTCCTTGGTATGCCCCCACCCATATCACCCCCACATACATACATAGTCACTGGTTCCTGACCTTCCTTGGCCTCTCTGGGCCCTGAGCCAATCATGCTAGAACATATTTCAGGAGTGGGTTATTGGCATTCCTGGGGCCTGTGGCACAATTTGGTCGTATGCAGGTGGTCGAGGTTCACTTTCCCCTGAAGGTTAAATGACGACCTTGGTCAGTGTTTAACTAGTGTTTGCTTAAATGGTTTCCCCTAGTTAATGAGTCATGTGGCAAATTACTTGAGAACTTTCACGCCCTGCAGGTAAGCTGGGATGGTAAGAACTGGTCATCCTGAAATTGTGTTCAGTTATAGAGGCATTACAATGAGGTATCTGCGTAGCACACCTTTCTGGCTCTCAGATCCTAAATCATAAAAGTAAATCAATGGAATAAGGGCTGCTTGAAGAACCACTCTGATGATGACCTGGAGGCCTACTTTTCTGAGATTGGGCCATCTGGTACCAGCCTTCTCAACATCTTTCTCCCTACCTTAGGAGGCCCTGTATCATCCCAAATGGTGTGCTGAGCACCCCACCGCCCGCCAAGGTGCTGCAGCAAACTCACACAGATGCTACAAAAACCAAACCAAACCTGTCGCCTTTGAGTCAATTCAAACTCGGAATGACCCTGTAGTACAGAGTAGAACTGCCCCATAGGGTTTCCAAGTAGTGGCTGGTGGATTCAAACTGCCAAGCTTTTTGGTTAGCAGCTGAGCTCTTAACCACTGCGCCACCAAGGCTCCAAGGATGTTACATGATATTGTAAATGTTTGAAGAAAGCGGAACAGTACTGACATCTGTCAGATGCTGTGTGAATGAACAGCTCAGGTAGGTCACAGTCTCTGCTTTAGATCATTTCTTTCCATGATATCATATCTTTGCAAAGTTGTGGTTTTTGGCAGTTGCTGTGATAGAAAGTAAGTACCGTGTGAAAATCAATGTGGAACAGGAAATGAGGGTGGGTGCCTCATGTGAATGACCCCCAGCTCTGGGAATTTGTACAGGGCCTGACAGGCACACATGGCCCCTTTGTAAGTAATTGTGAGCATGTAAGAATGAAATAAAAATGTTTTCTTTCAATTTATGTATATTATTGTTGTCAAATGAGTATTAAGCTGTGAAGGCATAAATACCTTATTAATTCGTTCCATAAAATAGAGCTATTAGTTTTTTTTTTTTTTTGGCCTATGGGCTCTGTGAAAAAATGATTGAGACAGTGTGAACTGAGAAAGTTTGAGAACTTCTGCTGTAGAGGAAGATGAGATGTCCTCACTTCCGCCTCCCATCAGATCTCTTGCCAGCAGGTCTCCCTCCTAGGTGAGCTCACTCCGGCCCTCATACCCCTCTTCCTTGACACCAGCTCCTTCTCCCTCTGAAAGCTGAGGTGTCATTGATTATTATTATTTTTTTTTTAAATAAAGAAGAGAAAGCCTTGCCTAACTTTATTACCACCTTCTCCAAACTCTCTTCCAGTCTCCCCCTCTTTCTCCTCTGTCTTTCCATTTCCTTCATTACCTTACTTAAAAACAGCCTCATCCAAGCTCCTTTACCTCCAGCATCATAACTTCATTCCTAAATCATTGCCTGGCTCCTTTCCTTGCTACTCTCTTCACACTGCGGTCCCCAAAGCCACTGATGTGGAACACTTAGGGTCTTTTTTTCAGTCCAGGTTCACTTGCCTACCTCCTTCGTGATGCTTTCCTCTGACTAACTTGTCATGGCATTATTCCCATGGCCTCCCCACCTCTCTCAACGTTCCTGGCCCCTTTGTGGGCCCCTGTCTGTCTTTCACCTGTTGATATGAACATTCGCAAGGCCCTGTTCCTTCCTCACTTTACTGCCTTTCTCCTCCCTGCCCTGTTCTGAGCCTTCTCTTTTGGTGAGCTCATCTTCTCTTTCAACATAAACTATACATATGGGCCCCATTGAGCAGCAGACCCCCTCACTGCCTGTCTGCAGCCAAATTGTGCCACAGGCCCTGAAATGCCAACCTGTCACTCGTGTGTTATGTCCTTCAAGACTCACCCCGGATAGCCCCTGCTTGAAGAAACCTGAAACTGCTCTTACCACATCACTGGCCATTAGTTTCCACGTACACTATTCTCCATTTCCACCTTGAACTTGAGAGCACCTTTTCCCTCTCCTTCCTTTGTCATCTTTTATATATATTCAGTTGCCTCATTTGAACAACTGATACATTCCAGTACTTCTTTTATTCCCTTCAAGGCATTTATCCTGCCTTGGTTAAAAATTTACTTTACGTTTGCCTCAAATAACTGGCCCCGCTACCTCCAGAGTCCCTTATCCAGCCCCCCTTACACCACGCTCCACTACTCACTTAATCAACTAAAAATGTACATAGTGTACCCCCCCACCCCCCACACACAGTTTTTCCCATACATAGAAATCTATAATTCCTTTTACCCTGCCATTGGCTTTTTTCACTAAATGGTTATCTTTCCATGACAGTTGTTGTTAGGTGCCATCAAGTCATTTCCAACTCATAGCGACCCTATGCACAACAGAACCAGTCCTGCACCATCCTTAAATCCTTGTTGTGCTTGAGCCCATTGTTGCAGCCACTGTGTCAATCCACCTTGTTGAGGGTCTTCCTCTTTTCCGCTGACCCTGTACTCTGCCAAGCATGATGTCCTTCTCCAGGGACTGATCCTTCCTGACAACATGTCCAAAGTATGTAAGACGCAGTCTCACCATCCTTGCTTCTAAGGAGCATTCTGCAAATACTTCTTCCAAGACGTATATGTTCGTTCTTTTAGCAGTCTATGGCATATTCAATATTCCTTGCCAACACCACAATTTTCAAGTGTTCCAAGACAGTACTATAGAGAAAAGGAGAAGTCTACATTATATTGAAGTCATTTATTGAGGAATAATTTACAAAAGGATAATACTTACCCTGTTTACTGTAGAGTTCCATGAGCTTGGGCAAACATGTACATTCCGGTCATTACCACCACCATCGATAAAAAACGCTTACATCTTCCCAACAGATTACCTCCTGCAGCTTTGTAGTCACCCAGTCCTGAAATTTTGCCTTTTTGAGGAATGATGGGAATCATACAATGTGTAGTTTTGAGTATGGCTCCTTTCACTTATCATAATTCATGAGATCTGTCTATGTTGTTGCATGTGTCAGTAGTTCACTCCTTTTTATTGCTGAGTAGAATTCCGTTGGAGCCCTGGTGTCACAGTGGTCAAGACTTTGGCCGCTAACCAAAAGGTCAACAGTTTGAATCCACCAGCCTGTCCTTGGAATCCCTACAGGGTAGTTCTACTCTATCCTTATAAGGTCGCTATGCATCGGAATTGACTTGATGGCAGTGGGTTTGTTTTCTGGTTACTATTCTGTTACGTGGATGTACCACCATTTGTCCACTCATAGGCTGGGGGACACTTGGATTGTTTCCAGATTTTAGTAATTATGAGTAAAGCTGCTGTTAACATATATGTACATTTTTTTCTGAGCCCGAAACTTGTTTATAGATATAGGATTTTGTTTCTTTGTTTCTGTTGAGTAAATACCTGGCAGTTTGAGCTCTGTATCTCGGACTAAGTGTATGTTTGGCTTTGTAAGGAATTACCAAACTGTTTTCAGAAGTGGTTGGCTGTACCATTTTGCACTGTTGCCAGCAGTTTTTGAGAGTTTCAGTTGTTCTGCATACTTGTCAGGACTTGATATTGTAAATGTTTGGTCGTCTTTGCTTTTGTTTTAATTTTAGCCATTCCAATAGGTATATATGATATCACATTGTGATCTTAATTTGCATTTTCCTAACGGCTAATAATGTTGAGCACCTGTTCATATACAAGCAATTCCCAACTTACAATGGGGTTCCATTCCGACCACTCCATCGTAAGTTGATTCTGATGTAAGTTGAATGCCTCATTTTTTTTTTTCATTATTATTGCCTTTTATTATCAGTATCTTTATAAATCTGATTCTTATTTGTCTCTGGGGGTTTGGAGACATTACACATAAACTTACAGATACATTTTAACATTGTATGTAGTATGTATTTCTAACAATAAGACATACAAAAAAACACACACACAGACAGTCATAAGTATGGTTTATTATAACTCGAATACGTTGTACATCGGAAGCTACCTGTGCATATTTGCAATCTGTACATCTTTGGTGAAGTATCTATGCAAATCTTTTGTCCTTTTTCTTAAATAATTTATTTTATTTTTGTTGTTGTTATTGAGAATATACACAGTAAAACATACACCAATTCAACATTTCTGTATGTTCAATTCAGTGACATTGATAGCATTCTTCAAATTGTGCAACCGTTCTCATTTTCCTTTTGAGTTGTTTCTCACATTAGCATAAACTCACCACCCCCTAAGGTTTTTATCTAATCTTTCAAGTTGCTGTCGTCAGTTTGTCTCCATATAGATAGGTCTTAAAAGTGTACAGTGTTCAAGGCTGACATTCTTTATTAAGTACACTTTGTTTGGTTTTAAGAAGGCTTCAGTGGATATTTTTGGTTTAAGGTTTAAAGATTATCTCAGGGCAACAGTTTTGGGGATTCATCTAGCCTCTGTCCTGTCTGAAATTCATTAGAATTTGAAAATCTGTTCTACATTTCCCCCCTTTTGACCAGGATTCTTTTTATAGAATCTTTGATCAAAATGTTCAGTAATGGTAGCCAGACACCATCCAGTTCTTCTGGTCTCATGGCAAAGGAGGCAGTTGTTCATGGAGGCAATTAGCCACACATTCCATATCCTCCTATTCCTGACTCCCCTTATTCCTCTGTTTCTCTAGGCAAATAGAGACCAGTTGCTGTACCTTGGATGGCCTCTTGCAAGCCTTTAAGACCCCAGGCACTTAAGCAGTAAGTTCTTTTAAGAACTATCTATACGGGATCAAATTGACAACGGCAACTCAAAAGATTAGATAGGAACCTTATGGGGCAATGAATTTATGTTATTGGGGAGGAACAACTCAGAAAAGGAGGATGAAAATGGTTGCACAGCTCAAAGAATGTAATCAGTGTCGCTAAATGGTACATGTAGAAACTGTTGAATTGGTGTATTTTTTTGCTGTGTATATTCTCAACAACAACAACAAAATTAAAAAAAAAAACAAAAAAAGAGACCCCAGGCACTATGCAATGAATTAGAAGGTAGAACAGAGTACAAAACACATTATTAGGCCAGTTATCCCATGAAGCCATGACCCTAAACCTCCAAACCAAGGAACCAAATCCCTTGAGGTGTTTGGTTGTACGTAAGCAGCCTCAGAGCTACTCTTTTTTGTGTGTATGTAAAATATCTATCACACAGCTTTTACCAGTTCACCTTTTTTCAGGTACACAACTTATTGACAGCAATTACAGTAATTGACTGTGCAGCCCTACCCTTAATCGCTGAGATTTCTCCGTAACTGTAAACTGAAACTCAGCACTCCACAAGAATAACCCCCCCACCCCTCCCCCTCCTCACCACTGGTAACCACTAATAAACTTGAATCTCTATACATTTGCCTGATCTTGTCTTTTTATGTAAGTGAGGTCATACTATACATGTTCTTTTGTGACTGGCTTATTTCACTCAGCATAATGTCTTCAAGTTCTATCCATGTTGTAGCATGTATCAAGACTTCATTTCTCTTACTGGTTGAGTAGTATACCATTGTATGTATGTACGTACCACATTTTTTTTTATCCATTCATACACTGATGAGCATTTAGGTTGTTTCCACCTTTTGGGTATTGTGAATAGTGCTGCATTGAACACTGGTGTACAAGTCTCTTTTTGAGTCTCTGCTTTCAAGCCTTTTGGGTATATACCTAGGAGTGGAATTGGTGGGTCATAGAGTAGTTCTGCTATTAGTTTTTTGAGGAACTGCTACACTGTTTTCCACAATGGCTGTACCATTTGTCATTCCCATCAGCACTGAATAAGTGTTCCAATTTCCCCATATCCTCACCAACATTCCTTATTTTCTGTTTTTTGTTTTAATCTTAGCCATCCTAGTGGGAATGAAATGGTGTCCCGTTGTGGTTTTGATTTGCATCTCTCTGATGGCTAATGACATTGAGCATTTTTTTGTGTGTGTTTGGTCACCATTTGAATGTCCTCTTTGGTAAAATGTCTGTTCAAGTCCTTTTCTATTTTATGATTGGGTTATTTGTCTTTTTGTTGTTGTTGTAGTTTTATGTCTATTTTGTTGTTGTCCAAGTTTTATGTCTGTTAGATTCTTATTGGATATATGATTTTCGAAGATTTTCTACCAGTCAGTAGCTTGTCTTTTCACTTTTTAGTTAAAGTCTTTTGATGAACAAAAGTTTTTAATTTTTTTGAGGTTCTATTTATTTATTTTGTCTCCTGTTTATGCTTTTGTTATTATATTATATAATCCATTATTAAAAGCTAGACCCAACAGCCTTGCTCCTGCATTTTCTTCTAAGAATTTTATGGCTTTAGTTTTCACATTTAGGTCCTTAATTCATTTTAAATTTGTTTTTGTGTATGGCATGAGGCATGGGTCCTGTTTCCTTTTTCTGCATGTGGTGATCCAATTTTGCTAACACCATTTATTGAAGGGACTTTTCTTTCCCCATTGAATGGACTTAGCACACTTAGACGTGTGGGTTTATTTCTGGACTCTATTCTGTTCTGTTGATACCAGTACCAGGCTTTTTGATTACTGTTGCTGTATATAAAATGTTTTAAGATCAAGAATTGTTAGTCCTTCTACTTTGTTCTTCTTTTTCAACATTGCTTTAGCTGTTTGGGGCCTCTTTACATTCCATACAAAGTTCAGGATTGGTTTTTTCATTTCTGTAAAGAAGGCTGTTGAAATTTGGTTGGGATTATGTCGAATCTATAGATCGCTTTGAGTAGTATTGACATCTTAACAATATTAAGTCTTTCAGTCTGTGAACACGTAGCATCTTTGCATTTATTTAAATCTTCTTTTATCTCTTTCAGCAGCGTTTTATAATTTTCATCATGTATGTCCTTCACATCCCGGTTAAATTTATTCTTAAGTATTTTATTCTCTTAGATGCTATTGTAAATGGAATCATTTCCTTAATTTCCCTTTTAGATTGCTCATTGCTGCTGTATAGAAACCCATGTGATTTTTATCTGTTGACCTTGTACCCTTTAACTTTGCTAAATTTCTTTATTAACTCTAGAAGCTTTCTTGTAGATTCTTTGGGATTTATGTGTAAAAAAAATATATATATATACACATATATATAGGATCGTGTCATCTGTGAATAGAGATAATTTTATTTCTTCTTTTCCAATCTGGATGCCTTTTAATTCTTTTTCTTGTCTTACTGCTTTGGCTGTTGTTGTTGTTTTCGTGGGCTGTTGAGTTGATTCCAACCCATAGCGACCCTATAGGACAGAGTAGAACTGTCCCATAGGGTTTCCAAGGCTGTAATCTTTACAGATGAAAACTGCCACACCTTTTTCCCCCAGAGCTGGTGGGTTCAAACCACCAACGCTTTGGTTAGTAGCTAAGCACTTGACTACTGTGCCACTAGGGCTTCTATATTGCTCTGGCTAGGACTTCTAATACAATATTGAATAGAAGTAGTGAGAGCGGGCGCCCTTATCTTGTTCCCGATTTCAAGGGGGAAGCTCTCAGTTTTTCCCCATTGTTGGCTATTGGCTTTTCACATATGCCCTGAATCATATTGAGGAATTTCCCTCATAATCCAATCTTCTTGAATGTTTTTGTCAAGAAAGCGTGTTGGATTTTATCAAATGGTTTCTGCATTGAAATCTAATTTTGTCACAGAAGTCCTCTAACTTCAGGAGGGGGAATGAGAATCACCATTAGTCCAAAGCTGATTCCTATGAGTTGGAGGTCATATATACCTCCACTCTCCAACATTTTTATCAATTCTGACACCAGCCGTCCACCCCAATAGTATTCTCTACTTCTCTGGTGGGTTCGATAATAATTGCAGTAGCCACACAGAACTCACAGACCGTACTCAGGATTATGCAGTTTATTAGGGAAGTAACAGGTTACAACTTTAGATCAGGATACAGTTTGTCAATCAGGACAACTTCCAACCAAGACAACTTTCAGCTGTATCTTGGCTGTGCCTGAAGGCTGGGCCCTGCTTGGACCTCTGCTGTGGGCCACTCTGGGACTTGGCATCTGCCACCAGGCCTCGCTCAGGCAAGTGCTATAGATCTTTTGGCTCTGCCATTAAGTGACTGGAGGCACCCCACTCTGCCAGCAAGCCCCCTGCCTGAAGTTGCTCAATTCTCTTGTTCCTTGGGCCAGGAAGCCCCCTGCAGCCACCTTGCTCTGTGGGCCAGTAAGCCCACTGCAGCCATCTCACACCATTCTCTTGTTTCTCACCATTCATGCCATCTTATGCCTTCTCTAGCCATCTCATGCCTCCTCTAGCCATCTCACACTGTCTCATGCCATCTTGCACCATCTCATGCCATCTCCAGTGTTGTAACTCTCTCTGTCTCCTAGGTTATCTTAGGCTGCAGCCTCTAGGGAAACAAAAGCAGTAAAGCATATAAGTATATATATAGAGAGAGATTTATACTCAAGGAAATGGCTGACGTGGTTGTAGAGGCTGGAATGTCCCAAGCCCATGGATCAGGTTGGAGGCTTCTCCTGGTTCGTGTAGCCATAGGCGCTGATGAACCCAAGATCTGCAGGCAATATGACAGGTAAGCTGCTAGCTCAAGTCCCAAGAATTGGAGGTCAGATGAACAGCAGCCAGCTGCAAGCCTTACCAGAATGTCCACCTGTGTTGGATGCAGGCCGTACCCCCAAGGGAACTCCCTTTCAACTGAATGGCTACTCACAGCGGATCCCATCATGGATTTGGATCACATTATATCAAATATCATGATGGAAGATATCACATCATTATACACTGCCAAACTACATCATAACCGCCAAACCACCGAGAATCATCGCCCAGCCAAGTTGACACAGAACCTTAGTGACCACATAGGTCTAGAAGGTTCTTAGTGCAGGAACCCCAGATCCAAAAGATGCTTTGCTCTTTGGTCAGTCTCTCTGTGGGATTGGATCTTTTATAAGCCTACTCATCCCACAAAGACCACAACCTGACCAATCCCCCATATAGGCCACAGTCACCTAATTTGCATGATAAACAGTCCAATCTCTGCAGGGGTTTTACGTACCTTATTTGCATAGTAAACCATCCAAACCCTTTGCAAAACTGTGGCCTATCAAATCGTCTTGGCAGAGCTACAAACCAAGGGCCAGAAAGGCCATATATAAAGAGAAATGCATTGCACTACATACATCTATGGAGATGATCATGTGGTTCTTTTCCTTTGTTCCGTTGATGTGTTGTATTACGTTGATTGATTTTCTAATGTTGAATCATGCCTGCTTTCCTGAAATAAATTCCACTTGGTCATGGTGCAGGACTCAACATGCTGCTGGGTTCTGTTTGCTAGTATTTTGTCGAGGATTTTTGCATCTGTATTCATAAGGGATATTGGCCTCTAGTTTTCTTTCTTGTGGTGTCTGTCTTGTTTTGGTATCAGGGTTATGTTTGTGTCGTACAATAAATTAGGGAGTATTCATTTCTTCTCTATGTTTTGGAAGAGTTTCAACAGGATTGGTGTCAGTTCTTCTCTAAATTTTTGGTAGAATTCCACAGTGAAGGCATCTAGTCCAGAATGTTTTTTGTTTTTGTTGGGAGGTTTTTGATCACTGATTCTTTTCACTTGCTATGGGTCTGTTGAGATTTTCTTTTGCACATTTTTTACTGGCTTATTTGGTTTCTTTTTGTTGAGTTTTGACAGTTCTTTATATCATGTGAATATAAGCTTTGTATTAGATAAGTGTTTTGCAGATATTTTATTCTAGTTTCTAGCTCCCCCATATGTCTGTCAGTTTGTCGTACTGTGGGGGCTTGGATGTTGCTGTGATGCTGGGAGCTATGCCACTAGTATTCAAAGACCAGCAGCGTCACCCATGGCGGACAGGTTTCAGCTGAGCTTCCAGACTAAAACAGACTAGGAAGAAGGACCTGGCAGTTTACTTCTGAAAAGAATCAGCCAGTGAAAACCCTGTGAATAGTAGTGGAACACTGTCTGATACAGTTCCGGAAGATGAGCCCCTCAGGTTGGGAGGCACTCAAAATCTGACTGGGGAAGAGCTGCTTCCTCAAAGTAGAAAAAAAAAAAAGTTGCCCTTAATGATGTGGATGGAGTCAAGCTTCAGGACTTTCATTTGCTGATGTGACATGACTCAAAATGAGAAGAAACAGCTGCAAACATCCGTTAATAATTGGAACATGGAATGTATGAAGTATGAATCTAGGAAAATTGGAAATCGTGAAAAATGAGATGGAACACATAAAGATCGATATCCTAGCCATTAGTGAGCTGAAATGGACTGGTATTGGCCATTTTGAACTGGACAATCATATGATCTACTGTGCTGGGAACAACAACTTGAAGAGGAATGGCATTGCATTCATCATCAAAAAGAACATTTCGGGATCTATCCTGAAGTACAGTGCTGCCAGTGATAGGATAATATCCATATGCCTAGGAGGAAGACCAGTTAATATAACTATTCAAATTTACGCACCAACCACTAAGGCCAAAGATGAAGAAATTGGAGATTTTTACCAACTTCTGCAGTTTGAAATTGATCGAACATGCAACCAGGATGCACTGATACTGACTACTGATTGGAACGCAAAAGTTGGAAACAAAGAAGAAGGATCACTAGTTGGAAAATATGGCCTTAGTGATAGAAACAGTGCCAGAGATGGCATGACTGAATTTTGCGAGACCAATGACTTCTTCATTGCAAATATAATTTTTCACCAATATAAACAGCAACTGTACACATGGACCTCACCAGATAGAATACACAGGAATGAAATCGACTACACCTGTGGAAAGAGACAATGGAAAAGCTCAATATCATCAGTCAGAATAAGGCCAGGGGCAGACTGTGGATTAGACCATCAATTACTCATAGGCAAGTTCGAATTATAACTGAAGAAAATTAGAACAAGTCCATGAGAGCCAAAGTATGACCTTAACTATATCCCACCTGAATTTAGAGACCATCTCAAGAATAGATTTGATGCATTGAACACAAATGACTGAAGACCAGACGAGTTGTGGAATGACATCAAGGATATCATACATGAAGAAAGCAAGAGGTCATTAAAAAGACAGGAAAGAAAGAAAAGACCAAAATAGGTGTCAAAAGAGACTCTGAAACTTGCTGTTGAAAGTCAGGTAGCTAAAAGAAGAGGAAAAAAAATTGAAGTAAAAGAGCTGAACAGAAGATTTCAAAGGGTGGCTCAAGAAGACAAAGTAAAGTATTATGATGACATGTGCAAAGAGCTGGAGATAGAAAACCACAATGAAAGAACACGCTCAGCATTTCTCAAGCTGAAATAACTGGAGAAAAAATTCGAGCCTCAAGTTGCAGTACTGAAGGATTCTGTGGGGAAAATATTACACGACACAGGAAGCATCAAAAGAAAATGGAAGGAATACACAGAATCACTATACCAAAAAGAATGATCTCTATTTCAGGAGATAATATATGATCAGGAACTGATGGTACTGAAGGAAGAAGTCCAATCTGCACTGAAGGCATTGGAGAAAAACGAGGCTCTGGAATTGATGGAATACCATTTGAGATATTTCAACAAACGGATGCAGCACTGAAGTGCTCACTCCTCTATGCCAAGAAATATGGAAGACAGCTACCTGGCTAACTGACTGGAAAAGATCCATCATTTATGCCTATTCCCAAGAAAGGTGATCCAACTGAATGTGGAAATTATTGAACAATATCACTAATATCACATGCAAAAAAAAATTTTGCTGAAGATCATCCAAAAGCGGCTGCAACAGTATATTGACAGGGAACTGCCAGAAATTCAAGCAGGATTTAGAAGAGGATGTGGAACTTGGGATACCACTGCTGATGTCAGATGGATCCTGGCTGAAGGCAGAGAATACCAGAAGGATGTTTACCTGTGTTTTATTGACTATGCTAAGGCATTTGACTATGTGGATCATACCAAATTATGGATAACACTGGGAAAAATGGGAATTCCAGAACACTTAAGTATAATTTTTTTTTTTTAAGTATGCTCGTGAGAAATCTGTACATGGATCAAGAGGCAGTTGTTCAAACAGAACAAAATGGAGGATGACTATATAATTGCACAACTGCCAAAAAACATCATTATATAACTTCCAAACCACTGAGAATCATGTCGCACCCAAGTTGACACATAACCTTAACCATCACAGACAGCGTTACTCTTACCACACACCTTGGCATTCGTTACTGCAAGACGATGTCGTTAATGCACAAAATAGTCGGATAGTAGATTTTTTACTATTGTCGTAAATGCAAAAGGTCAGATAACAAGAAGTCAATAAGTGAGGAGTAGGTGTATCTGTACCTTGTACAAGGTACAGGTCAAGGTTTGTATACAGTTGTTGAGAAGGCTATCTTTTCTCCACTTAATTACCTTTGCAACTGTTAAAAATCAGGATGGGGTCTATCTCTGAACTCTGTTTTATTTCTGTGGTGTATATGTCTATCCTTTCATGAATATTACATTGTCTTGATTACTGTAGCCTTATAGAATGTCTTAAAATCAGATAGTGTAAGTCCTCCTTTTATTTTTCTAAATTGTTTTGACTGTTCCATTTCCTTTGCATTTCCCTACAAGTTTTAGCATCAGCTTGTTGATCTGTATAAAAATTTGCTGGGACTTTGACTGGGATTGTTTTAGGGCAAACTGACATCTTAACAATGTTGACTCCAAGTCTGTGAACATGGTCTCTCTACCCATTTATTTAGATCTGTTTTGATTACTTTCATCGGTGTTTTGTAGCTTTCAGCATATAAATCTTGTTTTTATTTTGTGAAATTTTTTAAGAAGTATTTTATATGTTTTATGCTATTATATATAAATGATAAAAAATATATAAATGATACTAATTTTTAAATTTCAATTTCCAAATGTTCACTGCAAGTTTATAGAAAAATGGTTGTGACTTTGCTGAGCTCATTTATAATTTCTAGGAGTGTTTTTAACAATTATTTGAGATTTTTTACATAGACAATCACATTATGGGTGAATGGAGACAGTTTTATTTCCTCATTTCTAATGTGTATGCTCTTTATTTCTTTTTATTGCCTTAGCCCACAGATTAAAGCCACAGTACTTTAGAAACACAGTACCTTAGTACCATAATCCCGTGTAGGACAGGAATAACGGGAGAAGATGTATTTGTTTTTTTCCCAAGCTTAAGAAGAAAACATTTTGTCTGTCACAACTAAGTACTAAGTTAGCTATAGCTTTCTTGTAGATGTCCTTTGGTTCAGGAAGTTCCCTTCTATCTTTAGTTTTCTGAGGGTTACTATCAGGAATGATGTTGAGTTTTGTCAAAAATTTTTTGCGTCTATTGAGGTAACTAACATTTTTATTCATTATTTTGTAGATATGGTGGATTATATTAACTGATTTTTGAATGTTAAACAGGCCTTGCTTTCCCAGAATAAGCTCCACTCAGTCATGTTGTATTCTGTTTTTAATATATTGCTGGATTTGACTTACTAATAGTTTGTTGAGGATTTTTTCTTCTAGGTTCATGATGGATATTGGTCTCTAGTTTTTTGTCATTGTAATATGTTTGTCTGTACTTGGTGTCAGGATGATGCCTTATAAAATGAGTTCAGAAGTATTTTTTTCTCTTCTATTTTTTCTGGAAGCTTTTGTGTAGAACTGGTAATTATCTTCTACTTACATGTTTGGTAGAAATCACTAGTTAAGCCACCTGGACCTGTAGTTTTTTGGTTGGTTTGATTGCCAGAAGATTTTAAACTATGAATTCACTTTCTTTATTAGATATAAGACTCTTTAGGCTAACTGTCCTGGTGGCGCATTGGTTAAGTGTTAAGTGCTGCTAACCAAAAGGTTGGCAGTTTGAATCCTCCAGCTGCTCCTTGGAAACCCTATGGGACAGTTCTACTCCATCCTATAGAATCACTATGAGTCAGAATTAACTCAACAGCGATGGATTTGGTTTTGTTAGGTTAGTTTTGGAGAGAATAAGCTTTGAAAATTTGTGTTTTCAAAGAGACGATCGATTTCATGTAAGTTGTGGAATTTACAGGTCTAAAGTTTCTAATATTTTTTATTATCTTTTTAAAATTGATATCTGTATTAATGTCTCTTCTTTCATCCTTATGTCAGTAATTTGTGTCTTCCCTTTTATTTTCCTGTTCAGTCAGGCTAGAACTCAGTTGTACTGTGATTTTTAAAAATTATTTTTCTTTTTTATTAATTACTATTTTAATCTTTATTAGTTTCTTTCTTCTACTGGCTTTCATTTAATTTGCTCTTCTCTTTCTAGTTTCTTAAGGTAGAAACTTATATTACTGACTTGACACTTTCCTTCTTTTCAAGTGTAAGCATTTAATGCTATAAATTTCCCTCTGAGTACTGCTTTAGCTGCATCTCATAAACTTTGTTATGCTTTGTTTTCATTTTCAATTAAGAATATTTTCTGTATTCCCTATGACTTCCTCTTTGACCCAGATATACTTTAGGCCTATGTTGTTTAATTTCCATATACTTGGTAATATTTCAGATATCTTTCTGTATTGATTACTAGTTTAGTTTTGTTATGGTCAGATAACACACTTTGTATGAACACACAATGTTAAAATTCTTTTCATTGTGTTGAGGTTTGTTTCTAGCCCAGAATATAGTTCATTTTAGTGGACGTTCCCTGTACATTTGAAAAGAATGTGTGTTTCTGTTGTTGTTGAGTATATGGCTTCACTATATCGGTTAGGTCAAATTGGTTAATAGTGTTGTTCAGGTCTTCTGTACTTGTACTGATTTTTGTCTACTTATTTTAATGATTACTAAGAGAGGAGTAATGAAGTCTCCAATGGTAATTATGGATTTGTCTTTTTCCTTTCAGTTCTATCACTTTTGCTTCATTTATTTTGAAGTTCTCTTGGTAAGTGCATACACATTTAGGATTCTTACATCTTGTTGAATTTTGACTTCTTTTTCAGCATGTAATATCTTTCTTTACTATTGGAAATATTCTTGGCTCTAGAAGTAATGGAGCTTGTTCAGTGATTGCCCCTCCCCCAGCTGATTGAGACCTCAAATAGTCTAGGTCCAGGATCTTTCCTGTCTCTCTTTCAGGGGTCCAACAACCCATTGCCATCGAGTTGATACCGACTCATAGTGACCCTCTAGGACAGAGTAGAACTGCCCCCGTAGAGTTTCCAAGGAGCGCCTGGTGGATTCGAATTGCCAACCCTTTGGTTAGTAGCTGTAGCACTTAACCACTATGCCACCAGGGTTTCCTTGGATTTTTATTCTCTTACCCTTCCTCAGATACAGTGGGTCTTTAATCTGTGCCCCAGGAATGGCAGGTTTTATTGCCTAGTCCCCAGCAATTTGAGTCTTTTGTTCTTTTGCTGAAGAAGTAACTGAGAGAGGCACTGTGCTTTTCCAAGAACAGTGTCTGCTCCCCTCCTCCAGGCCTGCACCACTGAGGATAACTTTCTCTGGTCCCAAGTTCTAGATTTTTTTTTCCCTGGACACTCAGTGAAGTCTTTAGAGAAGAATGTGTGAACTCCCTTGTGTCTGCAGCTCCCAGAGGTTCCATTCTCTCATGCTATCCCACACTTGGTCTATAGCAATTCACTGAAAATTTTAGCTGAATTCTGCTTACCCACCTGTATAGAGGCTTCATCTTCTTTCACTGCCTCAGTTCTCTGATAGAATCAAGAAAAGTTATAATTTTACAATTTTTGCAGCTTTTTCTTACTGTTGGTGCATGAGTGATATTCTTTCCAGTGCTCTATATTCTAGGTAGAAGCTGGAAGTCTTGTGATTCATTTTTATTTTACAGAAGTATCCGTCCATGATAGGTTAGAAATTTCATACAAAATAACAACAACAACAAAATTGCTTCCTCACTACAGCTTGTTTGAGAAGTGCTGGTCTATACCTTCCTGAACTGATCTATATTTTCCTCCTGGGTTTGTTACCTAGCTTTTTGTTATTAGCTCTAAATTTACATCTTTCATACCAAAAGTCCTAGTATGGTAAATTTTGGTGACTAAATCTATAGTATCCCTTTTTGACTCTATAATTTTAATCATATCTTTTTTTTTTTTTTTGAGTTTCAGTTTAGTTTGGGTTTAGTCAGAGGGCCTTGACTTTTCATTTATTGAACTGAGAAAGGCGAGGAGGCTTTTGACTATTCTCATATAATAGCCTTCCTAGCTACGCCTAGGATGACTTTTGGGTCCTCTTTAGAGCTTCTCTAGCAATTTTATAAGGTAGAAGACACAAGAAGGTAAAATATGGTTCAATGTAGAAAAGAAGCCTCTAACAATCAGAGCTCTATTGAAAGGTAATGAGTTTCCCATCAGGAGAAGTACTTGAAGTTGCTTGTGGGAGAGGTTCCCACATCATGCAGTGTCAGACTACTTGACCTTGAATGTTCTCCTGACTCTGAGGTTCTTTGTTCTCTAACAGTAGTTTAGCATGTAGCACTGCTGAGGCATTTCCTGCGGCGGAGGTGTGTACAAAGGTCTTAAACAAGAGCAGCATAACACAGCCTATTTGTTCTTACACATTATGTGAGATTGGCAAACACTTTTCAGTACTTTTGGTTGTGATAACACATTGGAATAATGTATTAGTAACTTCAGGCCCATTTCCTGGGCTGTACTAGGTAGTTTGTGTCTGTCTTCTGATTGGCCATGTGTTTTCTCTCAGTTCTAGCTACCTCAATATGTTGTAGACTGGTGTTTGCCCTTAACCAAAAGCTATAAAAAATGGAAAAGTCACCCCAAACTCTTCCCTTTCTCCAAATACTAAATTTCTTCCAAGAAAGACTTTCTTTTCTTTCATTCTTTTTTTTTTTTTTAAGTATATTTGTTTTATGTCCGTCTCATCACCAGATTGCAGGTTGTATGAGGGCACGGACAATGTCTCTTGTACCCTCCATGGAATCCCCAGGAAATTGCACTAGACTTGGCTGTGCTGCCCATTTGTCACCTCTTCTCTTTTTTGCCTTCTTTACCTCCCTCTGTGACTTGGCTCCATTGCCCTCTTGCCTCTGGTTGAGTTTAGATAATGAGATAATTTTGGATAATTTGCTCTAGCTATTTTCTACTCCTGGAAGACTCTTCTCTCACATACACATTTGACTAAGTCCCTCACCTTCCCTAGGTCTTTGCTAAAACCTTACCTTTTCAATGAGGCTTACCTGAATCACTCTATAAACTGCCCTCCACCAATGTCACCCCAGAAGTCAAGTTCCCCTTTACCCTGCTCAAGTTTTCCTTTTTTCACAACACTTACTACTTTTTAACAAACTACATTTAACTCACTTAATATGCTTGTTATTTCTCATCTGTCTCCCCCTGCTAGAATTTAAGCTCCATAAAGTCAAGGATTTTTGTTTCTTTTTTTTTTCACTGATATTCAAACTTCTAGAACAATGTCGAGATGATAGTAAGTACCTGTAGTGGACTGAATAGTGACCTCAAAAAAGATATGTCCCCCTCAAGCCTGTGATTATGACCTTTTTTTTGTTGTTGTTGAAAAGGGATTTTTACAGATTATAGTTAAGCTAAGTATCTCATGGTAAAATCATCCTGGATTAGGGTGGTCCCTAAATCCCATGAAAAGTTCTTAGAAAAGAATGGGAAACAGACCCAGATACACAGGGAAGAAGGCCTTGAGAAGATGGAGGGAGAGATTATAGTTACACTGTCACAAGCCAAGGAATTTCTAGAGCCATCAGAAGTTGGAAAAGGCAAGGGAAGATTTTCCCCTAGAGCCTTTGAAGGGAGTGTGTCCCTGCTGACACCTTGATTTCAGATTTCTGGTCCTCAGAACTGTGAGAGAATAAATTTCCATTGCTTTTAGCCACCAAGGCTGTGATAATTTGTTATGGCAGCCGTAGGCAACTACTACAGTGCCCAATAAGCATTGGTTGAATAAATACATGAGTGAATGAATGCAAGTCTTGTTAACACTGATGTAAACTTCCATTTGAAATAATTCTGCTTTCAATAGTTACCAGCACCCGTGAGTTCATGTGAATAAATCTGGCAGTTAAGAGGTATTTGAATTTTGTGTATAATATCTTTTGCAGTAGAAACCTAAGCTTCCTGAATATTTTCATCCAATCCACTTAAAAGCTTAAGTTCTTACCTAACCCCCAAATAATTGCTTTCACCATAAAACCTTCACTAGCATATCAAGAACTAATTCACAAATGATTTGCTCTTCAGGCAGTGTATGTAAGCCCTTATTGGTCTCTAGGCATAAAACATCCCTGTGTTATTTCCCCATTTCCATCCTGAGTCCCTCCTGCTGTATTTAAGCTGATTCTCTATTATTGTGTCTTTGGTGGAGCCAGTCACAAGCATCCATGTAATCACCTTTCTTATGCCTGACAAGGGTTATTTAGTCTCCCCCAGGCCCACTCTTGGTGTGTACTGGGCTTGTGATGCAGTGTGGTACTAACCATCAGTTCCTTGTAGGAGATGAAAGGTAAATCAAATTGAAAACACCCTTCCTGTGTAGTGCATCTTCCAAATGTCCTCAGGACTCTATTACATCTTCTGGAGGCTGCCAGATTCTCAGCGGGACAAGAGGAAGCTGGAGCAGCATCTCGGTAGCGACAGAAGGTGCCATTAGCGGAAATACATCATCTACCAGTGATGTTAGAAATAGCAGAGTCCTGGTCACGTCCATTCTTTTGCCAGAGTGAGGAGGGAGTCCTCAGAGGCAGAGGCTGCTGGTAACAGAGTCTCCATCATTATAAAACATACCCCTGGAGTCCCAGAGCAGCTATTTCTGCCCAGATGCAGTGAGAGCATCAGAGAGCTTATTTCAGGCATTGATCTTTCACAAGAGCCTCACTGCCTCCCAATTCCAAACCTTCTCTGGCGAGGCGGTTGGGGTAGGGGCCAGCATGTAGCTAATCAGTGCCCTTGGTTTGGGCTGGAGCAGCTCCTCCAGGGTTGCTCATTAGACCTCTTTCCAAAGAAAACCTATGAGGTTAGAGCAGTGATTCTCCAACTTTAGTGAGTAGGGTTAGTTAAGTTTTCTGGACCCCACCCCCAGAGCTTCTGATACATTAGGCCTGGAGTGAGCCTGGGAATTTACGTTTCTAATAAATTCACAGGTGAAGCTAATGCTGCTGTTCCAGGGACCAAACTTGTAGAGAGATATTCTTGTACCTCCTGTCCCGCCCAGCCATGACCATGGTCTCTAGACTCAAGACATTGAGCCTGTTTGGGTAAGCCCAGGGCCTGATTTTCACTGCTCATCTTTGCTGGTTATCTCCATCATCCCCATGTAGGGAAGCCTTCCTCCATGGCTCTAGCTCTTAATGGTCTCTGTTAACACTGTTGCCTTCCCTTGATTTTCAGTCCTAGTGGTGGTAACAGCTTTTCCCTCCTGCTAGTCTCTGGGTGTCTCAACATGCTTAACTGATTTCTTTGACACTGGTTTTTAAATAGTCCTTTCTTTAAAGTTTCTTCATTTGAACCACTTGAGTTGAATTCTGGTTCCTGCTGGAACCCTGTCCTGGGATGTTTCTCTCCTCAGGGGAAAAGGATCTTTGCTAGGCAGAGACTGAGCCAGAATCATTAAGCCTTTATCCTGAGAGCAGTCTTGTCACCCACAGTATAAGGTAGAATTACTGCTGAGGCTAAAAGAAATTGGAGAAGTAAGAAATTTATAGCAAATGGAAATATGGCAGCTTCATCCCTGCTTATTTCAAGCTTGGGGGAAATACCAGCCTCCTCTAAATGTCTCATCACTAGATACTGGAAAGGGAGAGGCCTTGCTTGCAGCCTGGAGAGGTGTTTGATCCAACTGACCTATCAGCAAATTTGTCATCAGAAAGTCACTGGGGCACCTACCTTAGGCCCAACCCTGGTGTACCTGTTTCTGTGATGGGACTAAATATTGTCGTTTCTTGAGACAGGATTTTTTCTATATATGAGTGTCTATAATGCAAAGCAACCATTAACCTTCTAATCAGAAAACCAGGAAGAAAACAATAAGCCTGTTGCCATGGAGTTAACCCTGAATCATGGTGACCCTATGTGTGTCAGAGTAGAACTGTGTTCCATAGGATTCTCAGTGGCCAGTTTTTTGGAAGTAGATCACTAGGCCTTTCTTATCAGGTGCCCCTGGGTGGATTCGAACCTCCAACCTGTTGGTTAGCAGCTAAGTGTATCAACCATTTTTGTACCACCCAGGGTGGGGAAGGTACATGTTACATTTGGGTGTGCTTATGTAAGTATGTCTGCACATGCACGCATACCTCCTCTTCACACACATAGTTAGAGAAAAAAAATTAGAAGGAAAAATACCAAAGTGTTAACCATATTTACTTCTAGGTATGGAATTGCAGATGATTTTTTGTTTACTTTATGTATTTCTGTGTTTTCTATTTTTTCTTCTACAAAATATTTTATCATTAGAAAAAGTGTTAAGCACTGGGTTTGATTTTATGGTATCTTAGGCTAGAAGTCCAAATTCAGGGCGCCAGCTCCTGGGAGCATCTTAGCACGGGAACCTCAGGTCCAAAGGATGTGCTGTGTTCCTGGCACTGCTTTCTTGGTCATAGGAGGTCCCCATGTCTCTCTGCTCGCTTCTCTTTTATGTCTCAAAAGAGATTAGTTTTAGACACTATGTAATCTTGTAGACTTCATCGATATAACTGCCACTAATCCATCTTGTTATATCATAGTGATAGGAATTACAGCACATAGGGAAATTAGGTCAGATGATAAAATGGTAGACAGCCATACAATCATACAAGGGAATCATGACCTAGCCAAGTTGACAGATATTTTGGGGGGACACAATTCAATCCATGACATATGGTGTAGGAAATATAGGTCAGTGCTGTGCCCTTTACTTAACACCTATTCAAATCCTACCTAACCTATTACAGCTCAAGTCCTACCTCCTCCAAGAAGCCTTCCTTGACTAACCCCTTGTTTCTAAATCTTGTAAGTACCATTGCCAAATTTTTGTTCTTATTTCAAGTATGTTTGTCTTACTTCTCCATTTGCATTGTAAACTAGGCAAAGATAACAGTGATGCTTTTTACTCTCTCGTTTCCCACAAGGTCAAGTGTAACAGAATAACTTATGGATACATGTTGGTCCTGGGTAGCATATTCTTGAAAAGACAGAAAAGACGTGGAATGTGAAAACCAGACCAAAACACTATCTCCTCTTTCAGACAGCCACAGCTGTTACTGTCCTTGGTGGTAGCCTTCCACAGCTTCTGTCATCCAACTCCAGCTTAATGTCAGTGGTGTAAGAGCTTAGAGCACATCTCCTGAACTCCCTATGGATTGGCTGCTAGACCTGCTTTCTCCTCCTTCCAAAATGCATGAAGTCCCAGGAATATATTTGATGACCTTAACAGTGTCAGTGACAAGGCTTCATGCTTTGTGGGAGTCTTTTAATCTACTGATAAATGAAATGTTCATTCCATCCCCAAGAGAAATCTTCTCTTCCAGGAGTATACAGCAAAATCTATCAAGTCCTCTAAACTAAAGACATAAATAATATTCTACCATCCTCCTATCTAAGGTGAGCCCTTCTACTTATGTGATGGATACCATTAATTCTCTCCCCTTCTAGTGGAAACAGAGTTGTTTTTTCTCTCTATCTTGTCTAACCACCCTGTCCTTTAGTACCCAATTTTTCCCATCTACTTTTGAGAACGCTCAGTTCTCTGCCTTGAAACAACCAACCAACCACTCTACTTGCAGCCTTCTTCAGCCTCTCTTTAGCGTCAAACTATTCCAAAGATTTGCCTATTCCCATGGTCTCCATTTCTTTTGTTGTAATGGTGTTGTTAGTTGCCTCCAAGTCATCTCCAACTAGTGACAACCTTATGTATAACAGAACAAAATGTTGTCTGGTCATGCACCATCTCTATGATTGTTCACGGATCAATGAATCCTTTGTTGCTGCTATTGTTTCAATACATCTCACTGAGGGTTTCCTTCATTTTCATTTGTGCTCTACTTGACCAAACGTGATGCCCTTTTGCAGGGATTGGTCTTTCTTGATGACATGGCCAAAGTAATAAAGTCAAAGTCTTGCCATCCTGACTTCTAAACTGCTTACTCCAGTCTGGATCAGTGTGGTTTTGGGTCCATTATCCTAGCTTCAGCTTGGTTCTCCAGTGACCACCTTGTTGTTAAATCCAGTGGACCTCTTAGTGTGTATCTTACTTAGCCTTTTAGCAGTATTGGAAACTGTTGCTCACCCCTTCGTTTTCAAACATTGCCTTTCTCTGGCTTTTGTGACCCCTGTGGTTTTCCTACTACCTCCCAACCACTCGTGCAGTATGTCTTTACAGGCTCGTCCATGTTTACCCAGCCAATAAATGTTGGAACATGTCAAGGCTCAGTCCTATCCTTTCCTTCTTGGCAGTCTCATCCACATCCATAGTTTCAGCTAACACCTGCATGCACTCATCCTCTTGACACATCTTTAGACTCCTTGTGTCCAGAGCTGGACCTTCCTCAGGGCCCTCTGAGATCTCAGTCAATAGCACCACCATCCCTGCAGGGGTGCACGTCCAAAACATCAGAATTTATCCACACATCCCAAAGTTCAGCCAGTTTCACTTCCTTACCATTTCTCAAGCCTGTCCACTTTCATTCTTCATTATCATCACCCTAGTGCTAACCATTTTACATTTGCAGTGTTTATTTTTTAAATTCTGGACTACTGTAATGGCATCTAAACTTTGCAGTCTACTCTGCTCGCTTCCTGCAGTCATCTTTTCTAAATGCAGACAGATCGGGTTATCCTCTTGCTTAAAACCCTTCACTAGCTTAGCCTTGCTTGTTAGGATAAAGATAGAACTCCCCAACATGGCCTGTGCCACCCTGAAGAGCCGGGCTCTGCTGTCTACTTCCCCAGGTCCATGTCATACTATCAGCATCCCCCATACACACTCTCGCTCTTTTAGTCGCTGTTAGGTGCTATTCTCTATCCCACCATGGGCCTTTACCTATGTTGTCCCTCTGCCTGAAACACTCAGAACTTCTTTCTTATTAACCTACTTAATTTCTTCCTTCTCACCATTGGTTTCTCAGCTGATGTTATCACTTCCCAGGGAAGCCTTCCTTGACCCCCGAGACAGGAGCCAACTAACTACTTGCCATCAGTTGATTCTGACTCCGGGTGACCGTATGTGTGTCAGAGCAGACCTGTGCTCCCTAGGGTTTTCAAAGGCTGACTTTTTTGGAAGTAGATCACCAGGGCTTTCTCGTGAGGCACCCCTGGGTGGACTTGAACTACCCAACCTTTTGGTTAGTTAGCAGCCAAGTGTGTTAACCCTATTTACCACTAAGGGACTCCTGAAAGACAAGCACAGATCCTGCTGTTTTATGGGTCCTAAAATAAATCACCATGCGTCTCTCTCCTTTCTGGCCTTTAATGCCTTTGCCATTTACCAAGGCTTCATGTGTTACTTTGCTTGTCTGCCTCCTTAAATAAGCTCGAAGCTCCTCAGAACAAGGACTGGAACTTTTTTTTTCCTTGGCTCATCATTATATCCGCAGCACCCAGCATAGTGCTTGGACCACAGCAGATACTCAATACATATTTACTGAATGATTAAAAGACTCTGGGGAGGAAAATGAAATCAGTGGAATTAGACAAAAGCAAAACAAAACAAAAATACTTCGTAGGGCAAACCAACCACCGTCCCTAAACATTCAAACCCTAATCCACCAAGTTAGAATCGAGAAAGTTCATTTGAAAGTCATGTTTCAGGCTTCCACTATAAATTATATGCAGTTGTGCAAACATGTCAAAGTTTAGTAAATTGAATTTGTTTAATGTAAACAACTTTTGACCAAAATAATAACACAGCTTTAGAAAAAGACATTAGGCACCCACTTTTGAAGAATTTGTATAATTTAACACACAAGAAAACTTTACTGTAATTATATGCAGACATATACAAAAGATAAATGTTATTTACTTGCTCCAACCTCCATAAAATAAACCTCCAACCATGTTTCAGCTTGCTGCATTAATCCTAATTTAGAAATCACCCCCACCAAAGTAGTGAGGCCTCTGTGGGCTCTCGTCTTTCCCTCATGTCAAAATTAGCCATTTAAATTAGAACCACGTTGGGAGTGTAGGTGACGCCAACGTCGTGGCACCAGTACAGGAAGGCACTTAAAAGTGGCCACCTGAAGTTGATTAAAACCTTACCTGTCAAACCCAGTATGGCTACATTTGAAAATCTTTAATGTAATTAAGAGAAGCACATTATGGGAGGTCAAGTGACTTTCTTTTTGAATTCCACTTCTAATCTGTCGTCAAATGGATGGAAATTGCCAGCTGAGGGAGTTAATGAAAGCTCCATGAGGAAGCTGCGGAAGGGGGAGGAGGTTGGCTGCCCAGAGGAGCTGGCGGCAGGGCTGGGTGGGGGCCCTGTCTCCTTACAGCAGTGAGGAATGGGCCTGGAAACCTACAGAGCACCCTGCCCTGGTCCAGGAGGACTCTGGGTGGGAGGTTCACTCAGCACCTTGCTCTCAGCACGCGGGGGTGTGCAGGATAAGCGTAGATGGGCCTCTGCACAGTTCTCTGCTTATCATTTGGTGAGATCTGTGGCCAGGATGGCGGCAGCAGCCTGGGCAGAGTGGAGCCGGCGCCGGCTCTTGTCACCCTTCACTCAGAGCTGCCAGATTAGCATCAGGGTTCAGCTCGCCTCTTGTGCGCAGATCCCCCAAAGAGCCGGCACTTCCACCAGAGCCTCCAGCTGTCCAGCCTCTGACCTCAGGTCCGTCATGAGGAACGTCCCACAGGTCGGCAGCCTTCAGCACTTTGGCTCTGGTGAAGGCCCAGGAGGCCAGGGTATTGCCCTGGGTTTCCTTCTGGGCGTGTGGGTTCCTGGCCCACTAAACCCATCTCTCATTGCCTTGGGTGTGTCTCGGCTCCAGAGACCCCGTGCCACGTTAATGCCAGAATGCTGCCTTTTGGAGATTAAATTACTTAATGCTTTGCTGTGTATTTTAGCCTGAGGGTGCTGTTGACAGAAGGCAGTGGTTTTTCCCCTCTGGTTGCTGTCTCTTGCTTAGTGTTTTTGCATTGCATTTGTCTACATTAGAAGAGGTATCTGTTTGAGGAAGAGTTACACCCCTCAGAATGTTGCCCCCTTCACTGGAAGCTGACAGGAGAATAAGCAACACTGTGTGTCTTTCACAGGGTATGAAGGTTCCAAGACAGGGGACTTAACGTTCTTAACTCCTGCCTTTCTGCTTCGCCTTCCTCTTCCCAGCTTGGGTATGGGCAGGATCCATCAGGGTGACAGAAGAGTTTAAATCTTCTAGTATGGAAATATCTTCGATACTCCTTGGAAACAACTGGGTGTCTCTCTGTGTGGAATAGTGCTTCTGAGATATTTGGAACAGAATGGATCATCTAGGCCAAGTCTAAATACACAGCCAAGACTCAGACACAAGATTTGCCCCAAAGGAGACTCATCTTGTGGTTCTTCTATCAGGCATCCAAGCTCTCTGTTATTAGACCTCTCTGGTTATCAAGAACAGGGTGCAAAGTTCATAGAGATCAGCATTGTGCCTTCCTCTCTTCGTGTCCCCCCCCCCTTTTTTTTTTGAGGGGATCGAGGCTGGTTTGCAGCACTATTTAAAATGAAGACGCCAAATGAAAAGTTCCTCGTTTTAAGTTGGTGCTTATACAAAGCTGCTTTGTGGTTTTTTTCGGCCTGTCAGACTTGTCAGGCCTAGTAAGAAAAAGTATATTGTTTCCAGCACTTGGATTCCTTTCTCCCTGACATCTGCCACTCTGTAAAGATGATAAATTCCTGCCTCATTAGCCAAGGGTGTGGGATTACAGGCTGACAACACATTAATCACCAGCCTCTGTGGCAGGCTGACTAGCAATAGGCATTGTTAACAAAACTTTTCTAATATGTCACTCTTCTCTATGACAGCCTGTAATCAATCATTGTGATTGACGGCGCTGATAGATTACACTATTTATACTTTGTGTAATGAAAGATAGTGTTTCCACCTACTGTCATTTCTGGGCTGGTGGTGGAGGATCAGTGCATGGAAACAAACAGAACAACAGGGCAAGCCCTCACCCCCAAAATATCCACAGAAAGGCCCCACCTTTCCAACTCCTGGCTTCCACCTTTGGAAGCAAAAGTGGTGGCCTCCTGGCACTTGGGCAATTACTCTGCCACGAGGGGTAGTGGCAGGGGCACCTGGAAGGACACATTTATTTTCAGTCTTCACAGAGAGATCTCTTTGCAAAGGACATGGTCCCGGGTATTCATAGGTCAAGTTAACGCAGGTAGGAGGTTACCCGAGCAACTCCTAACTCTGTCTTCCTTTTCTGTCTTCACCAGCTTACGTGTGTGCAGCTGAGCATTCAGCTCCTCCTCCCCTGCCAGACGAGAGATGATTTAGATGTTGATAAAATATTTGTTCTTTCCTGGCTCTGAAGGCAAATATTATCCTTGTTTCCCATAATCGTACCGAGCTGCAGACGTCAACAGCACCCAGAGCAAGTACAAAACCAATAGTCACAGAGAAGCCCTTTGCAGAGGGCCTTTGCTGGGACTTGCTTTTCCCCCTTGAAGCTCAGAAAACTGCAAACAGGCTAAGAATGAATTAGCTGAGCTGAAATGTGTCCTGGCTCTGATGTACTGAGTATTTTTAGAGGGTCCTTTCAGTCATTTTTATTTTGGTCTGGAAAGAATTCGTAAAGGATACAGGCTATTTTTGACTTGCTGGAAGCTATAATTTCAATAAAGTGGCAAGTAAGGATGATCCTGGACTGGTATCCTGTGTATGTGGGGAGGGGGGGATCTTTTACTGTGGTGGATCTACTTTTCTACTTTCCAGCCACTTGTGCTACAAATACATTTTGTGATGATTTTTTTTAAAAAATGATTGCTTTATTTAATTTTCCTTGTTGTTGATTAAGTGCAAGAAAACACTCATTATCCATTCTCTGAGGCAGGTAGAGAGATTGTTCATATATGTACAATTCCCAGTCTTCCCAGTAAATGTGTGTTTAAGCTCGGGGTCTCTGAATATGTGTGTGCATGGGGGTCAGGGGAGAAGCAAGGAGTTGTCCAGTTGTCCTCCTGCCCCTGGACAGTGTGGCGTTGGTTGGCATCGGACACTGAAAGCCGCCCAGTCAGTTGGCAGTGGGAAAGGAACCTGAGCCCTGCCCCCAGTGAGACTGCTTTAGAGGATGGTGAGGTGGGACGAGGTGCAGGGAGGCAGTGGAGCTAAACTTTAATCTCTCTGTGAAGTTTGAGTGAGCATGGGATGATTAATGAGAGAGCAGACCATCTGATTAAGCCCCTCCGTGTCATAGGACATGATTAGTAGGTGACAGAGACGGTAACAGTATCCAGCCAAACCCTTGTTTCTTTCATGGCTCCGGCTGTTATATGATTAATATCCCCAAGGGCTATCTCAGGGTCAGGCAGGGGAACCTGTCAGAACAGGTGGAAGTGACAAAATGGGCAGAAACTCCTTAGGGGGCATGGGGTGGTGAGGGAGAGAATGGAGGGGGGCAGGGTGTCCAGATGGAGCCGGTGACCTTTCTCTGATCTGAACAGGCACAGAGAGCATCATGGGAATGAAAACGAGGAAGAATCACAAAACTGCAGATGTTTCCCAGGTCCTGAATGCATCAAGTACTGCCAGCTTGGACTTTTGGAAATCTCACTCATGGTTTATGCTCTGAGATGGGTTGGGATGGGGCCACTGTGGACCCTGGGGATGTTAGTGTGGGATGCCCATACGTGTGCCTGTGTAAGCATGTGTCCCTGCAGACAGCCTGGGAAGAGGGCTCACCTCTGCTAGGGGACATAGCACACTTTACATGCAAATCAAACTGGTAGAGCTGGTATTTCTATCCACCACTCTCTGGGGCCAGTACATATAAACTATATTGAATGCTCTATTTAGAAAAGATAATATGCAGAGTTCAATCTCTAATTAAGGTAACCCAGTTTACAGGTGAGAAAACTGAGGCCCAGAGAAAGTAAATGACTTGCCCAGTGAAGTCAGGACTCGAACCCCAGTCATCCTATTCCAGTTTCTTCTAACAAACCCTTGAGGAACCTGTTGATAAGAAGTCTCAGACCTTTATATTAGATGTGAGTTTCCCAGCAAGACTTTGGTCTTTACTTCTGTCCTTCCCTCCTTCCCTTCTTTATTTCCTCCTTCCCTTCCTGGAAGCACTTTGACCACAAGTTGAAAATACCAATTAAAATGGAGTGCCAGTGAGGCCCCTTGGACAAGCAGTCTTTTCAGATATAATCCTTGAGAGAAGATTGTATTCTTATGGCCGCCATTTTGACTGAGAGGTTGATGAAAGTTGCCATTTTGACATTAAAGAGAAATGGTACATGCTGAGGTTCATCTGGAAAGCCTGGTTTCCCTCCTTCCACCTTTGTTGCCCTATCTGCCCATTACCCACATTAAGAGACATTTTAGTACTGTAATGGGGTCTGGTAGAACTTCCATACTCCACCATTTTCCAAGGACCCCCTGAGCTGCCAGGTCCATTGTGTTATACACATCTAGCTGCTAGTGCTTACTCTTGTATCCAAGCAGAAATAATAATAGTTGTTTTGGCCTTTGGGCTGGGGAGTAACCAGCTCTTTGCATCTGCTTGATCTTCAGTGCAGGAGTTTACAAACTGGGCATCTTTGCTAGGTAGAAAAAAGACTACCTTTCAGTGTGGTTTTGCCCATACAAACTTAACAGACAGGGACGGTGGACATGCTTCAGTGAGTCGCAGACAATAGCAAAGCCACGCTCAGTGTCATGGCCATGGAAATTGTATTGGATTTTACTTGATTATGTCAGCAGGGGAGTAGGTTGGATAAGAGACCCAACCAAGGGAAGTTAATGCTTCAGTCTTCCCACAGTGTTTGCTTACAGGGGACTTTTATGCATGCTATTTTTTTTTTATATATATACTTAAATAGCTCTTCTTGTTGTTGGAAGAATTCTATAGGAGACCCACCCCATGTGAGGCTGAAGTACAAAGGACAGCTGTACCCTCCCTGGGGTTAGCAGAGTCCCCAGGGAAGCATTTCAGAAGAGGTGGTTTATGGTGCAAACTCCCCAAGACATGACTTCTCTTCAAGGTATGATCCTACCGTATATGTTTTGAGGGATCGACTATGGATAAATAAATGCTCATTAGATTTCAAGTTCTGATATTTGGTTCTCTACCACGGGTTCCACCACAGCACCAGAAGAGTACCAGGCAAAGTAGAGAGTGGTCTGGAATTCCGAGAACAGTCTCTTGAAGACTGGCTCTTGTGGTCTTTGAAAAAATCATACAGAATAAAACTCAGAAGAGATTGAGTCACTTCTTTAAACAAAAGGAATCACCCAGGACAAAACCTTCTATGAGCTGATAGAAAAGTTTGCAAAAACTATGGCAAACATGGCGCAAGAGATGCCTAACCCTTAATGTAGCATACTGGATATTGTAGGAGGTTCCGATGTGGCGCAGTGGTGGTGTGATGGTGATATGTTTTAATACAGATTTAGTTGGTGCCCTTGTTAGCCTTTCTCGTATTGCTATCTAGGTTGAGATACCAAAAATTCAGCCTTTCAGAACCTACAAAAGGCATATTCTTTTCCAGGATGTTGACCACTCCCTCTCTGTGAACTGCTTTATGGAGAAGACCAAAGCTAGGTGCTGTGGAGATGGCTGTAGGCATTGCTGTTAGAATTGCTGTAATTGCTTCAGCTGGGATGAGGGTGTGATGTTCATTACCTCAAAGAGACTTGTATCTCACCATAAGTGAACGCCTGGGAGTGGGTTGGGCTTGATAAAATCCTCTACCAAGCACTGGGGCAGAGAGATGTTTGAGAACCACTTTATTAGGGAGAAGGGCCCCTGGGTGGTGCAAACAGTTAACAGGCTCAGCTGCTTGTCAAATGGTTAGCAGCTCAAGTCTGCCCAGAGGTGGCCTGATGATCGACTTCTAGAAGAGTCATCCACTGGAAGTTCTATGGAGAACAATTCTACCCTGATATACATGGGGTCGCCATGAGTCAGAGTCAACTCGATGGCAACTGGTTGTTTTGTTTTTGTATTAGGGTGTAGTGTACTAATAAGGAGCCCTGGTGCTGCAGTGGTTAAAATGCTGGACTGCTAACTGAAAGGTTGGCGGTTCGAAACCACCAGCAGCTCCACTGGAGAAAGATGTGGCAGCCTGCTTCTGTAGAGATTTACATTCTTGGAGACCCTATGGGGTCCCTATGAGTAAGAATCGACTTAACGGCAGTGGGTCTTCATTAGTGTGCTGATGTTATTACTCAGCCTGAGTGTGTGACGGTTCAATAAAGAATGGCAACTATTCTGAAAGATAGGTATTTCTTTACTTAAAGGCAAAGGCGAGCTATATTTAAAATCCAGAAAATGAAAATGTATGTTCATTTGATTTTGAAATACAGATGGGAAACCAAAAGGGAATAAGATGCTCGGTGTTTCTCAAGCTGAAAGAACTGAAAAAAAATTCAAGCCTTGAGTTGCAATAGTGAAGGATTCTATGGGGAAAATATTAAATGACACAGGAAGCATCAAAAGAAGTTGGAAGGAATACACAGAGTCATTATACCAAAAAGAACTAGTCGATGTTCAACCATTTCAAGAGGTGGCATATGATCAGGAACTGATGGTACTGAAGAAAGAAGTCCAAGCTGCTCTGAAGGCATTGGTGAAAAACAAGGCTCCAGGAATTGATGGAATATCAACTGAGATGTTTCAACAAACGGATGCAGCACTGGAGGTGCTCACTCGTCTATGCCAAGAAATATGGAAGACAGCTTCCTGGCCAACTGACAGGAAGAGATCCATATTTATGCCTATTCCCAAGAAAGGTGATCCAACCAAATGTGGAAATTATCGAACACTGTCATTAATATCACACTCAAGCAAAATTTTGCTGAAGATCATTCAAAAATGGCTGCAACAGTATATGGACAGGGAACTGCCAGAAATTCAGGCCAGTTTCAGAAGAGAACGTGGAACCAGAGATATCATTGCTGATGTCAGATGGATCCTGGCTGAAAGCAGAAAATACCAGAAGGATGTTTACCTGTGTTTTATTGACTATGCAAAGGCATTCGATTGTGTGGATCATAACAAATTATGGATAACATTTTGAAGAATGGGAATTCCAGAACACTTAAATGTCCTCTTGAGAAACCCTTACATAGATCAAGAGGCAGTTGTTCAAACAGAATAAGGGAATACTGACTGGTTTAGGGTCAGGAAAGGTGTGCATCAGGGTTGTATTCTTTCGCCATACCTATTCAATCTGTATGCTGAGCAAATAATCCGAGAAGCTGGACTATATGAAGAAGAACAAGGCATTAGGATTGGAGGAAAACTCATTAATAACCTGCGTTATGCAGATGACACAACCTTGCTTGCTGAAAGTGAAAAGGACTTGAAACACTTACTAATGAAGATCAAAGACCACAGCCTTCAGTATGGATTGCACCTCAACACAACCCAAAACCCAGTGCCGTTGAGTTGATTCCAACTCATAGCGACCCTACAGGACAGGGTAGAACTGCCCCATAGACTTTCCAAGGAGCCTTTGGCGGATTTGAACTGCCAACCCTTTAGCTAGCAGCCATAGCACTTAACCACTATACCACCAGGGTTTCCCTTCAACATAAAGAAAAAAAAAATCCTTACAACTGGACCAATGAGCAACATCATAAATGGAGAAAAGATTGAAGTTGTCAAGGATTTCATTTTACTTGGAGCCACAATTAACAGCCATAGAAGCAGCAGTCAAGAAATCAAAAGACACATTGCATTGGGTAAATCTGCTGCAAAGGACCTCTTGGAAGTGTTGAAGAGCAAAGATGTCACCTTAAAGACTAAGGTGTGTCTGACCCAAGCCATGGTATTTTCAATCGCATCATATGCATGTGAAAGCTGGACAATGAATGAGGAAGACTGAAGAAGAAGAATTGACACCTTTGAATTGTGGTGTTGGTGAAGAATATTGAATATACCATGGACTGCCAAAAGAACGAACAAATCTGTCTTAGAAGTACAACCAGAATACTCCTTAGAAGCAAGGATGGCGAGACTGCATCTTACATACTTTGGACATGTTGTCAGGAGGGATCATTCCCTGGAGAAGGACATCATGCTTGGCAGAGTACAGGGTCAGCAGAAAAGAGGAAGACCCTCAACGAGGTGGATTGACACAGTGGCTGCAACATTGAGCTCAAGCATAACAATGATTGTAAGGATGGTGCAGGACCGAGCAGTGTTTAGCTCTGTGTGCATAGGGTAGCTATGAGTTGGAACCAACTCAACACCACCAAACAACAACAACATGTTCATTTGAGGCCTACATATATACAAGACTCTGCTCTTTCAGGAAGGATGAAAACATAAAAAAAAAAAAAATCTAGAGTATACTCCTGTACTTACCTTGCAGGGGATGGCCATTCTATGGCCCCTCAACCCTGACTCCCAATCCTGGGAAGCGAAACTCTCTTATTCCCTTCTAGACTGAAAAACTTTATAATCTTATCTTTTCCATCCCATTATCTTTCTGTGTGAGGTTGTTTAAAGAAACCAGAGCAGAAAAACTGGACTATGTAATACTTTTTTTTTTTTTTTAAGCAATTTTCTTTTTGCAGTTTTGAGCTGGAGGCGAATGAAGGCCTCCCTGGTGCCCTGGTAGCTGCAGTCTCTCTTTTAGCATTTTTTCAAAGGGCACAGGCCAATCTGCCCATAATGAGCTTAGAAAGTGAGGATGAAGTTCCTGATAATATGACACAAATTTCTTTCCTTTTTGCTCCTTACTTCATCTTAATTAGTCCCTGTAGAAAGGATTGATTTTTGAGAGGCTTGTAGTGAACATCTGTTGGTATTCCTGGGGTCATTCTTAGCCTGTCCTGTGTTTGACATTTCTTGTAAAAGAGGAGGCATTTGTTCATATTGACATTAGCTGCCTCTGTATCTCTCGGTGGTACAGATGGTCTGTGAATAAAGACATCAAGCTAATAGGCAAGATGACAAGCTTCAATAGAGCCAGGGCTCCTCACACTTAAATGGCAGGGCGGCACAGATCGCTTCTGCTGTGCAGGCCAGGGTCTATGTGTAGCAAAGCATATGGAATAAGTTAAAAATGAAGAGGGATCCTGGAAAATGATAAGAGGTCTCTCCTCGAGACTATATGGGCCTTTATTATTGTTTTTATTTTTGGTCTGTACTGAATTTCAAGCTTTCTCAGCATGCAGGGTCAAGGAAAGAAGGCAGAAACTGGATTTGCTGCCTGCCCTGCCACCATATATATTTCTCCCCTGAATTAGCCATGCAGGTGCTAATGGAGGCTTGCAGATCTCCAAAGGGAGCTATTGTTCTTGCTTTTGGGGTGAAGTCTGTCCGTGCTTGCACTGTCATTGAGAGGAAAGCAGGTCAAGGGGCCGGTTGCTTTCTCTGTGATTCGGTATTTTCCCAGAGGCCCCCAGGAAGGTAGCAATCTGGAACCTTGTTACCCTGTCCATTTCAGAGGTTCTGGGTCTTCTACTGAATGCACTTATCGATTTTTATAATAACCCATCATGGCTTTGGCATATGTATATTCATTCCAATTGTATTTAAGACCATTTATATTTTAATTAGAGTCCCTAGGTGGTACAAATGGTTAACACACTCAGTTTTTAAATGAAAGTTTGGTGGTTCCAGTCCACCCGGAGGCACTTTGGAAGAAAGGCCTGAAGATCTACTTTCGAAAAATCAGCCTTTGAAAACCCTATGGATTGCAATTCTACTCAGACACACATGGGATCACTATGAGTCAGAATTGACTCGACAGTAACAGAGTTTTTTACTGGTACATTTTAATCATGAGCCACCTGTTAGAACAATAAGGTTTTTTGATTGACTCTTTCCAGTGTAAAATGCCACATCTCTGTGCTACCTATTTCAGGTCTTAAGGGGAGCCTTCTGGTTCTGGTGTTGGTTGGACAGGACTCCCATTTTTCCATAGGTTTTTTTTTTTTTTTAATCAGTATCTGTTGTATTGTTTCAGCTTCTGTACTCCCAGGTGCTAAGTTTTTCCATGTCTCCTCATTATGGCAGCCCTCTTCCATTCAATTTCATTAGTAGCTTAGCATTCTTTCTTGGACTGTCTTAGTTCTTTACATTTGCAGGTAGGTGTCCATGTCTGTATGTATGTGTTGATTTTTTCAATTCGTATACCCTACCTTGTTCCATGATTTCATTTTACTTGGATCCACAATCATTGCCCATGGAACCAGCAGTCAAGAAATCAAAAGATGTGTTGCATTGCACAAATCTGCTGCAAAATACCACTTTAAAGGGTTGAAATGCAAAGATGTCATTTTTAGGACTAAGGTGCTCCTGACCCAAGCCATGGTATTTTCAGTTATTTCATATGCATGCAAAAGCCAGACGGTGAATAAGGAAGACCGAAGAATTGATGCCTTTGAATTATAGTGTCGGTGAAGAATATTGAATATACCATGGACTGCCAGAAGAATGAACAAGTCTGTCTTAGAAGAAGTACAGCCAGAGTGCTCCTTGGAAGTGAGGCTGGCAAGACTTTGTCTCACATATTTTGGACATGTTATCAGGAGGGGCTAATCCCTGGAGAAGAACATCATGCTTGGTAAGGTAGAGGGTCAGTGAAAAAGACAAAGACCCTCAATGAGATGGATTGACACAGTGGCTTCAACAGTGGACTCAAACATAGCAAAGATTGTAAGGATGGTGCAGGACCATGCAGTGTTTTGTTCTGTTGTGCACAGGGTCACCATGAGTCGTAGCTTACTTGATGGTGCCTAGCAACACAACAACCTTGTTCCATCGATGATTCAAAGTGGCTTATAAGAATATAAACTATAAAATAAAAACAGGATCTTACCATTGCAAGTGGAAATATTGAACAAGGGGAGGATAATAGAAGAAATATGGTGGACGTCGTAGTTCAGTGGTAGAATTCTTACCTTCCATATGGGAGACCTAGGTTTGATTCCTGGCTAGTGTACTTCATGCACAGTCACTACCTGTCGGTCAGTGGAGGCCTGTATGTTCCTATGATGCTGAACAGGTTTCACCAGAGCATCCAGACTAAGATGGACTAGGAAGAAAGGCCTGGAAGTCTACTTCTGAAAATGGAAACCTATGGATCACAGTGGTCTGATCCATAACTGATCATGGGGATGGCACAGCACTGGGCAGGGTTTTGTTCCTTTATTCATGGAGTCAACCTAAGTCGGTGTTGATTTGATGGCAGCTAATGACAAACAACAACAGAGAAAATGCTTCTCTAAGATACAAAGACCAAAACAGTACACGTTGTTCCTCATAAGTTGGTGTCAGTCAGGATTATTTTGAGCTCATACATACCAAGGACTCGAAACAAGACCAGTAACAGTATGTGAAAAGGGAAAAGTAGCTATGTTACTGGATAGGCAAATAGAAACATAATTCA
This sequence comes from Loxodonta africana, assembly GCF_030014295.1. Lineage (NCBI taxonomy): Eukaryota > Metazoa > Chordata > Mammalia > Proboscidea > Elephantidae > Loxodonta > Loxodonta africana. Next base: position 74,526,985 of record NC_087357.1, read on the forward strand.
TTGCTTTTCTTATTATCCTTTCTTAATGTTGGGATTTTATTATATGTCCCTTACCCCACCCATACACAGGATCTTGACTTGCCAACTCAAGTAGATGAATTACAGTCTTGGGAGAGACTTACCTAGAAATGGAAGGAGATATGAAGGAGAGGAAATAAGGAGAGAACAGAGATGAATGGAAAGAAAGGGTAGGAGGAAGGAGTCCTCTAATTAACCTGGATTATGGTAAGGTTAATGAGATACTGTCCTTAACAAAGCAATTAGCTGGCAGAGGTAGTTGCTCAGTATTTCCAGCCTGCCTCTGTGGGCTTAAGGTGCCATTATGAAAAGAAGCTGACTCAGATATTTAAGGAGGAAGGAGACTTGGGCTTCCAAAGGGTAGACTTTAGAAAACAAGCATCACATAATTTCGCATAAACTGTTTGGTGTAGGTCAGATGGGGATATGGCTCTCTTGGTTCCCCACAGGGACTGTGTCCTGGCCTCATATTTTAAATTTTCCTACTCCTGGATGGAATGCCGTGAAATAAAAGGTACTTTCTCTTCTTAATTCATTCTCCCACCCCAGGCCTTCTTTTGCTTCCCATTCTTTTTGAGGAGTCATTGTTCCTTCTTCCCCCAGTATGACCAGTTCTTCCAAGATGGGGGCCATGTCTCCACCATTCAACTTAGCTCTCCTCCAGGTAGAGTCTACATCTTTCTTTCAGACTGGGAACTCCCTAAGGACAGGTCAGTGTCTTTTATATTATTTTAGGAGCTTTTTAAGGGAGCATTTAACTCCTCTCCTCTTTTCTTCTCTGAATCCCACCATGGATCCCATTGAGGATCCTGGATTCCTTCACTCCACAAATACTTACTGAGACCTATTGTGTGCCAGGCACCATTTTGGGCTCTGGAGATACAGCAGTGAACAAACAGCCCAAGGAGCTGACATTCTGGGAAGGGGGAGGCAGAAGCTGTTGTTTTCAGTTGCCATCAAGTCCACTCCAACACATGACGACCCCACGAGCAGCAGAACGAAATGCTTCCTTGTCCTGAATCATCCTCACAATCACTAGCATGTTCAAGTATATCCTTGTGGCCATTGTGCTAATCCGTCTTACCAAGAGCCTCCCTCACCCTTGTTGGCACTGTGCTTTACCAAACATGATGTCCTCCTCTAGCAATTGATCCCTCCTGATGACGTGTCCAAAGCAAGTGAGTCAGGCAGTGTTCTGTTGTGATCCATAAGGTTTTCATTGGCTAATTTTTGGAAGTAGATTGCCACGCCTTTCTGCCTAGTCTGTCTTAGTCTGGAAGCTCCACGGAAACATGTCCAACATGGTTGACCCTGCTGAAATTTGAAGTGCAGGTGGCATAGCTTCCAGCACCATCCAACACACAAGCCACCACTGTATGACAAACTGACAGACAGTGGTGGGAGAGAAAGATAAGAAGTAAGTGAATACATGTCAGGTGCTGGGAAAAAAAATAAAGTGGATTACATGGATGGGGCATGTAAGAAGATGATACTATTTTAAACAGGGTGAATAGCGATGGCTTTTCTGAGAAGGTGATTGTGATGGTCAATGTTATGTGTCAACTTGATTAGGTCATGGTTCTCAGTGGTTTGGGAGTTATGTAATGATATAGTTTGGCACTTATACGTAGTGATGTAATTTGGCAGTTACATAATGATGTAGTCATCCTGCATTTTCTGATCTGATGTAGCCAACCCCCATTTTGTGATTTAATGTGAGCAGCCAATCAGTTGAGGGTGTGGCTTGTATCCAGTATATATAGACACTCTGGCAAAGCTCGCTTATTTGCTCTGAATCCTATATCTAGCTCATCATCATCTGACCTCTGGTTCTTGGGACTTGGGGCAGTGGCCTGCCATATTGCCTGCAGACCTTGACTCACAGCCTGTGAGTCAGCGGCCTGCCATCTATCTGACCTGCTGATCATGACCCGCTGACTTGGTACTTGCTAGCCTCTACAACCACATGAGCTGTTTCTTTGAGATAAATCTCTTTCTCTCTCTCTCTCTCCACATACACACACACATGCGTGCACACACACATGCATGTATACACACACACACATACATACTTCTCTGGTTTTGCTTCTCTAGGGAACCCAGCCTAAGACAATACTGTTTGAGCACTTTTATCAGGGATGCAAGGGACTAAAACATGCAGTGATTTGGGCTGAGGAATAAGTATTCCAGGCAGGGGGAACAGCAAATGCATCTTTCTCAGTCTCTGGTATCTCCATGGGTGTGTGCAAGCTCAGGAGCAGTATCCCCAGGGGCCAAGAGACACCTGATCACCCTACTTATCAGAATCAGATGCTGTGACTTCTGCTGCGGCAGATTGTCCTCTTCTTGGGCTAAGTCCTTGCTCACTTGGTGCCAGCAGTCCATTTTAACCCATCAGCACCTTCAAACGTCTTTCTCCTTATGATTGTCTGGGTAGTCTTTTAGTCAGTCAGCAAACATAAGTTTGGCACACACTCCATGCTAGATCCTTTTCCTAGTTCTCCTGGAGCTCCCAGTCCAGAAGGCAGGAAGATAACAGCTATTTGTGATGCCAGGTCTGTCACTTTACTTCCCACTCTCTCTACATCCCAGTTTCCTAATTTGTAAAATGGAGATAACCTTACTTACTTAGAGCTTCATAGGTATGAGCTCTAAGTCAGATAATATATGCGAATGCCCTGGTATAATATCTGGCTCAGTGGATACTAAATAAGATTGTTGTCATTATCCATCAGCTGATTCCCAAGCAGTTAAATAGTTTTTTGTTTGTTTTGTTTTTCCTTGTGCCTAAGCCTATGCTAGGCCCTAGCTTCCCACCTTGCTGGCCCATCTCCCCTCTTTCTGCTCTTCTCTTTGTCCTGCCAGTTATATCTTTCATAGTTACATCCCTGCCTTCCTGACAGGGCCTACTCTTGCTCCCTGTTTCAGGCAGAAGTAGTGTTCATGTTGGATAGGATCTGTGTTCAAACCCTGGAATCAGATGATCTGTGTTCAAACCCTGTCCCTGCTACTTAATGTTTTTTGTGTGACATTAGGCGAGTTATTTAACTTCTTGTGTCTCCACGTATCCTCATGTATGAAACAGAAATAATAATTATCCCTAACTAGAGAGTTGTTTAGAAGATTCCCAGTACCACTTCTCCCATTGTATCTGCCCCCAACCACATCCCTCCGTGTCTACTTGTTGTTGTTAGTTGCCATTGAGTAGATGCCAATGCATGGTGATCCCACATATGCAGAGTAGAACTGCTCCATAGGGTGTGACCTTTCAGAGGCAGATCGCCAGGCCTGTCTTCCGAGGCACCTCTGGGTGGGTTTGAAGTACCGACCAGGGATGGGTTACCTGATAAGCAAAGTACACACGGGCTTACTTGTGCTTACTTACTAATCTGTAGTGTACAGTTTCATCAAAGATGTGGTGAAACCCATGTGCAGTTGTGCACTACAGACTAGTAAGTAAACACAAGTAGCCTGTGCGCACACTTCTTAACGTAAGCCTGTGCACACCTTGCTTACTGGTTAATCTGCCCCTAGCTGCCACCCTTTCAGCTAGTAGCTGAGTGCTTAACTGAGTGTGCCACCCATATCTGCTCTTTCCTCTTTTGTCCTCAGCATCAAGTACTCCCTTTTTCTCCCCAAATCCCTTAAGGCTCCAAACAGTGCTCACGGTGCAGTGGCCCCAGTGACCAGGGGCTGGGAGTTTGTACTCTTCACTTAGCCTTTTCCCTAGGAGACCCAGAATCGCTTGCTGAGGTGAGAGGATGATGAGCCCTCCTTCCTTCACTTACTTACCCTCTGTGTGAGTGTTTCGCTAACAGCCTTTGCCCAGCGTATCCTGGCTGAAATTGATGCCATCACCACACATGAAACTCACGCCTTTCCTCCGGCTGCTTCTCCGTCCTGTGCGCTTACTGCTGTTTAAATGTCACCACTATTGAACAAGCGCTGGGGTGATATGTCGCAGAGACAGCTAGTGCTATATTTTGGTAAGTTCTTATCAAAATGCCTATGGCAAGCTATTTGCTTTTGATAAAAAGAATCCTGGTCATGCTGGCAAAAATCAATAGTAATTGTATCAGACCAAACCCTTGGGACTTAAGCCCCAATGGGAGTCCCGAATCCAGCCCATTTGGCTACAGAACACATAGTCAATGTTCTCTGCACCAGCAAAGCTAAGTAGTTTAAATCCTTTTCAGAAATCAACCACTTCTCACTTCTCTGAGAGGTACTCATTCTGGGAGGCCTCAGTGTCACCATCTGGGAAGTGAGTTTGCACGCACTGCCAACCCATCCTTAAGTAATCTCGCCAAACATCCGAGGAGAACCGCTCTGTGGGTAGGCCATGAACAGGAGCCGGGGGCTGCCTAGGCCTTGTCCTTTTCATCACAGAAGCAGGAGTTTGGGGCCATACTGTCAGTGGACACGTGAGTGGCGTATCATTATTACTCACAGTATTTCTACTAAACTAAGATGATATGTCTAGGAAATACCTTTTAAATCAGCGACTCGAAGAAGCTGAAACAGAAGGGGATTCAGAATCATGATTATTTTTCTAATTCAAGTTATCTTTGGCCTTTGCAGAAGGCAAATGAGATAGTATTTATTTCCCTCTTCTCTCCCTCCTCTGTAAATGTTTAATTGATTTTACTCATTTCAGCTAAATGCAATAGAAATAGCAGCAAACCACTTCCACCTACTGTTTTCCTGTTAACACTTTTCTGGGGAGGGGGTGGTGCGTGGAGGAAAACTTAGACAGGTGAATGACTTCCAGGGTTTGGTTGTGTTGTGTGTGGGGAGAGTTTGGAGGATTTTCATTTCTTCAAAGGCCCCTCTTTTTACTACCCATAACACTGTGTAATGAGGCTACCTCCTGTTCAGCTGAGAGGTGATGAAATAGTGTTTATGAGGACAGATTGCTATGTTTAAAGAATATATATTTGGAAGTTATATATACTAATTAGACTTTAAATATCTATTTTTTTCTCATTGTATCACACCTAAGACAGTGAAAGATCCTTTAACAAAAAATATTAAGCATGCATTGATGGCTGAGCAAGTGCCCAGAGTAAAATTACCCACCACCTGTCAAGATAGGAAACCCAAGTAAAGTGAAGATAGGAATGGGTGGGGGGATCCCAACGAGTGTAGGCCTTCGACATCGGGAGGAGGATGTGATGGCTGGAAGCGATGGCCTGAGTTTCTGGTAATCGTGCCTCACATCATGACTGCATACAGCTGGAGAGACAGAAGCTTCAAGTAAGCCATCTCATGATGGAGCAGCACAGCAGATGGCATTGACCTCAGTTTCTATGAAGAGGATGTCTTCTGTCCACTCATAAGGCATAAGCCCAGAGTGTTACATCTGTCCTACTTCTGAAGATAATTCCTTCCCTTGCCAATGTTGCGTGAACCAATACAAAGTCATAGCTGTATGTCTCTTGTCTCTCTTCCTAACTTTCTCCTTTTGCATCTGGTTTTGAGGAAAGACAGGAGGGTAATAAAGGCCCTACTTTGAGAGGCACCTCCATTTTCCACGTTCTCAAGTAGTTATGGAATACAAATATGTGCAATAAGGGAGGTTTAAGAGCTTTCACTGGGGCTGTAACATTTAAACTCCACACAGCAAGTTGACAGAGAGAAGGAATATCCTGACTAACAAATTCCTGGCTGGCCACTGAGATGGAGCTTCACTAGAGAAGCCAGCTCAATGGCTTGTATGGCCTCAGAACACTGAGGACGTTCCTGAAAAGGCTAGTTTTTCCATTTACCACTTAGCCAGCAGTACCTTCCTTCTCTTTCCCTTCCACATTTTAGATTGAATACCATTCTTAAGCAATAATTTTGGCATTTTTGTTTTTACTCACAATTGCAGATAATCCATAGCTGCTCTGCATACATTGATCTTTGTTTACTAATGAAAAATATTCTTTGTTGATTGCTCTGAGATGTAACTTGCTCTGAGATGTAACTTACAGCTGCTGGGATTGTGGAACTGCTTGTAGGGCTCTGGGAATGTCAATGGGAATATTTCAGGGAAATACGGAGAAGCAAGAACAACATGCTCGTGATATGGGTCATTGATTTCTCCCTCTACCTGCCAATTGTTTCACCACTGTCCATTACTCACTCCCTTCTTTTTACATCTGGATTCTACTTCTTGTCTTCGTTGTCTGTCTCCACTTCTGCTCCGTACTATTGTCTTCCCATATTGCAATCTGTTTTGCTCTTTTTCTTGCTCATATCCAAGGGATCTCATTATACTGCTGATAAACCTATTGGAGGTGTTGCTTTTAGCTCAGGTCCTCATCTGCTCCATTCAGCTGTGGTCAGTTGTGTAGCTGTATGTTAAAAACCCCAAGAGAGCTGTGGTTATGACAGGCTTTCAGTATGGGATAAGAAATGAATGATCTTGGGCAAAAGGCTCTCATCACTCTTCCTGATGCCACTGCCAACCAAAAACCACCCTACGTAGATTGTGCTGAAGGTTGGATACTCTTCAGACCAGATACCTGGCTGAATATTTTCCTGTAATTGAGGACGGGGAGCAGATTTGGACTTCTCAAGCTACTTGCTCATAAAGCCAGCCGTAATGATACCAAGTAGATGCTCACTGTGGAGCCATTTTGAGCACTGACATCTGTCAAAGGGACATCAGCGTGAAGACGGTGTCTGACCTCCTCTAACTTCACAAGGCAGATGGAGAATCAAGATCAACAGCCCAAGGCTAAGTCCTATGAGGTGGAGGTCAGACATGCCCCCTCTCTCCGCCATCTTTGCCAGTTCTGACACCAACCATCCCTCCCATGGCACTCTGTACTTCTCTGCTGGTTTGGATAGGATAATTCATTGCAATGGCCACACAGAACTCACAGATCATACTCATGATTATGGGATTTATTAGCGAGGCGACAGGTTACAATACAGGCTCAGGAACACTCAAGGATACAGTTCTTCAATCAGGATAGGCTCTTCCCAGCCGTGCTCACAGGCATACCTCTCCCTGACTCTAGGCCTCTGCCCAAAGGCACTCAGCTTTCTCTCTCCATGGGCTGGGAGGCCCACTGTTCTGTCTCCTGCTGCCAGGTCTCTGCTGCTAGGTCTCACTGCCTTTAGTGTTGTATTTCTCTCCTTCTCTTTTTTTCTTGGTTCCAGGTGCTTCCCAGTGCAGGGATCCCGGGTCCAAAGGAAGCACTAGCTCCTGGCTGTTCTTCCTTGGTGGTGGTAGAATCTTCTCTTTCCCACCTCTGAGGTGGCTCATTTCAAACCCAGTGGGATGGGAAAATTGACCAATCCCTTTGGTGGGCCACAATTACCCTGTCACACAGTCCAACCCCATCACCTGAGTAAGAGTTATAAGGCCATGGCTAGAAAGGCCACACATAAAAAGTGATCTGTCATACTGCAATCAGGATATACAAGGTATAGTTCCTTCCTAACTATTGTGTCTTGTGCAAGTAGGATTAAGTTCTTTTTTTCTTTTTCCATATTGCTGTTGCCAGGTAATCTTAATAAATGCAGTGTCTTGCTCTCTAAAACCAAGTATCATTTCAAAAATTATGTATGTATATACACACATACATACTTGCACACACACATTCACACACACACACACATAGTGGAAACACTCTTAACCTCCACTTTACCAACTTGGTATATTCACCTACACCCACCATCCTTCTGTGGAACACGCTAACTTCATGCCTGTATCACTCTGAACATGCACAGCTGGGGGATCTGCCCTAGTTCGTCCAGGCACTTCTGCTCCCTCAGATGGACTACTTACCAAGAGCCAGTTGAGCCTGTTTCCAAACCTATTTATGCTTGTTCTCTTCATATTGTAATAACCCAGTTTAATTAAATGTTATAAAACCAATGAAATGTGAGTGTACACAGAGAATTTTTTTTCCCATGAAAACTATGGTAAATGTTTTAGAGAGACTTGATGAAGTTTAATTAAAAAAAAAATACAACGAATTAAGTGTGGGCAAGGCAGCTGTAAAAACTTGATGAAAAAAATCATAAAATTCTAGAAGGAGCCTATATTCAGGTTACCTTGCAGGAGTCTTTAAGTTCAATTTCCCCTTTAAAGAAAATAAAACAGGAAATTTTAGAAGCCGCAAAATGAGAATGGTTTGTACAAAATAGCCCATGCTGAACTCCAGTCAACAGAAAAGGCCTAAAACTGCAGCAGAAGACCAGCAAATTAATTTGATTCACATGATTTAAATTAAAATAAAATGTGTAAGTATGGGTGTATCATTTTAGCCCTCTTTTTTTTTTTTTTTTTTAAATCTAGCTAAGCAACTGCTGGCTCTGATCATATTGAAGTGTGGTAGTTGTATTAGGAGGAGGGAGAGAATTGGCAAAGAAAGTTAATTCTCCACCAACTTGTTAGGTATATGTATTTTTTAGTTTTGCCGTAGAGCTCTGGTTCTAGATGGTAACAGGAAAAGCAGACATTTTTATGGAGGTTGTGTATGGAGGAAAGTGAGGGTTTCCAGAATCTCAGCTCTCATGTCTGCTGGCTGCGTTCCTGTTGTAAGTGCTTGCCACCAGCATTCCACCAACCTCCAAGGCAGCACATGGGGAACGCTGAATTCTGGGTGTGGATGAGGACAATGAAGGGCAGGAGGTTGAGGTTCTGTCAGCACTTTCCAGGTCAAGGAAGCTGGAGGTGGCTGTGAACCGGCTAAGGAATCTCTCTGCCCCCTGATGTCAGCCCATACAGCTCTCTTGTCAACAAAGAGCTCCCAGCTGCAGAAATTAAAAGCAAACTTTGCTTATGACTCAGGGAATGCGTGGGAAGTGGTAGCTTAGTGAGGGAGACCAGGTGCCAAGGGAGCTCAAAGTGAAGCCATTCACTTGACTTTACTGATGTAGATGATTGATGTTCATGCTCCCGGATACAAAAAAAATGAAAACCTGCAGTGAAACCCTTCGTGAAGTCTTCCCATCCATGAAGATGATGAAGGTGCCTGAAGGCTCTGGAGTTGCCTTGGAGCAGTTCCTGCTGGCAGTATGCCCCTAGAGTGGCCTTGGGCAGCAGTGTCTTCTAGTATCACACTTCAGAGTGCAAGGATGGGGACTTTGTGTTGTTGTCTAGCCCAGAGCCTGTCATGAAGGCACTCGTTAAGTCCACGTAACTATTGAGCAAGACAGATTCTGTTCAATATGTATAAGTTTACTAGACAATCTCTTCTTGTATGTGTTCCAAGGAGCTTTTACATTTTTTTTTTTTTTTAAGATCTATGAAAGGTCTTGTTTATCGTAAGTAAAGAAACCCTATATTGCAAACAAGAGAGAGAAAAATAAGTCCAATATAATTTTTTTAATCTGGGTGTGTCTCAGCATCTCTTTACCCTTTTGGTTCCCTCCCCCTTTTTCTCCTCTAAATGTCCCCAGGGGAGGGTCACTCTATTTTCAGCAATCATTCCAGTCTGCCTTTTAACCAACATCAGTGGTTCCAGTGCCACCCAGTTCACAGATGAACCCTGGTCTGAGCTGTCATGTTCACCATCACTGCCACCATCTCTGAGCTGGCCTCCCTTCACATGGCTCAGCTCCCAGCTTGGCCATTGAGGCTTCTCCTTCCTGGAAGCCCCTACCAACAATCTGCCAGGACCTCTTCCTTTTCAAGCCTACCACTAGACTTTGCTACTTCTACGCATGCTGTTGCCCAAATCATTTCCAGCAGCAGAATACTATTTATAGCTCTCACTGCAAAATGGTTAGGGAACTGGACTCTTGTCTTCTAAAACAGACCCTTAGGTTAGGGGGTCTCACACAGTGCTACTTGGGCATGTGGTACTCAGTTCTGTTAGATTTATATATACACAGTCCCTCGCTCCCTGGAGTATGTGTGTATGTGTATACCAAGAGGCTGGGTAGGTGAAGGTGGGTTCTAAGAACTATGCAGAACTTCTAATCTCTCCTACCCTCAGGTCCTGTTGCTAAGCCAGGCACATTTGTTCATTTTTCTTACCTACAGTGGGCTTCCTGCCACTGAAGTGTCGCAAGGTACTGCAGCTCACCACTTGGCTCTGTTTCTTACCCTCCGCAGTTCTCGCATGCGTACGTACACGCACACAGAGCTCATTGTCCTGCCTACAGAAGACCTAAGAAGTGTTCTAGTGGGAAGTAGTATAAAATAGAAGTTGATAGTAAGGGCTCTTGAACCAGACTGTTGTTGTTAGTTGCTGTCAAATTGCAACTGACTCATGATATCGACTGAACAACACACAACAACACCAGGTTCCAATTCTTGGCGGTAACACTGCCTAGCTTTGCTACCTGGATAAATTAATTATTCAGCTTCTCTGATTTCCATTTCTTCATATGGAACATGGAGTAATAATAGTGCATAGTTCATATGGTTATTGCAAGGAATAAATGAGTTAGTATACGTATTTTGAATAATGCCTGGCAGATAGTAAGCACTCGATCAAAACTGTTGTTGTTGTTAGGTCCTGTCCAGTTGGTTCCAACTCATAGCAACCCTATGTACAACAGAATAAGACCCTGCCCCATCCCGCACCATCCTCACAATCATTGCTATGCTTGAGCCCATCGTTTCAGCCACTGTGTCAGTCTATCTCATTGAGGGTCTTCCTCTCTTTCACTGACGATCTGTTTTACCAACCATGATGTCCTTCTCCAGAGACTGCACCCTCCTGAACATGTCCAAAGTTCATGAGATGAAGGCTTGCCATCCTCACTTCTGAGAAACATTCTGGCTGTACTTCTTTCAAGACAGATTTGTTTGTTCTTTTGATGGTCCGTAGTATATTCTTCACCAACACTGTCATTCAAAGGCATTAAATTTTCTTTGATCTTCCTTACTCATTGTCCACCTTTCACATGCATATAAGGCGATTGAAAACACCATGGCTTGGGTCAGGCACACTTGAGTCCTCAAAGTGACATCTTTGCTTTTGAACACTATAAAGAGGTCTTTTGCAGCAGATTTTCACAATGCAATACATGGTTTGATTTGTTGACTGCTGCTTCCATGGGTGTTGATTGTGGATCCAAGTAAAGTGAAATCCTTGACAACTTCAATATTTTCTCCATTTGTCATGATGTTGCTTATTGGTCCAGTTGTGAGGATTTTTGTTTTCGTTATGTTGAGGTGTAATCCATATTCTTCAATTCCTCTTCGCTTTCCTCAAGCAAGATTGTGTCATCTGCATATTGAAGACTGTTATTGAATCTTCCTCCAATCCTGAAGCTGCATTCTTCTTCAGATAGTCCAGCTTCTTGGATTATTTGCTCAGCATACAGACTGAATAAGTATGGTGATAGGATACAGCCCTGACACACACATTCTCTGATTTTAAACCACTCAGTATGCCCTTGTACTGTTCGAATGACTGCCTCTTGGTCTATGGACAAAGTCTGCATGAGCACAAGTAAGTGTTCTGGAATTCTCATTTTTTGCAATGTTATCCATAATTTGTTATGATCCACAATACTGAATGCCTTTGCATAGTCAATAAAACACAGGTAGACATCTTTCTGGCATTCTTTGCTTTCAGCCATGACCCATCTGACATCAGCAATGATATCCCTTATTCCATGTCCTCTTCTGAATCTAGCTTGAATTTCTCGCACTTCCTGCAACTGCTTTTGAATTATTTTCAGCAAAATTTTACTTATGTATGATATTAATTACATTGTGCACTAATTTCCACATTCTGTTGAATCACATTTCTTTGGAATGGGCACAAATATGGACCTCTTCCAGTCTGTTGGCCAGGTAGCTGTTTTCCAAATTTCCTGGCATAGATGAATGAGCACCCCCAGCTCTGTGTCTCTTTGTTGAAATATCGCACTTGGTATTTTGTCAGTTTCTGGAGCCTTGTTTCTTGCCAATGCATTTAGTGCAACTTCTTCCTTGACTTCTTCCTTCAATATTATCAGTCCTTGATTGTATGCTACCTCCTGAAATGGTTGAACGTTGACTGATTATTTTTGGTACAGCGACTATTTTTATTCTATTCATCTTCTTTTGATTCTTCTCGCGTCATTCAACATTTTGCCCATAGAATCCTTCAATATTGCAACTCAGTGCTTGAATTTTTTCTTCAGTTCTTTCAGCTTGAGAAATGCCTAGTGTGTTCTTCCCATTTGGTGTTCTAACTCCGGGCCTTTGCACATTTAATTATAATACTTTGTCTTCTCGAGCTGCCCTTTGAATCTTCCATTCAGCTATTTTACTTCATCATTTCTTCCATTCACTTTAGCTGCTCTATGTTCAAGGGCAAGTTTCAGAGTCTCTTCTGATATCCTTTTATTATTATTATTTCCTGTCATTTTAATGACCTTTTGCTTTCTTCACGTATGATGTCATCCCACATCTCATCAAGTCTTCGGTCATTAGTATTTAATGTGTCAAATCTATTCTTGAGAATGTCTCTAAATTCAAGTAGGATATGCTCATATTTTGACTTTTTTTAACTTGTTCTAGTTTTCTTCAGCTTCAACTTGAGCTTGCATATGAGCAGTTGATGGTCTCTTCCTCAGTCTTGTTCTGACTCATGATACTGAGCATCTCCATTGTCTCTTTTCACAGATGTAGTCTGTTTGATTCATGTGTATTCCATCTGGCAAGATCCACATGTGTAGTTACCATTTATGTTGTTGAAAAAGGATATTTGCAATGAATATTTCGTTGGTCTTGCAAAATTCTGTCATGCGATCTCCCGTGTCATTTCTATCCCAAGACCATATTTTTCAACTACTGATCCTTCTTTTTTGTCCCCAACTATCGCATTCCAATAACCAATAATTATCAATGCATTATGATTTCATGTTTGATCCATTTCAGACTGCAAAAGTTAGTAAAAAAAATTTCACTTTCTTTGTCTTTGGTGTTAGTTGTTAGTGCATAAATTTGAAAAATAGTCATATTAACTGGTTTTCCTTTTAGGAGTGTGGATATTGTCCTATCATTGACAGCATTGTACTTCAGGTTAGACCTTGAAGTATTCTTTTTGACGATGAATGAATGCAATGCCATTCCTTTTCAATTTGTCATTCCCAGAATAGTAGACAATCATATATAGATGATCATATAGACAATGTATATAATCATGTAGACAATATGTATAATCATGTAGACAATGATCTATATGATTCTCTGGTTAAAAGTGGCCAATATCAGTCCATTTCAGCTAACTAATGCCTAGGATATTGATCTTCATGCACTCCACTTCATTTATGATGACTTCCAATTTTCCTAGATTCATACATGCATTCCATGTTCCTATTTTTAATGGATGTTTGCAGCTGTTTCTTCTGATTTTGAGTCATGCCACATCAACACATGGAGGTCCTGAAATCTTTACTCTATCCACATCATACAGGTCAACTGTACTTTGAATGGGCAGCTCTTCCCCAGCTTTATGTTGGGCACCATCCAATCTGAGGGGCTCATCTTCCAGCACTATGTCAGATGATATTTCACTGCTATTCATGATGTTTTCACGGGCCTGTTTTTTCAGAAGTAGACCACCAGGTCCTTCTTAGTCTCTCTTATTTATTCTGGAAGCTCCAGTGAAACCTGTCCCCCATGGGTGACCCTGCTGTTATTTGAAATACCGGTGCGTAGCTTCCAGCATCACAGCAACACAAAAGCCACCACAGTACAATAAAATGACAGACGAGTGGTGACAATAAACGTTAGCTGTTACTCTTATAATATATGAACACCTATCACTGGTGGTACTCAAATTCTTTTTTTTTAGAATACTTCTTAGAGCTGTTGTAAATCAGTAGATATCAAAAGATGCTGTGTTCAGGGAAGTTTACCAGCATCACACCTAGTCTCCACTTAGACCCATACAGAATACATTTCTTTTACCTTTAGCTATAAATATTCATAAATTACTTACTAAATGTTTCTAGCCCGGGGAATTATTAGTAACTGACCCTGTTTGGGCAGGTTGTTAGTGTAGAACCTCACCTTTCTTACCCTTAGTTCCTCTGTGTATTTTAAATGTGTTAGCTTTCCATGTATCTTGAAATTTTAATTGGAAATTGATAGTAGACCCTGATAACTTATTAATGGAGAGTGATCATAGAGCCTGTGTTTTGATAAGTAGACATTTTGTTTTAATTCTCTGGTTAGAAACTGCTGTTCAGGGAGACTAAGCCAGGCTAGGTTTTCCCGTGTATTAGCAGACTATATCTTGTTTCTTAGTAAATACTTTGCCTGACTGTGGTAATAACCTGTTTTGCCTCCCAGTTTTCTGTCTCTTCCCAGTCTAGCCTATCTTACGCAGTACAAAGGGAGCAATCTTCTTGCCTACCAGAAAAGCCTACTTATGGTCCAGTATAACCTGGTGCAGCCTAATGAGACAGGGAGCCTCATTTTCCACTGCCCCTTCACAATCTGTGCTTTAGCCAAATTGGACCATTCCTGCCTTGTCATGGGGCTCCAGGATGACATAAACTGCTAAGTGCTTGACTACTAACCAAAAAGTAGCTGGTTCAAACCCACCCAGAGGTGCCTCAGAAGAAAGGCCAGGTGACTTGCTTTCGAAACATCACAGCTCTAGATACCCTGTGAGTATCGTTCTACTCTCTACACATGGGGCCAGCATGAGTCAGAATCAACTTCTTTGGTTTGCCATAAGTTTTCTATGCCCTTTGTGTCTCCTGCCACCCACAATCCTAAAACGTCCTTCTGACCAGCAGGCCACATCCAATTTTTTAGGATTTGGTTCAAAGCCACTTGCTCCATAAATTATTCCCTATTCCCTCTCAGCCAAATGTAGACCCCGAAGTGCCACAGCCCTACATCCCCCATCACATGCATTTCACATGTCATTTGTATTGTTGGGTAAAAAGATATTTTCCAAGAACATTTTGTGTTTATATTTTCCATGAACATTTTGTGTCTATATCTTGTACATATCTCTAATTATCACTTCAGGAAAAATTCTTAGAAATATAAGGTCTTTTATAAAACCAAACAAAAAAACTAAACCTGTTGCCATTGAGTCAATGACGACTTATAGTTACGTATAGGACAGGGTGGAACTGCCCCATAGGGTTTCCAAGGAGCGGCTGGTGAATTTGAACTGCCAGCCTTTTGGTTAGCAGCCAGGCTCTCAACCACTGTGCCACCAGGGCTCCATAGTGTCAAATGGCTTCTGTTGTGTTTGTTAAGTGCTGTTGGGTTGGTTCCAACTCCTAGTGACCTTATGTACAACAGAACAAAACACTGCCTGATCCTGTGCCACCCTCACAGTTGTTGTTGTTTGAGCCCATTGTTGCAGCCACTGTGTCAGTCCATCTCATTGAGGGTCTTCCTCTTTTTCTAACCCTCTACTTTACTAAGCTTCATGTCCTTCTCCAAAGACTGGTACCTCCTGATAACATGTCCCAAGTGCGTAAGACGAAGTATCTCCATCCTCACTTACAGGGAGTGTTCTGGCTGTACTCCTTCCAAGACAGATTTGTTTGTTCTTCTGGCAGCCTGTGGTATATTCAATATTCTTTGCCAATGCATAATTCAAAGGCATCAATTCTTCTTTGATCTTCCTTATTCATTATCCAGCTTTCACAGGCATATGAGGCAACTGGAAGTACCATGGCTTGGGTCAGGCACACCTTAGTCCTCAAAGTGACATTTTTGCGTTTTAACACTTTAAAGAGGTTTGTCTTCTGCATCAGATTTGCCTAATGAAATACATGGTTTGATATATTGACAGCTGCTTCCATGGGCATTGATTGTGGATCCAAGTAAAATGAAATCCTTGACAACCTCTGTCTTTTCTCTGTTTATCATGATGTTGCTTATTGGTCCAATTGTGAGAATTTCTGTTTTCATTATGTTAAGGTGTAATCCATACTGAAGACTGTAGTCTTTGATCTTCGTCAGTAAGTGCTTCAAGTCCTCTTCACTTTCAGCAAGCAAGGTTGTGTCATCTGCATATCACAGATTGTTAATGAGTCTTCCACCAATCCTGATGCTGTGTTCTTCTTCATATAGTTTGGCCTCTTGGATAATTTAATCAGCATACAGATTGAATAAGTATGGTGAAAGGTATAAGCCTGACGCACACCTTTCCTGATTTTAAACCACGCAGTATCCCATTATTCTGTTTGAATGACTGCATCTTGGTCTATGTACAGGTTCCTCATGAGCATGATGGAATGTTCTGGAATTCCCATTCTTTGCAATGTTATCCATAATTTGTTATGATTAACACAGGCAAATGCCTTTGTATAGTCAATAAAACACAGGTAAACATCTTTCTGGTGGTCTCTGCTTTCAACCAAGATCTATCTAACATCAGCAGTGATAACCCTTATTCCACTTCCTCCTCTGAATCTGGCTTGAATTGCTGGCAGTTCCGTGTAGATGTACTGCTGAAACTGATTTTGAATTAACTTCAGCAAAATTTTATTTGCATGTGATATTAATGAAATTGTTTGATAATTTCCACATTCTATTGGATCACCTTTCTTTGGAATGGGTGCAAATATGGATCTCTTCCAGTTGATTGGCCAGGTAGCCGTCATCCAATTTTCTTGGCATAGATGAATGAGAGCTTCTAGAGGTGCATCCATTTGTTGAAACATCTCAGTTAGTATTCCGTCAGTTTCTGGAGATTTATTTTTCTCCAATGCCTTCAGGGCAACTTGGATTTCTTCCTTCAGTACCATCAGTTCTTGATCATATGCTACCTCCTGAAATGGTTGAACACCAACCAATTCTTTTTGGTACAGTGACCCTGTGTGTTCCTTCCATCTTCTTCTTTTTTTTTTTTTTTTATTAACTTTTATTGAGCTTCAAGTGAACGTTTACAAATCAAGTCAGTCTGTCACATATAAGTTTATATACATCTTACTCCTTACTCCCACTTGCTCTCCCCCTAATGAGTCAGCACTTCCAGTCTCTCCTTTCGTGACAATTTTGCCAGCTTCCAACTCTCTCTATCCTCCCATCCCCTCTCCAGACAGGAGATGCCAACACAGTCTAAACTGTCCACCTGATATAATTAGCTCACTCTTCTTCAGCATCTCTCTCCTACCCACTGTCCAGTCCCTTTCATGTCTGATGAGTTGTCTTCGGGAATGGTTCCTGTCCTGTGCCAACAGAAGGTTTGGGGACCATGCCCGCCAGGATTCCTCTAGTCACAGTCAGACCATTAAGTATGGTATTTTTATGAGAATTTGGGGTCTGCATCCCACTGATCTCCTGCTCCCTCAGGGGTTATCTATTGTGCTCCCTGTCAGGGCAGTCATCGATTGTGGCCGGGCACCAACTAGTTCTTCTGGTCTCAGGATAATGTAGGTCTCTGGTTCATGTGGCCCTTTCTGTCTCTTGGGCTCTTAGTTGTCGTGTAACCTTGGTGTTCTTCATTCTCCTTTGCTCCAGGTGGGTTGAGACCAATTGATGCATCTTAGATGGCCGCTTGTTAGCATTTAAGACCCCAGACGCCACATTTCAAAGTGGGATGCAGAATGTTTTCATAACAGAATTATTTTGCCAATTGACTTAGAAGTCCCCTTAGAGCATGGTTCCCAAACCCCCGCCCTTGCTCCGCTGACCTTTGAAGCATTCATTTTATCCCGGAAACTTCTTTGCTTTTGGTCCAGTCCAATTGGGCTGACCTTCCATGTATTGAGTGTTGTCCTTCCCTTCACCTAAAGCAGTTCTTATCTACTAATTAATCAGTAAAAAACCCTCTCCCTCCCTCCTTCCCTCCCCCTCTCGTAACCACAAAAGTATGTGTTCTTCTCAGTTTATACTATTTCTCAAGATCTTATAATAGTGGTCTTATACAATATTTGTCCTTTTGCCTCTGACTGATTTCGCTCAGCATAATGCCTTCCAGGTTCCTCCATGTTATGAAATGTTTCACAGATTCGTCACTGTTCTTTATCGATGCGTAGTATTCCATTGTGTGAATATACCACAGTTTATTTAACCATTCATCAGTTGATGGACACCTTGGTTGCTTCCAGCTTTTTGCTATTGTAAACAGAGCTGCAATAAACATGGGTGTGCATATATCTGTTTGTGTGAACGCTCTTGTTTCTCTAGGGTATATTCCGAGGAGTGGGATTTCTGGGTTGTAGTTCTAACTGTTTAAGATAACGCCAGATAGATTTCCAAAGTGGTTGTACCATTTTACGTTCCCACCAGCAGTGTATAAGAGTTCCAATCTCTCCACAGCCTCTCCAACATATATTATTTTGTGTTTTTTGGATTAATGCCAGCCTTGTTGGAGTGAGATGGAATCTCATTGTAGTTTTAATTTGCATTTCTGTAATGGCTAATGATCGAGAACATTTTCTCATGTGTCTGTTAGCTGCCTGAATATCTTCTTTAGTGAAGTGTGTGTTCATTTCCTTTGCCCACTTCTTGATTGGGTTGTTTGTCTTTTTGTGGTTGAGTTTTGACAGAATCATGTAGATTTTAGAGATCAGGCGCTGGTTGGAGATGTCATAGCTGAAAATTCTTTCCCAGTCTGTAGGTGGTCTTTTTACTCTTTTGGTGAAGTCTTTAGATGAGCATAGGTGTTTGATTTTTAGGAGCTCCCAGTTATCTGGTTTCTCTTCGTCATTTTTGGTAATGTTTTGTATTCTGTTTATGCCTTGTATTAGGGCTCCTATGGTTGTCCCTATTTTTTCTTCCATGATCTTTATCGTTTTAGTCTTTATGTTTAGGTCTTTGATCCACTTGGAGTTAGTTTTTGTGCTTGGTGTGAGGTATGGGTCCTGTTTCATTTTTTTGCAAGTGGATATCCAATTATGCCAGCACCATTTGTTAAAAAGACTATCTTTTCCCCAATTAATTGACACTGGTCCTTTGTCAAATATCAGCTGCTCATATGTGGTTGGATTTATATCTGGGTTCTCAATTCTGTTCCACTGGTCTATGTGTCTGTTGTTGTACCAATACCAGGCTGTTTTGACTACTGTGGCTGTATAATAGGTTCTGAAATCAGGTAGAGTGAGGCCTCCCACTTTCTTCTTCTTTTTCAGTAATGCTTTGCTTATCCGAGGCTTCTTTCCCTTCCATATGAAGTTGGTGATTTGTTTCTCTATCACCTTAAAAAATGACATTGGAATTTGGATTGGAAGTGCATTGTATGTATAGATGGCTTTTGGTAGAATAGACATTTTTACTATGTTAAGTCTTCCTATCCATGAGCAAGGTATGTTTTTCCACTTAAGTAGGTCCTTTTTAATTTCTTGTAGTAGAGCTTTGTAGTTTTCTTTGTATAGGTCTTTTACATCCTTGGTAAGATTTATTCCTAAGTATTTTATCTTCTCGGGGGCTACTGTGAATGGTATTGATTTGGTTATTTCCTCTTCGGTGTTCTTTTTGTTGATGTAGAGGAATCCAAGTGATTTTTGTATGTTTATTTTATAACCTGAGACTCTGCCAAACTCTTCTATTAGTTTCAGTAGTTTTCTGGAGGATTCCTTAGGGTTTTCTGTGTATAAGATCATGTCATCTGCAAGTAGAGATAATTTTACTTCCTCCTTGCCAATCTGGATGCCCTTTATTTCTTTGTCTAGCCTAATTCCCCTGGCTAGGACTTCTAGCACGATGTTGACTAAGAGCGATGATAAAGGGCATCCTTGTCTGGTTCCCGTTCTCAAGGGAAATGCTTTCAGGTTCTCTCCATTTAGAATGACGTTGGCTGTTGGCTTTGCATAAAAAAAAAAAATCGTACTTTGGTGAGAGTTTTTATCATAAAAGGGTGTTGGACTTTGTCAAATGCCTTTTCTGCATCAATTGATAAGATCATGCGGTTTTTGTCTTTTGTTTATTTATGTGGTGGATTACATTAATGGTTTTTCTGATATTAAACCAGCCTTGCATACCTGGTATAAATCCCACTTGATCGTGGTGAATTATTTTTTTGATATGTTGTTGAATTCTGTTGGCTAGAATTTTGTTGAGGATTTTTGCATCTATGTTCATGAGGGATATAGGTCTGTAATTTTCTTTTTTTCTAATGTCTTTACCTGGTTTTGGTATCAGGGAGATGGTGGCTTCATATAATGAGTTGGTAGTATTCCGTCATTTTCTATGCTTTGAAATACCATTAGTAGTAGTGGTGTTAACTCTTCTCTGAAAGTTTGGTAGAACTTTGCAGTGAAGCCATCCGGGCCAGGGCTTTTTTTTGTTGGGAGTTTTTTGATTACCATTTCAATCTCTTTTTTTGTTATGGGTCTATTTAGTTGTTCTACTTCTGAATGTGTTAGTTTAGGTAGGTAGTGTTTTTCCAGGAATTCATTCATTTCTTCTAGGTTTGCAAATTTGTTAGAGTACAATTTTTTGTAATAATCTGATATGATTCTTTTAATTTCAGTTGGGTCTGTTGTGATGTGGCCCTTCTCGTTTCTTATTCGGGTTATTTGTTTCCTTTCCTGTATTTCTTTAGTCAGTCTAGCCAATGGTTTATCAATTTTGTTAATTTTTTCAAAGAACCAGCTTTTGGTTTTGTTAATTCTTTCAATTGTTTTTCTGTTCTCTAATTCATTTAGTTCAGCTCTAATTTTTATTATTTGTTTTCTTCTGGTGCCTGATGGATTCTTTTGTTGCTCACTTTCTATTTGTTCAAGTTGTAGGGACAGTTCTCTGATTTTGGCTGTTTCTTCTCTTTGTATGTGTGCATTTATCGATATAAATTGGCCTCTGAGCACTGCTTTTGCTGTGTCCCAGAGGTTTTGATAGGAAGTATTTTCATTCTCGTTGCATTCTATGAATTTCCTTATTCCCTCCTTGATGTCTTCTATAACCCAGTCTTTTTTCAGGAGGGTATTGTTCAGTTTCCAAGTATTTGATTTCTTTTCCCTAGTTTTTCTGCTATTGATTTCTAGTTTTATTGCCTTGTGGTCTGAGAAGATGCTTTGTAATATTTCGATGTTTTGGATTCTGCAAAGGTTTGTTTTATGACCTAATATGTGGTCTATTCTAGAGAATGTTCCATGTGCACTAGAAAAAAAAGTATACTTTGCAGCAGTTGGGTGGAGAGTTCTGTATAAGTCAATGAGGTCAAGTTGGTTGATTGTTGTAATTAGGTCTTCCGTGTCTCTCTTGAGCTTCTTACTGGATGTCCTGTCCTTCTCCGAAAGTGGTGTGTTGAAGTCTCCTACTATAATTGTGGAGGTATCTATCTCGCTTTTCAGTTCTGTTAAAATTTGATTTATGTATCTTGCAGCCCTGTCGTTGGGTGCATAAATATTTAATATGGTTATGTCTTCCTGATCAATTGTCCCTTTTATCATTATGTAGTGTCCTTCTTTATCCTTTGTGGTGGATTTAAGTCTAAAGTCTATTTTGTCAGAAATTAATATTGCTACTCCTCCTTTTTTGCTTGTTGTTTGCTTGATATATTTTTTTCCATCCTTTGAGTTTTCGTTTGTTTGTGTCTCTAAGTCTAAGGTGTGTCTCTTGTAGGCAGCATATAGACGGATCGTGTTTCTTTATCCAGTCCGAGACTCTCTGTCTCTTTATTGGTGCATTTAGTCCATTTACATTCAGCGTAATTATAGATAAATAAGTGTTTAGCGTTGTCATTTTGATGCCTTTTTATGTGTGTTGTTGACAATTTCATTTTCCCACATACTTTTTTGTGTTGAGACATTTTTCTTAGTAAATTGTGAGATCCTCATTTTCATAGTGTTTGACTTAATATTTGTTGAGTTGTTACTTTTTCTTGGCTTTTATCTTGAGTTATGGAGTTGTTATACCTCTTTGTGGTTACCTTAATATTTACCCCTATTTTTCTAAGTAAAAACCTAACTTGTAATGTTCTATATCACCTTGTATCACTCTGCATATGGCAGTTCTATGCCACCTGTATTTAGTCCCTCTTTTTGATTATTGTGATCTTTTACATTTTGACTTCAGTGATTCCCTGTTATGAGCATTTTTTTTTAATTAATCTTAATTTTTTTGTGTGGTTTCCCTATTTGAGTTGATATCAGGATGTTCTGTTTTGTGACCTTGTGTTGTGCTGGTATCTGATATTATTGGTTTTCTGACCAAACAATATCCTTTAGTATTTCTTGTAGCTTTGGTTTGCTTTTTGCAAATTCTCTAAACTTGTGTTTATCTGTAAATATCTTAATTTCGCCTTCATATTTCAGAGAGAGTTTTGCTGGATATATGATCCTTGGCTGGCAGTTTTTCTCCTTCAGTGCTCTGTGTATGTCGTCCCATTCCCTTCTTGCCTGCATGGTTTCTGCTGAGTAGTCTGAACTTATTCTTATTGATTCTCCCTTGAAGGTGACCTTTCTTTTCTCCCTGGCTGCTTTTAAAATTTTCTCTTTATCTTTGGTTTTGGCAAGTTTGATGATAATATGTCTTGGTGTTTTTCTTTTTGGATCAGTCTTAAATGGAGTTCGATGAGCATCTTGGATAGATATCCTTTCGTCTTTCATGATGTCAGGGAAGTTTTCTGTCAGCAGATCTTCAACTATTTTCTCTGTGTTTTCTGTCCTCCCTCCCTGTTCTGGGACTCCAATCACCCCGCAAGTTATCCTTCTTGATAGAGTCCCACATGATTCTTAGGGTTTCTTCATTTTTTTGAATTCTTTTATCTGTTTTTTTTTTTTCAGCTATGTTGGTGTTAATTCCCTGGTCCTCCAGATTTCCCAGTCTGCATTCTAATTGCTCAAGTCTGCTCCTCTGACTTCCTATTGTGTTGTCTAATTCTGTAATTTTATTGTTAATCTTTTGGATTTCTACATGCTGTCTCTCTATGGATTCTTGCAACTTATTAATTTTTCCACTATGTTCTTGAATAATCTTTTTGAGTTCTTCAACGGTTTTATCCGTGTGTTCCTTGGCTTTTTCTGCAGTTTGCCTTATTTCGTTTGTGATGTCTTGAATTATTCTGTAAATTAGTTTTTTATATTCTGTATCTGATAATTCCAGGATTGTATCTTCATTTGGGAAAGGTTTTGATTCTTTTGTTTGGGGGGTTGTAGAAGCTGTCATGGTCTGCTTCTTTATGTGGCTTGATATGGACTGCTGTCTCCGAGCCATCACTGGGAAACTTGTTTTCCCAGAAATTCCGCTAAAAAAAAATGCAGTCAGATCCCTATCAGAACTGCCTTTGGATTATAACCGCCACCTTGTTCCCTGTAAGGATGAAAGTCCGAGATTTGGATCATATATGCTTGGCTGTAGCTGGTTCTGTGTTTTTAGTCCAATTAGGGATGGATTTTTGGTCCCTGGGTTTTTTGTGGTTCCTTCTCTCAGGCCGGAAGAGTGGGTTAGGAAAAGACCACAAGAAAAAAAAAAAAGAAAAAAGGGGGGGGGGAGAAGCAAAGCCGCTGCGGAGCCGGAGCTGTTCTCCCTCTGGCTCAGGAAATTCCAATGTTAATGAAGCCGACTGGGGAGGGTGGGGGAGGGATCAGAGAGATAGCACCTCAGAATATAGCCAGAGTTGCTTGTCTTGCTTGGAATGACTATTATATCTGAGATTCCTGAGGGGCGTGTCGCCTATGTGTGTTGGCTGTGTGGAGATTGCCCCCGGGAGTCTGGCCTGCTGAAGCCGCGGTCAGATCCTCCGCTGCCAGTCCAAATCCTAGCGTCAAGGTTCCCCTGCTGGGACGGTGCACTCCCGGCTCCAAAATCAGTCGCTGCCTCCCGGGGATTTCTCGTCCCGCCAGCCGCGTCGCCGCACCGCCTCCGCGGACCGGCTGGGCCCCCTCCCGGGGTTAGTTCAGGGGAGTAGGGCTGCGCCCTGTGCTTGCGCTGTGACAGCGCACAGTCAAATACCCGGCACCAGGGTTCCCCGGCTGGGACGCAGCACTCCCGGCTTCAAAACCTGTCACTGCCTCCCGGGGAGTTCTCCCACCAGCTGCGTCGCCACGCCGCCCTCACGGACCGGCTGGGCCCCCTCCCGGGTTCAGTTCAGGGGGGTAGGGCTGCGCCCCTTGTTTGCGCCGTCACAAGATTTATGAGTTCAGCTCCCCTGGGCCCAGATGCCCGGCGCCAAGGTTACCTGACTGGGATGTTGGCTCCAGGCTCCGAAAACAGTCTCTGCTTCCCCGTATTTGTTCGTTTTCCGTCTCTAAATCTGTGTTTGTTGTTCAGGGTTCGTAGATTGTTATGTATGTGATCGATTCACTTGTTTTTCCGAGTCTATGTTGCAAGAGGGATCCGGGGTAGCGTCTACCTAGTCCGCCATCTTGGCCCCGCCTCTCCATCTTTTTTTGATGTTTCCTGTGTTGCTCAATATTTTGCCCATAGAATCCTTTAATATTGCAACACAGGCTTGAATTTTTTCTTTTATTCTTTCAGCTTGAGTAATGCCAAGCATTTTCTTTTCTTTTGGTTTTCCAGCTCCAGATCATTGTACATTTCATTATAATGCTTTACTTTGTTCTCTTAAGCTGCCCTTTGGAATCTTCTGTTCAGCTCTTTTGTGTTTATTTCTTCCATTCACTTTAGCTACTCGACATTCAAGAGCAAGTTTCAGAGTTTCTTCTGATACCCATTTTGGTCTTTTCTTTCTTTCCTCTCTTTTTAATGACTTCTTACTTTCATGTATGATGACCTTGATATCCCACAACTCATCTGGTCTTCCGTCATTAGTGTTCAGTGTGTTAAATCTATTCTTGAGGTGGTCTCTAAATTCAGGCGGGATATATTCCAAGTCATACTTCAGCTCTTGAGGACTTATCTTAATTTCCTTCATTTTCAACTTGAACTTGAGTAATTGATAATCTTTTCCACAGTTGGCCCCTGACCTTGTTCTAACTGATGGCATTGAGCTGCTCCATCTTCTATTTCCTTAGATGTAGTTGGTTTGATTCCTGTGTATACCATCTGGTGAGGTCCGTGTGTATAATCGCTGTTTCCAACCATGCCCACTGCCGTTGAGTCGATTCCAACTCATAGCAACCCTATAGGCCAGAGTAGAATTGCCCCATAGAATTTCTAAGGAGTGCCTAGTGGATTCGAACTGCTGACCTCTTGGTTAGCAGCCGTAGCACTTAACCACCACACCACCAGGGTTTCCAAATTGCAGTTTATGTTGTTGAAAAAAGGTATTTCCAATGAATACACTGTTGGTTTTGCAAAATTCTGTCATGAGATCTCCGGCATTGTTTCTGTTACCAAGACCATATTTTTCAACTACTGATCCTTCTTCTTTGTTTCCAACTTTTGCATTCCAATCACCTGTAATTATCAGTGCATCTTGATTCCATGTTTGATCAATTTCAGACTGCAGAATTTGGTAAAAATCTTCAATTTCTTCATCTTTGGGATTAGGGATTAGTATGTGAATTAGTGGTCGGTGTGTCAATTAGTGATCGGTGTGTAAATGAATAATAGCCATATTAACTGGTCTTCCTGAAAGCATATGGATATTATCCTATCACTGACAGCATTGTACTTCAGCGTAGATGTTGAAATGTTCTTTCTGATGATGAATAAAATGCCATTCCACTTCAATTTGTCATTGCCAGCTTAGTAGATCATATGATTGTCCGATTCAAATTGGCCAATACTAGTCCATTTCAGCTCACTAATACCTAGGATATTGATGTGTATGCGATCCATTTCATTTTTGACAATTTCCAGTTTTTGATTATTAATGGATGTTAGCAGCTGTTTCTTCTCATTTCGAGTCATACTAGATCAGCAAATGAAGGTCCTGAAAGCTTAACTCTATCCATGTCATTAAGATCAACTCTACTTTGAGGAGGCAGCTCTTCCCAGTCATATTTTGAGTGTCTTCCAACCTGAGGGACTCATGTTCTGACACTATATCAGACAGTGTTCTCTTGCTATTCATAAGGTTTTCACAGGCCAGTTTTTTTTTTTTTTTTTGGATGTAGATCACCAGGCCCTTCTTCATAGTCTATCTTAGCCTGGAAGCTCCGCTGCAACCTGCCCATCATGGATGACCCTGCTGGTATTTGACATATTGGTGGCATAGCTTCCAGCATCACAGCAACATGCTAGCCACCATAGTAGGACAAAATAACAGATGAGCGGTAGAAATTGCCTTCTAGGTTAAATTAACCCATTTCTTCTCCAATTGTCAGTATATCAGTGCCCATTTCCCCATTTGCTCCATAAACCTACCTGTTAATATTCCTCTACCTTTGTTATTCTGAAGGAGCCCTGGTGGTGCAGTGCTAACTGAAAGGTCAATTGTTGAGGGACAAAGATGTAGCAGTCTGCTTCCATAAAGGTTTACAGCCTTGGAAACCCTGTGGGTCGTTATGAGTTGGAATCGACTTGATGGCAGTGGGTTTACTATTCTGATACGTACAAAAGAATAAATAAATAAGAGCACACAAACAAAACCTTTCATTTTATTGCATTACATTGCTCTAACTTCTAGTGATCTTGAATATTTCAAAAAATGTTTATTAGCCATGCACATTCTCTCTGAATGTCTGTTGACAGGGTACTTAATACTTTATATCACAGTTTTTTTTGTGAACTTGTCTAATCTCAGCTACCAAGGATGAATATGATAAACAACAATATTTTCAGCCTCAACCCCTGTGCCTTCCACACAATAGGTACATTGTCAAAATTTGTTGAAAGATTAAGAGAATATATATGGCTGATAGGGAAACCCTGGTGACATAGTGGTTAAGTGCTAGGGCTGCTAACCAAAGGGTCAGCAGTTCAAATCTGCCAGGCACTCCTTGGAAACTCTATGGGGCAGTTCTACTCTGTCCTATAGGGTCACTATGTGTTGGAATCGACTCAACGGCACTGGGTTTGGTTTGGTTTTTGGTATATGGCTGATGACTTTTAGTATCCCTTAAATATTTTCCAATATCTAAAATCTAGTTATATCTCTAGTCCAACTCAAGATACAAATCTTGAATACAAGACTCAATGTGATCGCAACAGTGCCTTCTTACTTCAAAAGCCCTCCATTCCTGAGGTTGGTTGAGAGGGACCCAAGGTTAGATTTGCAAATATAAAAAAACATTAGGATAAGGAGGTCCTTTGAGGACGGTTCCTGATGCTGGGACAGTATGTGCTGGGTTGTTCAGCCTTCTGGACCTTAGCAAAATAGAAATAGTGAGCCCTGACCCCAAGAAGCTAGAAGGCAGGGCAGAGCAGACCTCTGCTTTTACAGATGCGTGCTTTTCAGCTGGGAAGGCGCAGTGACAACTTCAGGGACTGATGCCTGGCTATTAGAATTGAGTCTTCTTAGATGTCAGCTCATTTCCTTGTAGAAAATGAAATCCAATAAAAGCCGGTTTATCTGGCATTCTAGCAAGCAGAACATTTTTTATAACATCATATTCATACGAATGACCCCAAGGCACTGCAAGATGATGTTCACTGTCACTTTGCAGTTAAGGGTGTTATACATTATATCATCATTCTTTTGAAAATTGGTGGTTGTGGTACATGTGGTAATTTTCCATTGCCCAGAATGCCTGAGTCACCAGAAGCAAAGATTTCTGCTGACTCGGAGAGCTTTGTGTGAACGTGTGTCTGTGTGCGTGTGTATGTGTGTGTGTGGGTGAGCCTGTGAGTGTGAGCTTTGGAGGTTGGCCATACACAATGCGTTAGAGTCACCTGGTAGGGTGAAATTTATAGAGTCTTGACCGTTCATCCGGAGTCTCGGATTTCACCAGCTTATAAGCATGTTCTAAGGTTGGCTTAACTTTGGAATTGTTTCGTTGAAACAAGGAAGTAGGGAAACCAAAACCTCTTCCACTGTATGCTAAAAGTGTCACTTAGTCTCCCTCTGTAAAGGAAATACTGTGTTGGATTGTTTTTATTGGATTTTTTTTTTTTTCTTAAGTAAAGAAAGCAGTAAGTGGTTTCTTCCTTGTGTGCAGGTAGCACCCTGCATACCTGATCCTGTTGACAATCACTTGACAGCCAGGCCTTTGATGTTAAGCTTCACTTAAAAAAAAAAAAAAATAGACAGGAAGAAAGTTCCCTTGCACCTACCTGGCAGGCCTGGGTGGTCCTGTCTGCCTTCTTCCACTGAGCCTGGCCCAGGAAATTCATGGGTCAGGGACCTGGTTAGTGGTGGTATCAGCACACCCCAGGCCACTCCCCCAAGTATGAAGTACAAGGAGGGGCCAGAAAACTTCCCCTAAAACAAACAAGTGCTAAATTAAAAAGAATGTTAAATACAGATCAGCTGCTTAGCTCCTGACAGCAGATTTAATTCTTCCCTCCTCTCACCTGATGGAGCTTCGCCTGCAGGGTTTGCATCAATTATCTGCCGACATGTGGAAAATGATTGATGAGCTGCCTGCGGCACTGGAGTACACTTTGTCAACCACTCATAATTTATACATATTATCTCTGCCAGAACAAAAGATAGGACAGCCCTGCATTCAGGTCGGGACTGGAAGGGGGAATATGAGAATAGGGGGTGAGAGACGCAAGTCAAGCAAAGCTGTTGGAGGCCTGCAGGGACATGCTGGGGCAATAAGACCCATAGCTGGTGACTCTCAACTGTCTGGTCAGCAGCTCTGCCCTTGCCATAGGCCCTGAGTTTGCCTAAACTCTTGGGTCGTCCCTTCCAGAAGGGCCTGGGACTTGGTGAACTGTGTGCTGTTTTAATTCTAGCAGTATCTCAGAGGGTTTAGGAGCACTGCTGCCATGGCTGCTGCTGACCTTTTGTTTCAATCAGCCACTCTTAAGGCAGCGTTTGTAACCATCCCTGACAGAGGTGAATCATCAGCCTGGTGGGTCCAACTTCTGAGAGAATATGTTAGGAGGAGCTGCCTGGGGACCAGCTGGCTTTAGGGCCAGCTGTCGGGAAATTGGCACAGCTGATGATGGTGAGACTGAATGGTGAAACTCCTGTTGTCAGTGTTGCTTTAAGCTGTGATCTTGAGCTGAAATGAGGCCCAAACGTTTTCCCAAATGAAGCTGGTGATGATGTCACTTCCATGTTTGTTGGGCACTTGTAGCCTTCCTCTTGGGAGTAGTACTCACGCTCCAAGAAACCAAGCCAGT
The DNA here is from genome assembly GCF_030014295.1 of Loxodonta africana. NCBI lineage: Eukaryota > Metazoa > Chordata > Mammalia > Proboscidea > Elephantidae > Loxodonta > Loxodonta africana. The sequence continues at coordinate 74,555,957 of NC_087357.1, forward strand.
TTCCACGGACTCTATTTCAACTCATGGCAACCGCATGTCTAAACTCTGCTCCATAGGGTTTTCAAGACTATGACCTTTCGGAAGCAAATCTCCAGGGCTTTTTTCCAAGATGCCTCTGGATTGGTTCAAGCCACCAAACCTTTTGCTTAGTAGTCAAGTGTTTAACCATTTGCACCACCCAGGATGCCTGGAGCCTGGGCAAGAAGTATCAGCTGAACGAGAGGTATCGGCTCACGAAAGGTTTTTCAGTCTGTCCGTTTCTGCTCTCTTCTGGTGATACTATTATAGCCACAAACTCAGGTGATGACCTAACAATCATTTCTGGGCAATAATTGCTGAAAATAGCAATTCTATTATGGGCTGATCTCTATTAATTCACTCTCTATTAAAGGCATTCCATTTATTGATTTTCTTTCTTAGAGAGGGTACTGACAAATACAAAGTCAAGTGACCTAGTTATATAATTTGAATGATAGGCCCAACAGATTCCTTGATTATTGGTTGGTGGGTAGAGAGGAATTAAGGTAGAAAACTTATTTCTCTCTAGTGAAATTTGATACATTACTTATCAATTGTTAAAAAGAATGAAAAATTAACATACCTACTGAATGAATTTTAAAAGCAAGAAATAGAATGTTGAGGCCCCCCAAAAATAAAAATAAAGAGCAGAAGATCAAAGGACATACCATACCCAGGAGAACAATTTAAGGTCTTGAAAGTTTTTCAGCAATATTTTGTACCCTTCTATAGATTTTGTTGATATCATTGGATAAAGGCTTATCTGCAGCTGTGCTCAAGAGTTGGTGGATGAGATTGCAATGATAAGTAGACAATCATCATGACATCAAGTATTTCATGAAACCTTCACTGAGCATCAAATTCTCCCATACAGAGAGAGCTCCTCGGACCAGTAGAGAAAGGTGGCCACTGAAGAACCATAAAATCAGCAGCCAGTTGCCATTGAGTCAATTCTGATTCATGGTGACCTCATGTGTGTCAGAGTAGAACTATGCTCCACAGGGTTTTCAATGGGCGATTTTTAGGAAGCATATTGCCAGGTCTTTATTCTGAGGTAGCTTTGGGTAGATTTGAACTGCCAGCCTTTCACTTAGCAATCAATGTGTTAACTATTTGTACCACTCAGGGACTCCAAAGAGATCATAATGTCCACAAGTGTTCTGGTGATGCTGGATTATCCACAACAAAGCCCTCGTAGGTTGCCTCTAATTCAGAAATTATAAACTAATGAGGTTATCATAAAAGTGAAGAATCAAGGACAGGTACACACTGACCTTTACTCGAATGGATAAACTATAGTGACAACACCGGATGGAGGCATGTCTGTGACCCCTTTGAGGTGGGTTATAGTTTAGATTTAGATGACAACCTCATGTACCACCCTGTTAAAAAATGTAGGAGCTTTAAGTGTTTTGTGCTTTTGATAACCTTTCAAGGCTTTCACCTTGGGAAATGGTCACCTGTTTGGTATTAATCCTGAGAATTTTCAAAGGTATCACCCTGGAACTTTAAGTAATTCTGCCCTCAGAGCTTCATCTCTTTAGTATAAGGTTTAGATTTCTATCTTGGTGGGGGAGCCATGTCGTGCCTCATCGAAGAGTGCACACATAGTAGCTACTTAATAAATACTTTGCTGAATGGATGAATGAGAATTTAACTCTGAGCTTTCCTGAGAAAGTACTTTTAGTATGAGATTTTTTTTGTATTAGTAAAAGACTAATTTCCAGTTCATGAAGTCCATAAATTAACTCGAGGCACCAGAAACTTAGATGCCTTTCAAAAACTCTTCATATATAAAGCTCTGAGTTTGGCTGTTTATAAGAAATCTTTTCATGAAGTTTTGCAAATATGAATGGCACCTTGAGGAGACAAATCCCCTGCTAATTCTGTTTGTGTGGAAGTCAGTGCCTTGGACTGATGTTTATTTTCTTGTTGAAACTTATCACTTGGGGAAAAAATCACCATGAAAATCTTATATTGCATATTTGCTAAAACTGAGTCAATATCGCTTGAATTCCCAGGTCCAGTGCTGTTACAGGAGAGCTACTCAGAATCATGAGTAAACTGTAGTCCATGCAAATGATTGATTCTTGAATTAGTAAAGAGAGAGCTTTTGTGTTTTCTTTTTCAGAAACTTATCTTTTATTTATAAACAGGTAAAGATTTTACATATTTCTGCAAATATAATGAAGGAGAAAAATTGATTATATTTGATAAAAACTTGACTCTCAAAATACAGAGGTATAGAACATTTAAGGATGAAAATGTTCATTGGTGTAAAATGTAAGAGGAATGAACATTTTTTCCTTAAACACTCTATATGTGTATACTTTGGAAAATACAGCCTATTTTTGTTTGTTGAAACCATAGGGCAGACCATATAGTATACCAGGGTGAGGAGAACAGGCATCGAGAGCCCAAGGCAGCACCCCCACGTGGTTAATACACATGGATGCCTGTGGGGCAGCCCCCCACCCAGAGACAGTGCTTGTGACCTGTCAGTAAAAGAGGTTTGTGGGAACTGTGAGAAGATCTGGGAGGCAAAACCAAAGAGCTGGACAGCAGTTCAACTCCGGCCTAGCCATCCTGGATAGCCAAATCTTTTCACTTTGCTTTCTTATGCCACCTTCCACCAAACCATTCCTTCCTGCATACCTTCGTGTCTGCTCTTGTTCCCTTTTGGCGTGTTCGTCCTCTAAGGCTCTGCTGATCTTTAGAGTTCCTCTTCAAATCCCAGGCCTTCTGTAATGCCTTCTTGGACATTTCCATCCTATACTGACAGTTCCTTAAGCTAAGTCCTTGGAGTTCATATACTATCCCAAATACGTGATTGTTTCATTTCAGCCATTCCTGTCTGTAGCTAAAGCCGCTCAGCCAAAGGAGATAACTCCATACCACACAATGACTTAGTTCCTCGGCTGCTCAGTAAATAATATTGAATAACTGATCTCACTTTATGAGGAGTTACTTAATGACAGCCTCCAATTATTCACCAGTATGGGAGCGAACAATGCTTTTCCATTACGCATGTAGGTTAGAATAGGAGGAAGGGGCCTAGGGGAGGAATTGAAGGTAGATGGAATTTGCTGACAGAGTGTTACTTACTTGGTCAAATTTTCCAACGGTGCTGGTACTTACTTCCTCGAAGAGGATTAAAAGCAAGAAAGATCCCTCTGGGAGTCAAGAGAAGTAATGATATGTCCCCTGGCTACCCCCTTCCTCTGTGGAATGGACTCCTTATGCCATATGCAAATGTGCAATGTCGTGCTCAACAATGACAAAAGCCCCCACAATGGCAACAACAACAAAATTCATTTATTTTAAAACTACCATTTTGAAAAGCAAATCCAATCCCTGTGGCAATAAGAACTAAAATTTGATGGTATGTGTGTGTGTTTTGGGGCGGGGGGGAGGGATATGTTAGAATCTGGATGAGGTTGAGCGTCCCTTTAAGAGATTTGGTCAGGAAGAGATTGACCAGCATCCCTTGGGACAGTGAATCTAAAGTTAGGAGCAGAAGGAAGAATTGGGGAGTGGTGATAACTAAATTAGGAAAATGTTTTGGGGAAGCTTGTAATTTCAAGAAGAATAGCCCATGGGAGTTGTATGTTGCCCTCTTCCAACAGTAGACATTTTTCACTTTATAATTCCCTGCTTAAACCTGGACAACTTTAATTTGGAGTTAAAAAATGATGGCAGAAACACTGAGCTATGTTCTAATGATGACGGGTTACAATTTAGAGACCAATTAGAATGGCATTTGTTTTCATTTTGCAGTAACTTTTCTCCCCCTAGTGCACCCCTCGATGTCAGGAAAATAGGTTCTTAGGTCCAAGGGTGGTTTTCTGGAGCTGACAGCTGCCATATGGTTTTGTCTGGGATGCGGGGGGACAGGTTCCAGGCAGGTTGAGAGAGCCACCCCTTGTGTTTCGCCCATGTTGTAGGGCCACTCTCCCTGCAAAACAGTACCATTTAACTTCAAGCTCTGACACCTTGCCTATTTCTATTTCACTATAAATAAACCTACCCCCTTCTCTTGCCTCCCCCAGGTCAGGCATTCTTCAATTGTAGTATTAAACCTGACCAAGAAGGAACAAATTGTGACCTTAAGTTATATCTTAAACTCTTGTCTCATATGGGGACACAGAGAGTTTTTTCTGGCATCCTCTGTGACAGGCTGCTTGTAGATAGAACAGTTTTCCATAAGGAATTGAAATCATACATCAAATGTATTGTTTTATATGTAAGCCACTGGAGACCAATGAAAGCAGTTGGTAGAGCCCAAATACCATTACAAATAGATTTATTGTAGTGTGTTTTCTCCCACCTTTTTCTAGAAGTTATTACTTTAATCTTAAGAATTTATGTAAGTATGGTTGTGGCTTTTATATGGTTTATGCATTCACTTTGGAGACTTTTAGCTATTTAGTGGTGAGGTGTTTAAAACAAGTGGTATCAAGGAAATAATTTTGGCTTTACATCATTTTTTTTTTTATATTTGCCTCTGAATGCTTCATATAGAATAGCCAGTTGGCAATATAAAAGAGTTATTGTCAATGTCAGGGAACCTTATCTCTCCAGTGCCCCTAAGTTTGGTGTGTTCATCTGCACCTCCAAAAAGCAAGCAGAGATAAAACACGCAGTATCCCTTTTCTGCCAAGTTAGAAAAAGCTCTGTGCCTTCTTTTCCGAACCATTTCAAAGAAAGAAAACATTAGACTTCAAAGCAATTAAACTCACTCTAGTGTACATTTTTAGTTTTTTTAGTGTACATTTACTTTAAAAGAACTGTAAAAAAAAAAAATTCTTTTTGGGGTGGGTCATCCCCACAGTAATAGAGCTGTTCGGAAATTTAAAAAGAAAAATCTGGATCTTCCTAAAAAATGACTCAGATGATCTTGCAAGAGCCGTCTCATTTACCATATTAATATTTCAACTAAAGCATATTTAGGAAAAATGGTTTTTGCATATTATTCTCCTAGTACTTAACCTATTTACTAATTTTTATGATGAACCCTGTTTAATTTACCACCTTCCCCTTCACATGTGACGCGCACACACACACACACACACATGCTCACACACACTATGGATTCAAGGATTCTGCATGAACTGACTTTTTAATTTGGTAGCTGTATTTTCCAAGTCTCTTGATAGGAACTTGTCAATCATTCTAAATGTGATATGTTTAAACCTAGCTGCGTTGATACGTCTAAAGCTGTGGTTTGTCTAGTTCTCATGAAACTGCCCCTAGCCCCTGCCCCTTGACCCTTCCTCTCCTGCTTCAAAAAAATATGTTATTGATGCAGAACGTAACTCTTCCAATTTTTCTGAACTTGTTTTGATTGTGACAGTGTTTTTCTTCGCACAGAGGAGACACACTCAGGAACCCAGTGAGATCTGACTTAGTAAAGGAAGAGTGCAGGCATTAGCCTTCTGTCAGTTGTTGAGATGGAGACGCATTCTTAGACCATATCAGGTTCTGGAGAACAGACAGAGGCTTTTAAATCCCCGTAGGGGGTTACGAGAGGTTCCTGAGTGGCACCAACGGTTTGCTCTGGCTACTAACTGAAAGGTTAGCAGGTCAAATCCATGCTGCAGCACTGTGGACAAAAGGCCTGGTGATCTGGTTCATAAAAATTACATCCAAGAAAACCCCATGAAGAAGTTCTGCCCTGTAACACATGGGGTCACCATGAGTTGAAATCAGCTCAACAGTGATGGGTTTGGTTTGTTTTTTTAGGGTGAGTGTTAAGAAGGGAGATGGATGCCTTTTCCAGTTCAAATGTTATTTTGAAAATGGAATGACTGATACCAGTATTCTGATTCTGTTTGTGTTATATTACAGATAACATAATGGCCCCTCTTCATGAATTCTAGATTAGGGTTTAAGATCTGTTCTAAGCCAATCCACCCTTTTGCCAGCAGTGAATTACTACAAAGATTATTTTCAAAGCACAGTTCTACTTCTTTGAAATAATATGCCTGGTAATATCAACTAGTAACTAATGCAGTATCCCTAGGTTGAGGACCTCTTTTAATGACTAGTTAGAGATCATCTGTAATTAACGTACTAATTGTTATAGAGCAAATGAGTATAGATCTGTATGTCAAGTCTGTACTTCTGAATAGGTTAAATATTCCCCAACTGACGTGTCTCATGCTAGTAATTTGCTGAGTAAACACTATTCTCATAGTTCAAAGATCAGTTTCATTCCAGTCTTGATTATTCCAGCCATTCCAAATTAATGTTGTTCAAATGAATGAGATCTTATTAAATCAGAAAGGTGACCAGGATTGGAGGTTATAATCTTACCATAAATCTCTTTCCAGTTGGATTTATATCCAGCTTTTGGGCCCTTTGTCCTTTCACCCTCAAGGAGTGACTCCATGGAAGGCTACCAGAATGTTCCCTGCCTCTTGGTTTGCATTTTTGACCACAGGCTTGGCTTCAGTGCCTGGTTCCCCCTGATTCCTTCTGTCTCATTTTAACTTATTGCTTTGCCCAGAGTGTTATGTCTTTGTCCTAAATTCTGCTGGATTTCCTGTTTCAATCATTGATGTGTATGCTGTCCCCTTGGCTATGTTCTTCTCTTCACTCACACCAATTCCTCAGTTGGCCAAGCTTCAGGAGAAATTGTTGTCTCAACCTTTCACCTTGTCTGTATCCTGGATGTATCTTCTCCATGGCCCTGATACTGTCTGGGGCTGGCAGAAATTTATGCCATATAGGTCATTACTGGGAGACAGCTTTTTCTGCTCCAGGAGTTAGCTTTTACCTAATGTTGGTGATTTATTTTCTTTTGGTGAATCTCAGGTGCATGGAATTGAATTAATCATAATCTTGGTTTATGATACACTTATCAATTAGTCTGTGCATGGCTTTCTTTAATTATGTGTGTTCATTTATATATGTTAATAATATAGTGAGTGAACCAATGCAAGGACTAGAATACAGATAATAACATGTCTTTCTATACCCTCCTTTTCAAGGTCATCATTATCCTGCAATTGATTACACTGAAAGTGTGCTTAATATACCCTTTCATTTTTTAAAGTCTCAACACATACATAAAAATACACATATGTTGTTGTTGTTGTTTGGTCCTGTCGAATCTATTCCAACTTGTAGTGACCCCGTATGACAGAGTAGAACTGCCTCATAGGGTTTTGCAGGCTGTAATCTTTATGGGAGTAGATTGTTACAACTTTCTCCAGCAGAGTCAGTGGGTGGGTTCAAACTGCCAACCTTTTGGATAGCAGCAGAGCACTTAACAGTTGTGTTACTATGGCTCCTTCATTTACATAAACCCATTGCCATTGAGTCTAACTAACAGCAATCCTACAAGGACAGAGTAGCACTGCCCCATAGGGTTTCCAAGGAGCAGCTGGTGGATTCAAACTGTCAACCTTCTGGTTAGCAGCTGAACACTTAACCACTTTGCCCCTAGGGCTCCACCTTCACATATGATACCTAAATAATATATTGCTTAATTTTGGTCGTTTAAAAATGTTATTTAAAAAAGGGTATTATGCTGGATATTTTCTACTGGGATTTGCTTTTATCAGTCAACATCACATTAGTAAGTTATGGCTGTGTTCATTTTTGTAGCTTCAGTTCATACATTTTCAATGCTGTATAATATTCCATCATGTTAAAATACAATTTATTTATCTATCTCTAGAAGATGACGTTGTATTATTTACAGTATTGTTGCATTATTTTGAACTGTGCTATCTCTATCTCCTGTAGACTTTCTCTTGGAATAGAATTGCTGAGTCTTTGGACATGTATACCTTCAACTTTACTAGAAAATGACAACCCATTTTCCAAACAGTTGTCCCAGTTTACACTCCCACTAGCAAAAAATGGAGAGATTTTGGGATACAGGTCTTGTCCAACACTTTTTGTTGACAGACTTTGTCTCATTTAACAATTAGATGGGTATCCCATAGTGTATTGAATTGAATTTCCTTGATTTCTTAGGTGACTTTTCCAGAACTGGCATTCCACATTTCCTTTGAGGAAACTTAAGCAGTAGCTCACTTTAAAGCTATTGAAAAAACAAGTTAAAAAACAAGAACACCTGCACTTTAGCAGTCAAGATGTGATTAGGACGAGCTCTGAGGACAGGAGAAAAAGTCTTTCTTACAATGCGCTAGAAAAAACCTGGGTGGTGCAAGCACTTACTGCTGCTAATCATTTGGTTAGCTCTGCTGTTAACCTAAAGGTTGGATGTTCAAGTCTACCCAGAGACACCTCAGAAGAAAGGCTTGACAATTACTTCCAAAAAATTTGCCCCTGACATCTGGGGTCTGAAAAGCTAGTGAACAGCCATCTAAGATACATCAGTTGGTCCCAACCTACCTGGAACAAAGGAGAATAAAAGACACAAGGAAAATTTGAGCCCAAGAGACAGAAAGGGCCACATAAACCAGAGACTCCATCAGCCTGAGACCAGAAGAAGTAGATGGTGCCCGGCTATCACCAATGACCACCCTGACAGGGAACACAACGGAGAGTCCCTGATAGATCAGGAGAAAAGTGGGGCGTAGAACTCAAATCTAGTAAAAAGAGCAGACTGACTGAGACTGGAGGGACCCCAGAAGACACGGCCCCTAGACTCTCTGTTAGCCCAGAACTGAAGGCATTCCTGAAGTTAGCTCTTCAGATGAAGATTAGACTAGGCTGTAAGACATAAAATAATACTTGTGAAGAGAGTGCTTCTTAGCTCAAGTAGATACATGAGACTAAATGGGCTGCTGCTGTCCAGAGGTGAGATAAGAAGGCAAAAGCGGACAGGAGCTAGTTGAATGGACATAGGAAATCCAGGGTGGATGGGAGTGTGCTGTCTCATTATAGGGAGAGCAACTAAGGTCACATAACAAAGTGTGTATAAATTTTTGTATGAGAAACTAACTTGAACTGTAAACTTTCACTTAAAGCACAATAAAAAAAGAAGAAAAAAGTCAGCCACTGAAAACCGTATAGAGTACAATTCTACTCTGATGTACGTGGGATCACTGTGAGTCAGAAACGACTTGACAGGAACTGGTCTTTTGAAGTTGAATGCTTCACGCCTGGTGCTGGCTTTATCTGTGATTGGCTGAGTGACTTACACAAAGACAGGCCATTTTTCTGTCCTTCCATCTCCTCATCTGTTAATTGAAGGCATTGATCACTAAGGGTCTGTCCTGGTGTATGTTTTCATCATTCCGTTATAACTCTCGCAGTAATTGAAGCATTTACTTTTAAAGCATTTGATATCCATTTTCTCATGTGATCTTTCTAACACCTGAGTGACATGGGCAGAGAAAAGATGAATTAAAACCCAACATGGTGTGCCTGTTGTGTAGTGTGACTGCGGGGAGCCCATAAGTATCTCCCTTCTGGCCTGCCTCAGTGCCTGAAATTCTACAATTTCTCTTTCGTTGCTTTAGTTCTGGAGGCCTTTTGGTCTGTCAGTCCTCCATTAAAATGCAAATGTACCCAGAGGGAGTGGGGAACCTCTAAGCTTATTATCAACTAAATCTTCCACAGGGATTAATTTATCAGTTCCTTTCCCATCAGGCACCTGGTTGGAAAGGAGAGCCTGTGGGAATGGGGCACCTGGTTGATGTGGGGAAGCCCTAGGAGGGAGAAAACAGTTGTAAAGAGAGAGGTGGGGCTGTGCCCAGCAAATTGCCCTGCCTTTCTATGGCTTGGCCAGTTGCTACTCCCCACTGCTCATCCTTACCCAGACCCTCAGAACCAAACTGGCCAAACACAGGAGCTACATACAGCTGTATCCCCAGGAAGAGTTTCCCTTTAGAACTAATGGGAAAAGTGTGTGAAGTCTGCCAACCAGCAACAATCTCTCAGGACCCTGCAAATCACTCCTCAAAGCCCCCAGCTCTGTACCCTTTATGGCAGATGACTTTGAGCAGAGTTCTTTCTCATTCTGCCCTGAGTCCTGGCCCAGTCTATATTGTGGCCATTTTGAGGCGTAGACTGGCCTTGTCAAATAGCTTCAGCTGGGGCATTTGTGTTGGTGCTTCATCTGCTTTGTGTGACATCCAAACAACTCTTTAAAAATGTCGGCTCTGGCTCGCCTCACAAAGAGGCCCTGAAGGGTGTTGTTTAACGTGTTTGGGCTCTCTCTGTTTTCGCTCTGTCACCCACACAAAAATGTGCCACCCCTCCCCTCCCCCAACAACGCATGTTTTTGCCTCTGCTGACCCTGGCCCTTTAACATGTCAGACTGTTAATAAAACACTATGGCTGTCATAATGCAAGGTTAAATGAAGTCTTCACAACCTGTCCATTAAGGGGATTTTTTTTTGTTTGTTTGTCGCTTTCTGAAGCCTGGCTCTGGATACAACTTGTCTCGGTCCATGGGCAGCCGAGCTGTGGGCCTTTTGTCTTTGTTCGCTGTTGTGTTTAATTCCCCCCTCATCCATTAATCATCCCTCTGCCTATTTATACTGGTGGCAAGTATAGCGAACACACGTAACGCCCGCTTTTGTTTTGGTGGCACCCTTTGTGAGGACCAAGGCAGAGCTAATTATTAACTGCAAAATGACATTAAAACTCTTAGATAAGTGCCAAATGCTGTATCCACTGAGGCTCAGTTTTGTTTTAACCTTCAAAAGCTTGAGGCCAGCAACCGGGGTGGCTTTATTTGGCTGGGAGGCCAGAGGAGCTATGCCAGTGCTCAGATAATTAATAGAGGTGCTCCGTTAAAACCCAGCCAGACAGCCAGATTCAGGCACCCTGGGCACGCCTCTGGAAAATTCAGCTGTGGTCTCTGGACGTTACTAGGTGTGAGCAGCGATTGCAGCTTCAGAGACAGGGTCCAAGTGAGCTTCTTCAAGCTTTTTAAGTGGACACTTCCTGTTGTGGTTTCCTCGTGAAATACCACAAGTGGGTGGCTTTCAAGAACAGAAGTTTATTTTCTCACAGTTTAGGAGGCTGGGAGTTCAAATTAAGGGCCCCAGCTCAAGAGGGAGGCTCTCTCTGTGAGTTCCCAGAGAAAATCCTGTCTCAGCGTCTGTACCCCTGGTGTTCCTCAGTTGCTCTGTGCTCTTCATGTGGCATCGGTCTTCCCCCATTTGGGCTTGTCCCTGTGTCTAATCTATTCTTTTTATAACTGAGAAGTGATTAGGTTTAGGACACATCCTACCCTGATAGGGCCTCATTAACATAACAAAGAAAAGCTCATTTCTAAACAGGTTTACATCCACAGGTATAGGGTTTAGGATTGCAACATACAGTCACACACTCATAAATATATATATATTTTTTTTGGTGGAGGGAGGAACAAAATTCAATGCATGATGACTTTTACACCCTGATGCAGAAGATTACTGTGCTTGGTGTCTAACTGAAAGATTGGAGGTCTGAGTACCCGCAGAGGTGCCTTAGAAAAAAGATCGATCAATCTGTTTTTGAAAAACCGGCCATTGAAGACTACAGTCTGCTCTGATACACATGGGTTCACCGTAAGTTGGGATCTATTCCATGGCTATTGGTACTGGTTCTTCCCATTCTGGTTTTCCTTTGCTATTAGACCTTTTGTGAAGGAAACTCTTTAGTTATTTCAGCTTGTCAAAGTGTCCCAGGACTTGTTTCTACCACTTTCTCAGAGACGCCTTCACTGACCACTTTTTCCAAGGTAATTCCCTATGCCCACGACCATCCCCAGCCACCCTCTACTCCATTACCCGGTTTTGTTTTCTCCATGGTATTTGTTATTATGTGAAATAATTTTATTTGTTTATGTATTTATTGTCTTTTTGACTACTAGAATATAAACCCCTACATCCTTAGCACTTAGCACCTTAGAATAATTCCTGATACTTATCAGGGCCCAATAAAAATTGATTATGTTTATTGATGAATGAATAAATAAGGGACTGAGTGTAAGACTTTTTTTTCTCAGGGAGGTAATCAGCCAGCCTTTCCTTAATCTCAGAAGCAGAACTTCAGCCTTCTCTCTAATCAACCATGTCCTCATTGCAATAAGGTTTCCCATCTTCCTGGGACTTGTGCTTCATCTTCTACCCTCTGTCACTGTCACAGAGGATCCATGAGTTGTTACTTGAACTTTTAGATAGAATGACTCAAAACCTGTGGCTTTGTTTGTAGAATATCCTCACTGCCCCTACCCCAGCCTACCCTTTACCTGCACATTATTTTTCCATGTGGACAATGACTTATCTCTGTGATATTTATTGAATGTTTTTTTCCTCTCGTCACTGTTCTGTGGTGGCTTCTTTGTGGTATCTATAGTTTGCATGGAAACCCTGGTGGCATAGTGGTTAAGTGCTATGGCTGCTAACCAAAGGGTCAGCAGTTCAAATCCACCAGGCACTCCTTGGAAACTCTACTGGATAGTTCTACTCTGTCCTATAGGATCGCTATGAGTCGGAATCAACTCAATGGCACTGGGTTTTTTTTTTTTTTTTTTTGGGTTATAGTTTGCATACATAAATGGGTCTGTTTCTGATTTATTTATTTTGTTTCCTTGGTCTGTTTATAATTGCTGAACCAAAATCAGACACTCTTAATTACAATAGCTTTTTATAAAAAGTCTTTATATATGTTAGAGTAAATTTTTCTGCCTGATTCTTCTTTAGGAATGTCTTGGCTTTTCCTGGCACTTTGGTCTTTCATATAAAATTCAGAATCAACTTGTATTTCACTAAAAATCCTATTCATGTTTTTACTGAAATCCTTCCATCTTTAAATATGGTATGAACCCCTATTTATTTACTTCTTTAAAGTGTATAATTTGGTACCTTTTAGTATAGTCACAGGGTTGTACAATTATCACCACTACCAAGTTTTAGAATATTTTCACTCACCACCCCTCCTCCAAAAAAAAAAAAAAAACAACCCTGTACCTGTTAGCTGTATCTCCCCATTCCTCCCTCTTTATAGCCCCGGGTAACCACTACTGTACTTTCTGCCTCTGTGCATTTGTCTATACTTGACACTCCGTAGGAATGTAGAAATTCTTTATATATTCTAACACTAGACTCTTATCGGATATATGATTTACAAATATTTTCTCCCAGTTTGTGGGCAGTTTTTCCACTTTCTTCATAGTGTCCTTGGCACAATGGTTCAAAATTTTGACTAAGTCCAGTATACCTACTTTTTCTTTGATTGCTTGTACTCTTGGTGTCATATCTAAGAAACTGTTGCCTAATCTAACACCACGAAGATGTACACCCATGTGTCTTTCTCAGCTTGGGTTCTCTCTGGAGACAGAGAGAGAGAGATTTATATCAGGGAAAGGGATCACATGGTTGTAGAGGCTCGCAAGTCCCAAGTCTGTGGGTCAGGCATCAGGTGTCAGACTGCAGGCTCTTCCTGACTCACATAGCTAGCTGCAGGGGTTGATAAACTCAAGACCCATGGGTTGCACAGCATTCTGCTGGCTCACTGCTGTCAAGACTGATGGATCCAAGGTTGGCAGGTAGCTGAAGAACTGGAGATCATATGCTGATGAGCTGAGCACATGATCCAAAAGCCAGCAAACTTTGCCAAAAAGTCTACATTTATTGAATGCAGGCCACACCTCTAAGGAAACTCCCTTTCAACTGATTGGCTACTCACAGCAGATCCATCATGGAGATGATCTCATTTATATCAGATCTCATCATGGAGGTGATTACATCATTATGTGAGTGCCAAAGTACATGGAATAGACAGGAATCAAATCAACTGCATCTGTGGAAAGAAATGGTGGAAAAGCTCAATATCATTAGTCAGAACAAGGCCAGGGGCTGACTGCAGATCAGACCATCAATTACTCATAGGCAAGTTCAACTTGAAACTGAAGAAAATTAGGACAAGTTCATGAGAGCCAAACTATGACCTCGAGTATATCCCACCTGAATTTAGAGACCATCTCAAGAATAGATTTGAGACACTAAATACTAATGACTGAAGACCAGACGAGTTGTGGGATGACATCAAGGACATCATACTTGAAGAAAACAAGAGGTCATTAAAAAGACGGGAAAGAAAGAAAAGGCCTAAATGGATGTCAGAAGAGACTCTGAAACTTGTTCTTGAACTTCAAGTAGCTAAACCAAAAGGAAAATATGATGAAGTTAAAGAACTGAACAGAAGATTTCAGGGGACGGCTCAAGAAGACAAAGTAAGGTGTATGATGACACGTGCAAAGACCTGGAGATAGAAACCGGTGATTCTCAAGCTAAAAGAACTGATGAAAAAACTCAAGCCTCAAGTCGCAATACCGAAGGATTCCATGGGGAAAATATTAAACAACGCAGGAAACATCAAAAGAAGTTGGAAGGAATACACAGAGGCACTATACCAAAAAGAATTGGTCGACATTCAGCCTTTTCAGGAGGTAACATATGATCAGGAACTGATGGTACTAGAGGAAGAAGTCCAAGATGCACTGAAGGCACTGGCAAAAAACAAGGCTCCTGGAATTGATGGAATACCAACTGAGATGTTTCAGCAAACGGATGCAGCACTGAAAGTGGTTACTTGTCTATGTCAAGAAATTTGGAAGACAGCCATCTGGCCAAGTGACTGGAAGAGATCTGTATTTATGCCTATTCCCAAAAAAGGTGGTACAGCTGAATGTGGAAATTATAGAACAATATCATTAATATCACATGCAAGCAAAATTTTCCTGAAGAGCATTCAAAAGTGCTGCAGCAGTATATTGACAGGGAACTGCCAGAAATTCAAGCCCGATTTGGAAAAGGACATGGAGCCAGTGATATCATTGCTGATGTCAGATGGATCCTGGCTGAAAGCAGGGACTACCAGAAGGATGTTTACCTGTGTTTTATTGACTGTGCTAAGGCATTTGACTGTGTGGATCATAAAAAATTATAGATAACGTTGCAGAGAATAGGAATTCCAGAACACTTAATTGTGCTCATGAGGGATCTATACACGGATCAACAGGCAGTCATTCAAACAGAACGAGGGGTACCATGTGGTTTAAAGTCAGGAAACGTGTGCATCAGGGTTATATACTTTCATCATACCTATTCAACCTGTATGCTGAGCAAATAATCAGAGAAACTGGACTATATGAATAAGAACAGGGCATCAGGGTTAGAGGATGACTCATTAACAACCTGTGTTATGCAGATGACACAACCTTGCTTGCTGAAAGTAAAGAGGACTTGAAGCACTTATTGATGAAAATCAAAGACCACAGCCTTCTGTATGAATTACACCTCAACATAAAGAAAATAAAAATCCTCACAACTGGACAGATAAGCAACATCATGATAAATGGAGAAAAGACTGAGGTTGTCAAGGATTTCGTTTTACTTGGATCCACAATCAACACCCTTGGAAGCGGAAGTCGGGAAATCAAAAGACACATTGTATTGGGCAAATCTGCTGCAAAAGATCTCTTTAAAGTGTCGAAAAGCAAAGACTTCACCTTGAGGACTAAGGTGCTCCTGACCCAACCCACGGTGTTTTCAGTTGCCTCATATGCATGCGAAAGCTGGACAGTGAATAAGGAAGATTGAGGAAGAATTGACACCTTTAAATTGTGGTGCTGGTGAAGAATATTGAATATACTATGGATGGCCAAAAAAACGAACAAATCTGTCTTGGAAGAAGTACAGCCAGAATGCTCCTTAGAAGCAAGGACGGTGAGACTATGTCTCACGTATTTTGGACATGTTATCAGGAGGGATCAGTCCCCGGAGAAGGACATCATGCTTGGTAAAGTAGAGGATCAGTGAAAAAGAGGAAGACCTTCAACGAGATGGATTGACACAGTGGCTGCAACAGTGGGCTCAAGCATAGCAACAATTGTGAGGATGGCGCAGGACTGGGCAATTTGGTTCTGTTGTGCATAGGGTCTCTATGAGTCAGAACTGACTCAATGGCACCTAACAACAACAAAAAATACACCCCGGTGGCAGTTCACCCCTTGTCAACTTGGCACCTGTACATATCTCTTTAAACCATATATAATACCTGAATGAAGGTAGTTATAAAATCATACTTGCGCCTAACATTGTACAACTAACACACGCACAACCGAAAATGCACTTGCCCTGTTAACGTCTTATTTTATAAGTGAAGAAAACAGAAATATTTGAAGCACACATACAAGGAAGAAATACTTAAACAATCACAATCCTCATTTCTGCAACTGGTCACATGGTTGTAACTAGTATTTAGAACTACCTTCTTCCACTGCCCAGTCCGTATTCCCTTTGCCCCCTGCAAGCATCTCAGCTGGTTGTGGTTCTTTGCCTAGTGGCGTGACCCAAACCTTCATTCCTGAAGGGTCTGGACCAGTTAGTAGTCATGTCAGAATTGGGTTGCTGTAGCTTTCCATTGACTTTAATCACAGGGCATGGTAGTACTAGGAAACGCTCTTAAGGGATCACCTGCATTCCAGACATACTCTTCTTTACCTCCATTATGTAATATCAGTCCTATTTCCTTTTGGTAATCAGGATCAATCACATCAGCCAATATGGTAACTCCCTCCTTTGCCTGTTGAACCAGAGGCATAAGAAGCCTAAAGTAGCCAGGTGGCTTCTTAACTTCCATTTCACTGGAATCAATGATGTTTCTTCAGTTGGGAGCATTCCTCCCTTAGGAACTAAGACCTGTAGACCCTCAGAGCATAGAGTTGTAGGGAAAGGAAGCAAAAATTTTGCAAGTGGGGTCACTAGGGGTAATGGTGAATGGTGCCCCTCCCATTTCCACCCCTTGATTCCTGGACCCATGAATCCTGACTGTGGTAGAAACAGCACCATATATTGGACACTGGTTTAGAGAATGTGCAGCCTCCTAGAGAACATTGCCCCAACCCTGCAAGGGATTGCCACCTAGTTGGCACTATAATTGTGTCTTAAGAAGGCATTCCATTGTTCTATCAAGCCAGCTGCTTCAGGGTGATGGGGAACATGCTAAGACCAGTGAATTCCATGAGCATGTGCCCATTGCTGCACTTCATTTGCTGCGAAAATGAGTCCCTTGATCTGAGGTGATGCTGTGTGGGATATCATGATGGTGGATTAGGCATTCTGTAAGTCCATGAATAGTAGTTTTGGCAGAACCATTGCATGCAGGGAAGGCAAATCTGTATGTGGAGTAAGTGTCTATTCCAGTAAGAACAAAACACTTCCCTTTCCATAATGGAAGTGGTCCAATGTAATTAACCTGCCAGTAGGTTGCTGGCTGATCACTTTGAGAAATGGTGCCATATCGGGGACTAAGTGTTGGCCTCTACTGCTGGCAGATTGGGCACTCAGCAATGGTTATAGCCAAGTTGCCCTTGATGAATAAAAGTCCATGTTGCTGGGCCCATGTATAACCTCCATCTCTGCCACCAAGACCACTTTGTTCATGAGTCCATTGGGAAATAATAGGAGTGATGGAGAAAGAGGATAACTGGTTTCCACAGAATGTACCATCTTATCCATTTGACTATTAAAATCCTCCTCTGCTGAGGTCAGCCTTTGGTGGGCACTCATGTGAGACACAAGTATCTTTACTTCTTCAGCCCACTCAGAGAGGCCTATCAACATACCTCTTCCCCATACTTCCTTGTCTCCAGTTCTCTAATCATGTTCCTTCCATGTCCCTGACTATTCAGCCAAACTATTGGCCACAGCCCATGAATCAGTATGCAATCCCACATCTAACCTTTTCTCCTTACAAGCAAAGTGAACAACCAGGTGCACTGATCAAAGCTCTGCCCATTCGGAGGATTTCCCTTCCCCACTGTCCTTCAGGGAAGTCCCAGAAAGGAGCTGTAGTGCTGCTGCTGTCCACTTCAAATGTTGTCTGCATATTGCACAGAACCATCTCTAAACCAGGCATGAATTTTCTTTTCCTCATCAACTGATCATAAGGAACTCCCCATAAGTCCATAGGTGTAGACTGTGAGATGTAAGGTAAGTTTACAGGAGTGGAGACCATGGGCATTTGGGCTACTTCCTCATAAAACTTACTTGTGTCTTCAGGATCTGCTCAGGCCCAATCTCATATGTACCACTTCCAGTTAATAATGGAATGCTACTGTGCATGTCCAGATTTATGGCTCTGTGCGTCAGACAACACCTAGTTCATGAAGGGCAGCTCGGGCCACCTGCTGACTTGGTGAACCATGGTTAAGCATTCAGTTTCTACCAAGACCCAATAATAAGCCAAAAGCTGCTTCTCAAAAGGAGAATAGTTAACTGCAGAGGATGGCAGCGCTTTGCTCCCAATTCCTAAGGGCCTGCACTGTGATTCACCATTAGGGACCTGCCAAAGACTCCAAACAGCATCAGTATCTGCCATTGACACTTCAAGCACCATTGGATCAACTAAATCATATGGCCCAAGTGGCAGAGCCACTTGCATGGCAGCCTGAACCTGTTGCAGAGCCTTCTTTTGTTCTGGGCCTCACTCAAAGCTAGGAGCTTTTTGAGTCACTTGATAAGTAGACTAGAGTAGCATGCCCAACAAGGGATATGTTACCTCCAAAATCCAAAGAGGCCCACTAGTCATTGTGCCTTCTTTTCAGTTGTGTGAAACGCCAGATGCAATCACTTACCCTTCACTTTAGAAGGAATATCTCAACATGCCTGACACCACTGAAACCCTAGAAATTTCACAGAGGTGGAAAGCACTTGAATTTTTGTCGGATTAACTTCCTACCCTCTGGCATGCAAGTGTTTTACCAGTAAGTTCAGGATCATTGACACTTCTTTGTTGCTAGGTCCAGTCAGCATAATGTCATCAATGTAATGGACAAGCGTAATATTTTGTAGAACGAAAAGGTGATCAAAGTCCCTGTGGACTAAATTATGACATAGGGCCAGAAAGTTGATATAGCCTTGAGGTAGGACACTGAAGATATATTGTTGGCCTTGCCAGCTGAAGGCATACTGCTTCTGGTGGTCCTTCAAAACAAGTATGAAGAAAAAGGCATTAGCCAGAGAAGTAGCTGCATACCACGTACCAGGAGATGCATTAATTTGCTCAAGCAATGAAATTTCTCTGGAACAACAGCTGCAATTGGAGTCACCACCTGATTAAGCTTTAAATAATCCACTGTCATTCTCCAAGATCCATCTGTTTTTTGCACAGGCCAAGTTGGTGATTGGAATGGGGATGTGATGGGAATCAGCACCCTGGCATCCTTCAAGTCCCTGATGATAGCAGTAATCTCTGCAATCCCTCCAGGAATGAAGTATGACTTCTGGTTTACTATTTTCTTAGGTGTCTTGGTGGTGCAATGGTTAAAATGCTCAGCTGCTAACCGAAAGGTCAGTAGTTCAAACCCACCAATCATTCCACAGGAGAAAGGTGTGGCAATCTGCTTCCATAAAGATTTACAGCCTTGGAAATTCTATGGGGGCAGTTCTACTGTGTCCTATAGGGTTGCTATGAGTTGAAATTGACTCAGTGGAAGTGGGTTTGGTTTGGGTAGGGGAAGTTCTAATAGCTTCTACTTTGCTTTTCCTGTCATAATAGCCCTTGCTTCACTTTTCAGGGATCCAGTATGGGGGTCCTGCCAGTTAATGAGTATATCTATTCCAGTTATGCATTCTGGAACAGAGATCACTACAGGATGGGTTTGGGACCCATTGCACCTACTGTGAGGTGGACATGAGCTAAGACTCGATATGCCCCCACTCTGACTGGTGGGCCACAGTGATGTTTTGGGTCTCCTAGAATGAGTGTCAGTTCAGAGGTAGTATCCAGTAGTCCCCCCAAAGTCTAATTATTTCCTTTTCCCCAACGAACTGTCACTCTTATAAAAGGCCATAGCTCCCTTTGGGGAAGGCTAGGAGAAAAATTAACAGCATAAATTTTTGGCAGTATAGTGGAGTCGTTTCTCAGGGAGACCCAACCTCCCCTTCATTCAAGGGGTTATGAGTCTGTAAACTTGCTCAAGTCTGGGAATTGTTTGAGGGGCTGTGACTGTCTATTCTGGCAATTCGGGTTAGACTGCTGTTTGCTTGACCTAGAATTTATCTGCTTGTATAGATCAAATCAATATTTAGTAGATTTCCTATCTGTTTCACTCCTAGGGACACAATGGCTAAGTAGCCAATGCCATAAGTCCTCGTGAGTCAGACTATTCTGATTACTGGTTTGACTCCACTCTCCATTACCGTAACCGCACCCGCCTTGTCTTTGTTGATTGAATACTGCCACTTGGCCCCTACACCTCGGGGTTCAATCAACCTCACGCTAGTTAAGTGTCTTAGTTCAGTTAGGACAGTTCCCACTGTCAAATCTGACTTACATAAAATAGCAATTACAGCAGACTTCAAGGATGCTGGGGCTCCCTTCACGAATTTGTTCCTTAGCATTTTAGTAAAAGGTGTGTCCTCTGGGTACTCCATGTATGGGTTTGTGGGTCTAACCTGAAAAGTCCCCTCTAACATGCCAATTTCCCTAAGACTTTGGATACCTTCTTCTAAAATGTGCCACGGCAGGTCTGATACTTCAGCTTGATTTAGTGTAAAAAAAAAGTGTAGGCTACCACTTAATCCATGCTTCAGTGAACCAACCAAATAAACTATTAGATCCTTTCCTAACTTCTTGCGCTGAAACATTGAGTGAAAAAACTGTGCTTAGTGGACCCATATCAATAAACTCAGACTGATCCGTCTTTATGTTCCTTGCACCATTATCCCACACCCTTAATAGCCATTTCCACACATATTCCCCAGGTTTCTATCTGTACATATTAGAAAAGTCAAGCAGTTCTTCTGGAGTGTAGCGTACCTCCTCCTGGGTCACACTTTGTATTTCACCTTTGGAGGCTCTCTGGGACTTAAGTCTAGTTATAGGTCCAGAAGCCAAAATGGGTGATGGGGATGTGTTTTGTGAACAGTCAGCATTGTCTCAAGGCATCTGCCTCGGGTGATGCCTCAGGCAATGACTCAGTCAAAAGCTCTTCAGATACAAACTGAGTTAATCTCTTCAGATGGGGATGGAGGAGCTAATGGTTTTACTGGGGAGGGTGGCTTAGCATACAAAGTTGGCATAATCTCTTCAAATGGGAGTGAGAGAGGTGTTCCTGTTTGCAGGAGTGATTCGATGGAATTTAGGGGCTCAGTGTTCCCAGCTTCCTGATTATCTACCCATATGTCCCATCCCAAGTTTCAGAATCATTTCTTCCCAATCAATTTTCTCACTTTAAATTCAAACACCACTCAAGGATGAAAATTCAATTGACATTGTAATTTAGCTACTGTTTTTTTTTTTTTTTTATGATAAGATTCTGTTTTTTTTTGTTTTTTGTAATATCAACTCTACAAGAAATAAGGCTTTCTTTCAAGGCACAAGTGGGAACTTTGAGTTCGTTTATGCTGTGCTTGAACTTTGACTCTGAAGCCCCGAGCTCAGGTCTTTCTTTCACCACTTTGTCTAGCAAAGTAGGACCAACCAACCGGATTCTTTATACTTCTCATTAGGACAAAGTTGTAGAAAGGTATTAAACATGGCGATCTTCCAGAGCCTTGCCTGTCACTGATACCTGATATATTTGTAGTGATATTTTGTGTGTTTCTATTGACAGGTCACACCATGGATTAGCAGTGCCCTCTTTACTATTGGAAGCAGAATCATGAACATCTTTAAGACTAACCAGACTTGAGAAACAATTAAGAAAACTCATCCTTATAATTTTATTTCTCTAGAACAACTCTTGGACCAAATGTCCTAGACTGGGTTCTCTAGAGCAGATAAAGATTTTTCTCAAGGAAATGGCTCACACGGTTCTAGAGGCAGTCAAGTCCCAAGTCTGTGGGTCAGGTGTCAGGCATCAGGCTGGAGGCTTCTCCTGACTTGCATAGCTGTAGGGGCTGACAAACCCAAGATCCATAGGTCACACAGCAGGCTGCTGGCTCAAGACTACAAAGGCTGATGAATCCAAGATCAGCAGGCAGGACAGCAGGCGGTTGGCCCAAGACCTAAGAACTGGAGGTCAGATGCTGATGAGCGGATGCAGGATCCAGAGCAGAGCAAAAGCCAGAGAGTTTTGCCAAAAGTCTACATTTATTGGATGCAGGCCACACCTCCAAGGAGACTCCTTTTCAACTGATTGGCTACTCACTCACAGCAGATCCCATCATGGAGGTGATCACATCATATCAGATCTCATCATGGCGATGATTACATCATTTTACAACCACCAAACTACATCATAAGTGCCAAACCACTGAAAATCATGGCCCACCAAGTGGACACACAACCTTAATGATCACAGTATCCTTCAATATTTTTATAGTTTTAATGCTTAATTTAGGCCTCTGATTCATTTTGAGTTAATTTTTATGTATTGTTTGAGGTAGGGGTGCAAATTCATTCTTTTGCACATGGTATCCTGTTGTCCTAGTACCATTTGTTGAGAACACTAGAGTGGGCATTCTCATCTTATTTCCAGTTTTAAAAGGATTGTGTGTATGATGGTTAAGATTGTGTGCCAATTTGGCTGGGGTATGATTCTCAGTGTTTTGGTGTAATGTTGGTATAATGTAATCACTTCACTGTTGATGGACTCACCCCCGTGATGGGAGCTGCTGTGAGTAGCCAGTAAGTTAAAAGGGAGTTTCCTTGGGTATGTGGCCTGTATCGAATATGAATGGACATGGGGGGCTTTTTGCTCATGCTAGTTTCTGCAGCTGGCTCCAGTTGGTCTGACCTCCTGTTTTTGGGACTAGAGCTGGCAGCTTAGCTGTGGTCTTGCCTGCCGAGCTTAGGATTCATCAATCTTTGCAAGTCTGTGAGCAAGAGCCCTGCTCTCTGACCTGCCGGCGGTCTTGGGTTTGTCAGCCCCTGTGGCTATGTGAATCAGAAGAAGCCTCTATCCTGACCCACAGACTTGGGACATTCCAGCCTCTACGACTGCATGAGCTATTTCCTTTACATAAATTTCTCTCTCTCTCACTATATATATATTTATACACTTACTGGTTTTGCTTCTCTAGATAACCCAGCCTAAGACTTTTTTTTTTTTTAACCTGATCATTATAAGGTAAATTTAATTCCTTTCTTATTCTGATTATCTAAGAGTTTAAATCATATAACAGTCAGTTCACTAAAATGTGAGGTCATTCTGGGATCAGTGCCATTCTCCCCATCAGGACAGTACTTCTGGGACCACATAGTGGCAACAGGGACTCAGTGCTGCCTGTATCTAGAACAGTCACAGTCATCACTCCTATTCATTAATGTCACTATTTTAAGGCTCAACTGGCACATAGGCCTTAACTTGCATCCTAACCTCAACTATTTGAAAGTCGCTACACGGACTGTTGTATTTAGATGTCTGACTGCGCTTTCTCTGATGTCAGTGTGATTGATTAATGACATCGACACCCACATGGAAAGAGAGATAGACAGCATGGGTATCACATATGTGCCATTCCTTTCCTGGAAACTTTTTCGTCTGTCAGGCCTGTTGTGTCTGCTGCTTTTTTCATTAAACTGCTCACTGGATATAACTCCTGCCTTTTCTAAACCATTGGTTCTGGCCATTTCTCTCTTGTTCTGCTTGATGACTAGCCCTGACTTCTTTTGCTAGTACATCCTATCTAATACTTATGTAGCAGAGGGCAAACTGACAAGCTTTGCTAAAGTAAACGTATGTCTTTGATAGTCCTGGTCCCAGATATTGTTCTGCATTCAAACTGTATGTTAGAGTATATATCAGAAAAACATCACCATTTGGAATTGGAAAATAAGTTCCATATATACAAGATTCAGTATAGCAATTAGAGTCTCCTGTACCAGACAATACCATAATCAGCCTCTGTGTCTTCTAGAATAAGCAATAGAAGGAAATGACTTGCAATGGAAGGAGCCAAAGTCCTCAATGAGACAAGTGGAGAATAGGGCAGAAGTTGGGACTTTATCATGCCCCAAAATCTCACATGCTATATAGAGAAGATATCATCTCAGGCTGCCTGGAGAAATTCTTAGGAATATAGTCTGTGATACCAGCATTGTCCTTTCCAAAAGCTTAGGAATGTGCTATTCTGGTCAAGAATTTTGCCTGACTTAAAGTTCCTGGTACATAACAGATTCTGATACATGGGATTAACCAGAATACACATTAGGCATCAACAAGATAGAGCTTCATTTTTCCCTCATGTTACAGTACGATGTAAGCAAGACTGGTGTAGTGGCTCCATTGTGTCTGGGACCCAGGTCCTTCTAGTTTGTTGCTGTACCCTACCTACAGTGTGGCCTACAGAAGTCTCACTTCCCGCATGGCTGTATTACAGTCAGCCAAATGGGAAAAGAAGGTGAAAGCATGTTCACTCCCTTTAAGAGCTCTGCTGGAAGTTGTACAAATCACTTTTGCTCACTTGGACCCGCAAATGACATTGTTTAAGGTATTAAATGTTTGTCATGTTGGGGTACTCAGATTTTGGGATTTCTTGTTACTGAAGCATAAGCCAGCATATCCTATTACATTTAGCAAGTTTCTATCACCCTCCAGGTGTGAACAGTGCTATGACTATGGAGTCTTAAAATCGCTTAGAAATAGGAAATGTCTCTGCTCTCAAGTACCTTATAATCTAACTAAATGGTCCAATTACAGCAACTGAAGGATGATCAAAAGCCAAGTCTAAAATAGAACTGAATTCTTAAAATAAAAAAGTGACTGGTGTTGGATGTGGCTCATCTGAAAAGACTTTAAGAGAGAGAGAGAGAAAGAGAAAACAACAACAACACTTTCTTCATCTGTGCTAGAAGAAAGTAACTCAAACACAGTCAAGAAGAGAGAATTTATTTGATGTAAATGTCCAAGGCTGATAGCCTCTGGCTAGTTGAAACTGTCAGTGCTATTGTCTTTGGGTTAATGAGCCCTTTTAGCTTCTTTTCCAAGTTGCTCCTCTTTTGGAAGCAGAGCAACCAGCCCTCTCCAAGGGGTCAGAAACCCTGGTGGGCATCTCTTTGGGCTCTGATAGCTTACAGCAAGCTCACAGGTGATGGGCACTCAGTAGTTATGCATTTCATTTCTCTTCTATGATCCTTTATGTATTAGACCCAACTGAAGATTTTGAGGGAGATTTCGTTACCTCCTCCATTGTACTTTCCAAGCACTGTCATAAAATACAGGAAAAGAGGATGGCCTGGGGGGCCTCTGACTTCTGACCCTTCCTCCTTTAGCAGCCAGATCAGCTCTGTAGCATACTTTTCTGATGGGCACGGACAAGCAGAAGAATTGATGAAAAGCAAGTGGTCTTGATCAGCATTCAGAGGCCAATGCCAGGCCTGAAGGCCTGAACTTTATTCTTGATTTATGGTATTAGAGGAGGGATCAGGGTGATCCGTTTAGACTCCTTATGACAGCATTGGCATGGCATGGAATGCCAGATGTGGACTTGAGGGTCATGATATCTTGAAATGACACAGCATTAGGCTTAGATGAGTCAACTGAAGTGATTATTGGAATGATGAGACATTCATAAGAGAATAGGTAATATTAGATTTCCTCTAATGTATACTTTCTGTACCCTGAAGAGGTGTTTGTCATTTTACAAACCCCACTGCATGGCTTTCCCTGCCGGGTTAGACACTCTTAGGGGCAGGAAATGTAATGGAGTCATACCTGGGTTTGGTGCATGGTGGAGAGCTTGACACATAACTGGTGCTCAGTTAATATTGGTTGAACTGAACTGACATAGCTGGGAGTCTTTGGTCTGGAAAGGAGAAGACTGAGGTGTTATGATCAAGATCTGTTTAAACCTCTGTGTAGTGTCCAGGTTGAAAAGGGATTTATTCACTAAACCTTGAAACACTATGTTGGGTGACTCTTCTTTGAAATTGGATCAAAGTAAATTTAGGCCCAATGAGAAGATGGTTCATTTTGCACATCAGGAAATAAAAACCTAGATCTCATTTTCCAAAGGTGATAGTGGAAGGAAACGAAGTTTTTCTAATGTATATTTCAAATTGATGAATGGCACAGTTTTAAATCCTCCACGTGTCTCAACATAGAGAAAACAAAAATTCTCACAACTGGACCAATGAGCAACATCATGATAAATGAAGGAAAGATTGATGTTGTCAAGGATTTCGTTTTACTTGGATCCACAATCAACTCCCATGGAAGCAGCAGTCAAAGAAATCAAACGATGCATCGCATTGAGTAAATCTGCTGCCAAAGGTATCTTTAAAGTGTTAAAAAGCAAAGATATCACTTTAAAGACTAAGGTGGGCCTGACCCAAGCCATGGTGTTTTTAAGCATGTGAAAGCTGGACAATGAATAAGGAAGACGGAAGAACTGATGCCTTTGAATTATGGTATTGGCGAAAAATATTGAATATGCCAGGGACTGCCAGAAGAATGAACAAATCTGTCTTAGAAGAAGTACAGCCAGAATGCTCCTTAGAAGCAAGGATGGCGAAACTTCGTCTCACATACTTTGAACATGTTATCAGGAGGGACCAGTCCCTGAAGAAAGGTATCATGCTCAGTAAAGTAGAGGATCAGTGAAAGAGAGGAGACCCTCAATGACAAGAACTGACACAGTGGCTGCAACAATGGGCTTAAGTATAAAAAACATTGTGAGGGTGGTACAGGACCAGGCAGTGTTTCATTCTCTTGTGCATAGGGTCACTATGTGTCAGAACTGATTCAATGGTACCGAATCACTTAGGTGCGTTACAATACCATGGAGAGAAAAGCCATATAAAAGCAGTGTATCGCACCACAGTCCCCTGAGACCACGGTTGGTTGGACTGCCTTCGTTGTTCAAAGTAAGCAAGGATAGAAAAGCTGGCTTTGCTCAAAATTGTTTTCTTACTTGAGAAAGTGTTATGCAAAGAGTAATTTTTATATACCAAAAGTAGTCCACAGTTGATCCATCGGTTCCAATCAAGGTATAACCAGGATTTTGTTTTCCTCCCCAAAATGCCAAAGCAACAAAGCTGTATGATTGAGAGCTTGGAGCCCTGAGACATTGGTAAGCAACCACACAGGGGAGTTTGCTCATTCCAACTTCAGGATGTCCTGAAAAACTGTTGAGATAAAAGACTAAGAAATAAATGAGAGATAACTGAGATAATGGAAAAACAGAGGAAAACAAGACAACACTCAACTCTTTGGCTCGAGAAATTTATTATGTCAAGGAAGATAAATTGGAGAAACGTAAAAAGGAAAGATCTTGTCTCTGACTCATGTATTTCTCTTCAAGTGAATGAGCAATAATACAGAAATAAAAGAGTTCAAAACAGCTATGTGCTCAGCCAAAATCATGGCTCTTAATGAGTTCAACTTTGGCAGAAGCCTTACTGTCGTACTTGAGCAGTTTTCCTGATTGTGAATGATACGTGTAATTCATCGTGATCGCAGTGTAGCAGGGGAGCCAAGATCCATTTGCCAGTGGGAAATGAGAATGCTGGTCATGTGTTGAAGCAAGCCTTCCTTCTTCACATGGGAAATGTCTACACTGTCATCAGTTTGGACAGTTCTAAGAAACAAGCAAATAAAAAAGAAACTTGTGAAATCAATTATTTGGAGTCATCTTGGCAAATAGCTTTACATATGACTTTTTTTTTGTTTTCCTATCAGACTCTTCTGGCAATACATAGACACAGTCCAAGAGAGTCAAACTAAAATGCATCAAACAAATGATGAGGGACAGAAGGGTCACTGACTAGGCCAAGGGCCTACAAGTGTCCAGCTGGCCTTCTTGCTCTGTCTTTTAACAGGACAGAGGAAGATGGAGAGGGATGACATGGGACTAGAACTGATGCTTTAGAAAATTTAAGCAAAAAAGGGCCATTGTTATTACTGATCCTTCTCAGTGAATGTAGCAGAAAGAAAATCAGATTCAGCAAGTGTTGTTTTTAAATACCATTGAGCTTTAGCTCAGGCTTCACAGAGCTACATTTTTATATCAGGGTGTAAAACAATATTTTTCAATAACTAAATTTACAGTTTTTGTTCACTATTTCTTTGACTTTACTTCTGAATAACCCCAGCTGACAGTTCGCTCCTGCCAATTACATGTGGTTTTTCTAGAGTTCAAGCCAATAATCAAAATGTTAGTCAATCCTGCAAGTGTTGTTAGCGTGTACTTACTCTGGTGTGTTGAGTGTTGTGGTGTTTGCTCTGGGATAGGATTGAATCAGTATAGGAAGGTGTTTTTAAGAAACTGCTTTTTATTAGGACAGAGTTTTTGTTTGTTTGCAAGGTAGGTAGGTGAATGGGTGGGAGAAAGAAAGGCAGGGAGGGAGGGGGGAAAGGAGAGAAGAAAGAGACAGAAGGACAAGATTACTGACGGAGTCAGACAAGCAGGCCTGGATTCCAATCCTGGATCTACCATTTACTAGTCCTGTGAATCTGGGCAATTTATTTAACAAACCTCTTGACCCTCAGGTACTTACTTATCTAGAAAATGTAGATTATAATACCTACTTTGTTGGTTGTTAGGAAAATTATGGATAATGGTATTATTTTTTAAATGAGAGAGTGAAAGGGGGAAGATACACACACATACACACACCCATAAATGAACTACCACTCCCAAAGTAAATCATGTTCCTAGTTGTGTCATTATAATGCCAATTTTTAGTTTTATAAAAAGTTCAGAGAAGACCAAAACACAGTTCCCTGGTCCCAAATACATACACGAGAAATTATGTGAACATCAGTAAAATGTGAGCGTCTTGTGACAATAGTGACATTATTGGAACGTAAATGGCAGCTCGGTCAGCATCTCCCTGTAACCATATCAAAGGGAGACAGCTGCAGCTTTGTTCTCAGTGTGACTCACTTGGGGTTTGGCTGCTTGTTGATGGATATTATCATTTTTAATGTCAGTAAATAATGTGATGTCAGATAAATGACCTGTTTCCTTTCTGTGATATAAACCTCATTTATCTTTAGGGAGCCTAAGTGAGTAGAAAAATCTGAGTGGGACCAAGCATTTCCGTCTGTGCAGGATGGGAAATATTTTATTAATGCTTCTTAACGTAAGTCCCAGGCAGTTGGGTTCAGTCCTGAATATATCTGGTAAATCAATGAAAGCGTATGCATTTACCATTGACTCTGTTTTACTGATCAGAGAGAAACAGAAAGTAAACATTTTTTTTTTAACTTGAAGAAAATGATGTTACTTATAACACATTACTTATGCAAGTAGTGTATTGAAGACATGCTTCTACATAATTCATACTTGGTCCAATCTATCATTGCTTTGGGGAATCATAATTGTATAAAATTAAGGATCAAAAAGATGGGTTTTAATTGAATTTACTGCCAATAGCTTTAAGAATCACAAAAATAAGAAATATGTTGGAGTTGAAAAGGTTACAGAGTCATAGAAGATTCTCATAATTGCTATAATTTCTGAGTCCTTTCTGAGATGCCCGCTGGAAAGCCCATATCTTTTGTTTATGAGGATGGGAAATACAAATCCACTGAATCTTCTGTTTTCATGAGTCTACTTTTAGCCAAAGGCCCTGGAACACTTTCTTCTGGGAGGGTAGATTTCATTCAGGCAAAATGAGAACAGTTTGCTTTTCTGGAAGCTGTCAGGTAGGGTGACAATTGTTCCACTGAATATTTCATAATACAGCGAAAGATCACTTTGGGGCATTCGTGGAATCTCAGAGAACCAATGCTAGAAAAAAAAACTAGTAGAGATCATTTAATCCAAATGTTTGATTTTTTTTTTTTTAATTGAGAAATCTAAGGTAAGAAATTTGTTCTAGGTCACAAGGTGAATTTGCAATGTAGTAGATTGAACACACAGACTGTGTGTGTTTATTAAGGCAGAGCTGTTGTTTTGTCAGATATTGAAATGCCTACTAATGATATGAAGATTTAAAATCTGTTTGAAAATTATACAGATTTGTTTTTATAAATTTCATCCAATTGTAGAGCTGGCAGGGATGGTTCAGTGAGTGTTTATTTTCCTCTCTGTTGAGGAGTGTCCGGAAAGACATTCTCTCAACTTGTTTTTTTTTTTTTTTTTCCTTTAAGAGGAGTCAGCAAACTACAGCCCATGGACCAGATACAGTCAGTGGCCCATTTTTATACAACCAAACTAAGAATGATTTTTGCATTTTTAAGATATTGTAAAATCAAATCAAAATAAAACATAGAATATATAACAGAGATTATATGTGCCCTGCAAAGTCTAAACTATTTACAACGTGGCCCTTTATAGAAAAAGTTTTCTGACTCTTAATTTTCAGAGGAGTCTGTGACCTTCCAGGTGGATTCCCCAATAATATTTTATTTTATAGTTTCAAAAAAAGCACCTTAGATATTTAGTTTATTAATGGCTACCAGGGTAGGCATAAGGGGTGGGGGGAAGGGGACTCATTGCTTAAGGGACACTGAGTTTCTGTTAAGGGTGATGGAAAAATTTGGAAATGAATAATGGTAATGGTTGCGCAACAGGATAAATACAAGTAACGTAGCTGAATTGTACGTGTGAAGAATGTTGAAATGACGAATGTTTTGTTGCATATATATTTACCACAGTTAAGAAAATAAGTATCTTAGGTCACACAGGAAATGGAGAACATAATTTTAAAGGCTGCCTTTGGGTCACCATAAAGAAGGTGCTTTGGAGTCAGTTTTCAGAAGAGCTCTTTGTCTTCAGGAATGAGTCTCTCCGGCAAGATCCACCTGCTTTATAAATTATAAATTAAATACCTAGCTGAAGCATGGAACAATCTATCTTCTTCTTACTCCTCAAAACTTTTGCTGACATTTTAGCCGCAGGATTTTAAATTATACAATTTGTCCCCAAAACCACACCCATTTCCTGAAACACATCAGAATAGCTTTGATCCCCGGGAAAGTCTGGTTAAGAAGTTTCTTCACGCGCCACATGGCTGGGAATCCATCTGGGGCGTGCCTGGTTTCCATGTCGATTGGGAGACCATGCTCTCTGTTGGTATAGAAAATGTGTTTTGTGACTAGGATTACGCTCTGTAGTCCTTAGGGCTTCAGCTTTCAGAGCTGGGCAATGGCAGTCTTCAGCTTGCTTGTCACTGCTGTTTTAACAACATTGCTTGAATGTAAGCGTTGTTCTGGTGGTTGGTGATGGTATCTGGTACTGAGCATAAAGTTTAGGAAATTTTATGATGATGATGATAGTAAAAAAAGGAAAGAAAAGAGGATCATGGGTGGATGAAGCCATGCTTTGTTTCTAACAATGTTTCTCAACAGGAACTCAGTCTTTTTTTTTTTTTTTTTTTAAGGTTTTTAGAACACATTTATATGGATTAAAAAATCTAAATAAACATCATAAGTTCCTTTAAGAAAGGGTAATAGACAAGTGTTAAGGAGCAGAAAAATATTCATCTATATATACCTTATTATAATCATGTTTTATTAAAAATATTCAGTTAAAGTTATCAAATCTATTTCCATATCCCTCTTGCACACATTCTTTTGCTTAAATGAGATCTAATTCTCAAAACTAGATCTCATTTTATCACTGACTTTATAATTCTAAAACATTTATGTATTTCATGAAACCCAGTGTTTCTTCTTGGAAACAACCAATAATATGGAACAAAAGCAACATGAAATTAGAAAGGCATTTACTATATAGATACTTAATGAATAACGAGTTAGGGAGGAAAGAAAGAAATCCAAGGAGGGAAAAAGATGATGCGTATCATGGAAACTGTATTATGGGGAGTTAAGAACTATTGATGACCAGTTTCCCTTTCCTCAGAGTAGCTCCTTCCTGCCTGTGCCATAGTACTATTAAAATTATTGGCAGGAAAATTCGGTACAGGCACTGTAATTGGATCGAATCTCTTGCAGATATGATTCTTGGGCGTAAAACTGGATCTTGTTGCAATAACCATTCCTCATTGTTTTCAGTTCCCAGAATAATTCAACTCAAGGAAATATTGGCATTTATGTCTGAATCCATTCTGATCTCTTTGCTGTGAAGAAAACATTCTTAAGTACTCTTTAAGTCACAGTCTTTGGCTGAAATATTCTTTCCCTCACCGATGACAGTTCCTTTTCCTGCTGCCTCTACTATTGGATCTCGTCTCTATCCCACTGTTGGTGCAGCCCTTCCTCTAGAGCAGATGGGAAGTTGGTACTAAGGCTGTTAGTTAAGCAATGAGTCCCTGATTTAGCATTTCTGAGGAAGAGAATGTAAAGCTATGCTTCAGGGTAGTTTTCCTCAGTGACCATCTGGGAAGACTCAGAAGCAAGGTTGGGGTAATCTCTGTGGTAGGCCCATGGAGGTCTACTTACAGCTAGAAGGTCTTTATGGATCATGAGTCTTGGGAGGAAACAAGCTCAAGGTTTGTTCTTCTCAAGGTTCTCAAGGTTTTAGAAGTTAGTGAGTAAAGATTGTAGCCCAGTTTAACTAGTAGAGCTAGTAGACTCTAACTAAAGAAGAAGTTTTTATTATCATTTGGGGTAGGACAGTTCTTCATTGTGCAAGGCCGTCTTTAGCCAAAGCATAGAAAGAGGTTTTGCCTTTCAGTCCTGTCAGACCTACCAGCTACTCCATGAGAGAAAGACGTGGTAGTCTGCTTCTGTAAAGACCGCAGCCTTGGAAACCCTATGTCAGTTCTACTCTGTGCTATAGAGTCACTATGAGTTGGAATTGACTCGATGGCAACAGGTTTTTTTTTTTTTTTTTAACTGTAAGAAGTGTTGTTGTTGTGTGCCATCAAGTCAATTCAAACTCCTAGTGACCCTATACAACAGAGCAAAACTGCCTCATACAGTTTCCAAGGCTGATTTCTTTAATGGGAGCAGATTGCCAGGTCTTTGCTTCTGTGGAGCTGCTGGTAGGTTCAAACCACTAACCTTTTAGTTAGCAGCCAAATGATTAACCATTGCATCACTAGGGCTCCTACTGTAAGAAGTACTCCATAGTAATTAGGACAACAAAACCCACAATTTTGCATTTAACACCTAGTGGAGAAATAATGTCTCTGTTTGAAAACCACTGCCGAAGCTTTACCCCTGGATTATAACCATTTCTCAAAAGAAGTTTCCTGTAACTTGTGCGCTAAGATGGCAAGAGAGGTAACGGAAAGGTAAAATAATCAGGGTTACAGGCTTTTCAACCATCCGTTTGAATGATTCTGTCCCCACACAAACTGCAGGTCATTTTGTTACTATGTAGAGTTCAGTAAGGGATTGGGGGGTAGCATTGTGAGGACAGTCCCCTCACCAGGGAGTCCGGTAAGGCATGGACTAGCTTGGTCAATGCATTTAGATTCAGAGAAACTCAGAATTTGAAGGAACTGGTTAGTCTAACCTTCCACACAGTGGAGGGGTGCCTTGACCACACAGGCATATCCTCAAAATATAGCCATGCGTCTGTCTTTAAATCTAGGCCAGAAATTTTATTTTAAGTTCCTGCAGATTCTTGTGTTGGGCCTTTGGGGCTGGTCTCTAGGAGAGACGGTGAATTCGTTCAGGGTAGACATTGACTCATTGACTAAGAGTTAGACTGCTAAAGGTTCCTAGTTCCATCACTAACTAGTTCTGTAACATTGAGCAATTTCTTTTACTTCTCTGGACTAATCTCAGTTTCTCATCTGTAAGGTGGAGATAATATCACTAGCAACCTCACAAGGTATTCGTGATATTCAATGAGTCAATGAATGTGACATGCTGAGAACAGTACCTGACACTTGGTAAATGTACAATAAACATTAGCTATTATTATTATTATTAGCGTATGTGCTCAGTCCAGGACTAGATTAATATTTAGTTTCATCCCATTGATGGAAATACATTTATTTCCTATGAGGAAGTAAAAATTCTGGGTTGATCCTTGGAGCGACATTTGTGCCTAAAGAGATAAGCTGGTTTTACAACCTTTTGTCCCCAAATTGAATGGGAGAAGTAGTCTGACTCTTGTGTTATAGTTGCCCTTCAGATGACCCTCTTTGGGGCTTTTGAAAAGGAAGAGGAAAGAGGCCTCCTTCCTCCTGCTTCCTGAGAGTAGTCAAGCTGGGGTTCAGAGGAAGCGTGTCAGGCCCATTGGTGTGATCACACCCCTCCACTGTCCATGCTCCAGCATTCATTTCCAAACCAGTGAGTAGAAAAGGGGAAGGGAAAGGATTTGGAATGTAACCATAATCAATGAGTTCTAGTGGCAGTGGGTGACTCCACCAGGAAGCTTTCCCCTCAAGGTATGGTACCAAAGCCTCCTTAGCTGTAAAAAGGTCACCAATGTATCATAAAAGGTGGGCAAGGGGATTTCTGCTCCAGCCATGATGTAGTAACAGGGACTGGATTTATCCTCCTGCTCTATACAATTAAATAACTGGACAAAATATACGAAACAACAGTTCATATATGTTGAGCATTAGGC
This sequence comes from Loxodonta africana, assembly GCF_030014295.1. NCBI lineage: Eukaryota > Metazoa > Chordata > Mammalia > Proboscidea > Elephantidae > Loxodonta > Loxodonta africana. The sequence continues at coordinate 74,590,279 of NC_087357.1, forward strand.
AGCACAGAAGACTGATCCCAGGGATAAGGAGAACAAATGGGGTTAGCCCTTTGATTGCCCTAGCCTATTGGCTAGAGACTATGCCTAGGCCACAGCGCAGGGAGGGGAGACTGAAAACCAAAGTGCCCCTGAGTTGAGGAGACAGAGTTGAGAATTACAGGAGGCCAAAGTGGCTACATCAGCCCCTTAGCTTGGGAGGCACTGAAAACAGACAGCGGCTACAACGGTGGACTCAAGCATACCGATGATAAGGAAGATGGTGCCGGACCGGGCAACGTTTCTTTCTGTTGTACGTGAGAATGCCATGCACTGGAGCCAACTCTAAGGCAGCTAACAACAACTGAAAAAGAGTGGCTACTGTTCTCAGAGAAGAGTACCAGAGAGGGGAGAACTGATGGAGACGAGAGATGAGCAGAGGGAAAGCTCAGGGATCTCTGTAGCAGGTTCCCTTCGAGTCCTCAGCTGAGTACTGATCAGGACATGATGTGAGACCACTGGAAGCCGGGGAAGAGCCACTGAAAAGGAAAATACAGATAAACCCTTGAAGCTCTCACATGCCTAGAAATAGTGCTGTTTCCAGTAGCTAGAGTGGAAAAGTCGTAATACGCAGGACATCCAGAAAACTATTCCGAAGGACCTGGCCTCGGTAATAGTGCTCAGTTAAAGGCTGCTCTGGCCCTGCCTAACAAAGCTTTAAAGCAAGTCTCAAAACCAAACTGTTTGTAAGTAACAACCGCGTCCCAGAAAAAAAGCTGAAGAACATTTAGATGTATATAAAAAATATCCAGCCACCAGGAATATCAAAATTACTGTGTCTGGTATCCAATGACATATGACTCATAATGGGAAGAAGTATCAATAGAAATAAACACAGGTGATAAAATTATTTATTCTATATGCTTAAGAAAGTCGAGGAAAGCATAGACTATATATATATGAGATACTGTGGTGATATTCTATTACATGGCCCTTCTGGCCACGGTCTTTTAACTCCCACAAAGTGATTGAGTGGTACTATGCAAATGAGGTGTGTGGAACCCTTGTGGGGTTTGGACGGTTTTGCTAATACAAGTAAGGTGCATGGAACCCTTTCAGGGGTGGGACTATGCAAATAAGGTACATTAAATTTTTCTAGGGGATTAGCCAGTTTTTCCGTCCTGCTAGGTTTAGAAAGAGCCAATCCCCGGAATTGGAGGGGAACATCACTGCCATCAAGAAGAGCCAGGAGCAAAATGTATCCTCTGGACCCAGGATTCCTGCGCTGAGAACCTCCTCAACCCAGAAGACGGAGAGAGCTTTAACATTGGAGACGGCACCAAATGGTGTGGTGGGTTTCCCAGCCTATGGAGTGACATGGCTCGTGTGCACACCAACCCATGGAACAAGAAAGCTGAGAGCCTTTGCACAAGGAGGCTTGCTAGCGGACTAGGGTTCCTCTGGTCCCTTACTGGCGGAGCTAGGGTATCTGATCCACTGAGTGAGAGAGCTGAGTGCCTTCGGGCAGGAGGCTTTCTGGTGGAGTGAGGTGCCTTTGGGCACTTACTGACAGAGCTGAAGAGCTTTGTAACACTTGCCTGAGCGGGGCAGAGGGCCCAGGCCTAGAGTGAGTGCCCAGCGGCAGCAGCCGAGAAGTTGTCCTGATCAAAGAACTGTATCCTGAGCTGTTTCTGTTGCTTCCAAGTTGATCCGGATCCTGAACAGTAACGTGTTGCTTCCCTAATAAGCCCCAAAATTGTGAGTATGGTCTCTGAGTTCTGTGTAGCCGTTACAATAAATTATCAAACCCAGGAGAGAAGTAGAGAGTGCCGCGGGAGGGATGGCTTGGTGTCAGAATTGGTAAAAAGGGTTGAAGGGTGGAGATATGTCTGATCCCCTCCTCACAGGAATCAGCTTTGGGCTGCTGCACTCTCCTCCCCTTGAAGTTGGAGAGGAGACCTGATACCATCATTTTACAAATATATAGAAGATAGGGACTAAGACCCAAATCAGACTTCTAGAGGTAAAAAATGCAATGTCTGAGCTGAAAAATATACTGGGTGGGATTAACAACAGATTAGAGACCAGCATAAGAAAGTATTAGTGAACCTGAAGATATAACAATAGAAACTATTCAAAATGAAGCACAGAAAGAAAAATCACCGAAGAAAATGACAGAGAAACAATGAGCTATGGGACAACTTCAAGCTGACTAATATAGGTGTGACTGGAGTTTTCCAAAGTTATCAGAAGAAAGAAAATAATAAAGGTAGGAGCAGAAATCATTGAAATAGAAAAGAGGAAATAAAAGAGAAGAAAAATCAATGAAAAAAGAAGTTTATTCTTTGAGAAGATTAATAAAATTGATAATCCTCTAGCCAGACTGATCAGGAAAACAAGAAAGAAGGTCAGATAAACGGGATCAGGAATGAAAGAGAAAACATCACTGATGTTAAAAATATGATAAGGAAATACTTTGAAAGATTTTTATGCCGGTAAATTTGACAACTTGAATGAAATGCACAGATGCCTTCAAAGACAGAAACTATTAAAGCTCTCCTGAGGAAAAAAAGTACACTTAATACCCCTGTATAAATTTTTAATTGGATTTATAGTTAAGCACCTTCACACAAAGAAAATGAATTCTATCAAACATTTAATAAAGAACTAATACAAATTCTTCACAAACTTTTCCAGAAAATTAAAGAGGAGGGAACACTTCTTTATTCATGCTCTCAGGTCAGCATTATTTCAATACCAAAACTAGAACAAGCTACTATAAGAAAACTCCAGACAAATATGCTTCATAAACAAAGACGTAAAAGTTCTTGAAAATTTTTAGCAAGACAAATCCAACAATATTTAAAGAGGATAATACACCATGACCAAGTGGGGTTAAGCCTAGGAATGCAAAGTTGTTTTAACATTCTAAACACAGGCAGAAACCCTTGGGTAAAAGCGAAAACATTATCCTTCGTAATCTTGTCCTCATGCCTGAAGAGCATTGGGCTTTTCTTCTCACCATAATGGGCAACGGTAGGCCTTAGGATCTTGGGCTTCTGCTAATGGTCTAAGCAAATAATATTATATTGACTTTATGGAATATTGAGTGACCATATGGTAATTATCCACCACCTATCTTTCAGTTTGTCGTATAGTGGTGGCTTGCATGTTGCTATGATGCTGGAAGCTATGCCAACAGTATTTCAAATACCAGCAGAGTCACCCATGGTGGACAGGCTTCAACAGAGCTTCCAGACAAAGGCAGACTAGGAAGAAAAGACTGGTGATCTACTTTCAAAAATTAGCCAGTGAAAACCCTATGGATCACAACAGAATATTGTCCAATATAGTGCTGGTAGATGAGCTCCCTAGGTTGAAATGCACTCAGAATACACAGTGACAGTAACAGTGGACTCCAGCATGTCAATGATCAGGAAGATGACGCAGGACTGGGCAATTTTTCATTCTCTTGTACGTGGTGTCTTCCATGCCCACTTGACGTCAGCCAACAACAGCATTGTTATTCAAGCTATTGTTTCTTCTGCCGCTGCTGTTGCCACTTGTTGACAGACCAACTAAAGCTGCAAGATCCTAGCCAGAATTGCACCTAGCAAGAAAGATTCAAACACCAAGGTGAGGACGCCAGGTTACAGAGAGCTATCAAGCCCTTGTGTTTGCTCAGACTCCAGGTTTTTATTTGACTCTGTTGAAAGCAGACCTGCCTTGCCCTGAGTGAGCAGGGAGAGGTGAATAGCTGCACCTGGGGGGAGTGAAACTTGGGGTCCGGGAGCAGGGCAGGCCCTGACAACAATCTGTCTTGGAGACCAGAATATTTTGTTAAGGTCGCCTGGCCAGTGGTGGCAGATCTCCCCGAGCAGTAGTAGAATGCGGCGTGAATGGGGACCTGGACTATAATTGAGAAGCATGTGGCCCTGTCAGCAGGTGATGGCACCTGAATGACAGTGTGACAAGGAGCAGAAACAGGGCCACAGCTAGCCTCTCTGCCTGCCACAGTGACAAGCACTGTGCGGATTTCCACCCAGCCGGAAGTGAGCCGGGCCTGGGGAGGCCTGCCAGACGGTGTGCTGCGTGCTACAGATTTCTTTCAGCGCTTCCTATTTTGCCATTCAGAGCCTCTTGCTATTAAGCAGACAGAACAGCTCATATCCTGTGGACAGATGATAGATATGTCATATCTCTGAAAAATTGTTTGTCTTCCGCAGGTGTATAGGCTTCCTTCTAAAGCAGGCGGGTCACATGACCCTTTTCAACACTCTCTCCGGTACTGGCTTGGGATCCAGGGCCTCTCCAAAGGGAAATCTTTCACATGCAATTATGACAGAAAATAAAGGTGACGAAGTGTTGTGTATCAGCAATGGATGAGATCAAAGGGCTGTAATGAAAACTGATTACAATAGAAGGGCAGTTTCAACTCTAAAAGTTGTGTGGGACTTGCTTAGGGCCTGAGCGTGCTTGGGGGCACAGGTTTGGGCACACGCCAGTGTATGTGCAGAAGGGATGGCTGCAGATAAAATCACAGGCGCCGCTTCTCTTAAGATAATAAATCTCTGGGGTTGAGTGTATCCCAAGAGGGGTTATCAATAGTGTGTAATTGTATCGAAGCTGTCCCAAAGCACCTCCTTCCCAATAATCCACATGATACATGTTTCTTCTAGCACCATCTGATTAGTGGCACCATTTCCGAACTCACAGAGTCCAATTTACACACATTGTGGCTGATTTTCTGATAGGATCTCCCGAGTGCAGGGTCTGGGCACCCAAAGGCGTATTGTTTTTATTGAACTCTAGGAAGCCAAGGGAAATAGCATAGCCCGATCACATCTATGAAGGAGACTACATGTCATTGGAGCCTTCACAGTCCTGCAGTATGTCCATTTTGGAGGCACCCTTTTAATTGGAAGAGAATTTCTCTACCTGCCAAGCACATTTCCAAGCAACTGCTATCATCTTGAAAGTATACACTACATGTTAGCATTTCTAATCCTGGAAAATGGCTTGCCCAGGTCAATGTAGCAGAGGTTTTAGATTTTATATCCAACCGCTTGTTTTGGGATACTATAGGTAAAACCACTATTTTCAGCTAATTGTGGGTAAACCAGTGTGCACTGGTTAAAAACAAAAAACAAAAAAAACCAGGATAAATTCTTGAAAGGACTATAATTGTATTAGTTTGGTAAAGGCAGCTATGTAAAGGAAGCTAACAAAGGTTTTTCTTATACCTTCCGGAGTTCTTGCTTTAATGGACAATAAAGCATAGCTTATCAATTGTAGTAAACAGATGCTATATTAGTTTCCTAGGGATGCTATAACAAAATACCACAAACCACGTAGCTTATAAGAACAGAAATTTATTGTTTCACAGTTGTGGAGGCTAAATGTCCAATTCAAAATGGTGGCTGCGCCATGGTTCCTCTGAAGCCTGTAGGGGAATATCCTTTCTTATCTCACTAAGCTGCTGGTATCCCCAGCATTCCTTGGCTTGTAGATGCATCTTCACATGGCTATTCTTCCTCTGTGTGTCCCGCTCTATCTCTTCTCCTCTTTTATAAGATTGGACTAGAACACACCCTAACCTAGTATATAAAGAAAAAAAATACTTTCATGTTAACTGATAAAAAGCCAAACCTGTGGCCATCAAGTTGATTCCAACTCATAGCAACCCTACAGGACAGAGTAGAACTGCCCCATAGGGTTTCTAAGGAGCGGCTGGAGAATTCAAACTGCTGACCTTCTTGTTAGCAGCCAAACTCTCAACTACACCACCAGGACTCCATGTTAACTGATAGTGTCTTTAAAAACTCTATTTCCAAACAAGGTCGCATTCACAGGTACCATGGTTTAGTATATGACTTGACTATATATTTTAAGGGGACACCAGTCCATCTATAACTGATGCTCAACTATTTAAAACCATTTTTCTTATTTTTAATATTGGGTTTTTTTTGTTTTTTTTTTTTTGAGTAGTAACCCCTTACCCCTTTTGCAAATATAAAGATAATTAAAAGACTGTCCATTTTCTTAAGTAATAAGAACTACATCAATGAAAATGAAAGGATAGGGAAAGGAAACCAGCATTTGTTGAATATCAGCAGTCCTATTTAATGTCATCTTTACAAAAACCATTTAATATAAATGATAAAGCCATTTTCCAGATAAGGAAACTGAAATGAAGTAACTTGGCCAAGGTTTGTCAGGTGGTGGTAGAACCGATGTTAAAATCCTGCTTTATCTCGCCTCCAAACTGACATCCTTCGCTCTCCTACACTGCTTAACCCACGTTGGCATTTTGTCGCACAGGCTGTCTCTAAATAAAGGGTGCAGGTCCTGTCGCACTCAGATGCTTACGCAAATGTGTTCTGTTAGTAACTGTAATTGAGATTTCTGAATGAAATATCAGTCTGCTCTCCAGAGGAATCGTACTACAAATTGCTTGAAGAGCACAGCTTTTGGCTATGGTAGCCCTATTTTCAGCCCTCTAGTTAGGACCCTATGTTGGAAATATAAGCAGGCATTCACTACAGTTCCCAGTAGGTCTTAGTGAACAATAAGTCTTGCAGAAGGCTAAGTAGCTAGCCAGAGTTACTGTAGCGAGTATTGCGTGGCCACCTCGGAGTTGTCTGGGAGGCAAGGGGGTTGGAAAGGCTTCATGGTGCAGAACCTCACTCTGATGAATTGCTGTGGCCCTTAAGTTCCCACCTCCATTGTGTCTTTGCAAACACAATACCTAGCTATGATTGGGTAAGTGGATCTCAGAGTTTTCACCCATTAGCAATTGAGCATGAACTAAGTCGTTAGAATAGAGCAGTGACTCTGGGGAACATGGGCTCAGGGAAGACACCTTCTAAGAGGAGAAGGAATAGAGCCTTCAGCAGCCAAGGGGGATTCAGAGGGTGCTGGGGAGTACTGGGAGAGGGGTTCTGTGAACTTGGGGTAGGGTGAGGAGCAGGAATACAGTAAGGAAACTTCCCTTACTTGACAATTTTTGCCTAAGGCCAGCTCTGCTTAGTAAACCTCATGGGATAAGCTTGCTCACTTCAAAGGATCTGGCCCACCCGAAGAACAAAACAGTATTTCCCTCTGTGGCAACTTGGCATTGCAGCTGTCATCACGACTGTATCCAGAAAAGCAGCTTATTCAAGTGGCAGCTTGTTCCTCGAGGCTCATCTCATCTTCGAGAAATGCCTAGTGACACCTCTCTGAGGAAATCCCTCATTCCAGCTTGGTGTGGTATTTTCTGCAGGCAACAAACACTTGTAGGAATATGTTTCTGGGCATAATGAGCCCATGCCTGGTGTCCTCTAGGGGTCTGTTCACAGGAGAACCAGCCACGGTTTCCTGAGAGACCAGACCAGACTTTCTGAACACAGCAACAGGAAGCAACGAAGAATTTTTTGGTTGTTTCATCAGACTTTCAGGAGCTGTTGATTGAGAACTTCATGTCCTTTATGTTCCTATCCTTCCCATTTCCTTTTCCATTTCAATGAAAGAGTGCTGTTTTACTATTGTATAATGGAGTTTATGACTGATTTTTAAAAAAAAAAAAACAGTTTTCGAAACCTTAGTATAGATGAGGAGAATAGGGCTCAACCAAGGAGAAAAGGGTGGGGAAGTAGAGAGGATGTATATCAGTCAGCGTTCTCCAGAGAAACAGAACCGAGAGCTTCTCTCACACTGGCTTGCTCTTTGCCTGTCTCTCAGCCTCACTCACATGGCCATCCTTTAAGGCCCAAATTCTTAATTCTTTGTCTCATTTGGAATCTCTGGTGCTGGAATCTACTTCTTCCAGAAAAGCTTCTGCTGACTTACCCACCCACTCTAGTGTTTCCTGCCTTTCTGTAGGTCTGACTACCATTTATTTGACTTAATGTTCTGCTTCGGCTTTGTCAGATTAGTTATTCTTTCCCGTGTCAGAGTCTGTGTCTCTAATTCTCGGTGCCTAGCAGAGCATTTTCAGACACTGGTGACAATAATCATGGTAATTAGAGTAGACATGTTGTTGTTAGCTGCTGTCCAGTTGCTCTCTGATTCATGGCTACCTCATGCACAGCAGAATGAAATGCCGCGTGATTCTGTACCATCTCCATGATTCGTTGCAGAATATTGTGACCCATAGGGTTTTCGTTGGCTGATTTTCAGAAGTAGATTGCCTGACCTTTCTCCTAGTCTGTCTTAGTCTAGAAGCTCGGCTGAAACCTGTTCAGCATTATAGCACCACGCAAGCTCCACTGATATCCAGGTGGTATCTGCACGTGAGGTGCATTGGCTGGGCATTGAACCCAGGTCTCTCACTTGGAAGGCTAGAACGCTATTACATTATTGGAGTACTATTACTTGCACATAATGACAAGGAATTAATAAGCTTGCCTAATGATTGATAGATTGATTATTGATTGAAAGGAGATGGAAGTAAGTTGGTGTGTAAATGGAAGAAGGGAACACAAGGAAGAGAAGATTAGGAAATAGAGAAAGAGAGAACATGTCCAGTGCAGGGATTGAGTAGATCCAGCAAGTCACAGCAACTTTAAGATGCCCCAGGCTCTTCTGTCCCAGCCTGATACATTTTTCCATACCCACTAAAAAAAACCAAACCCACTGCCGTTGAGTCGATTCCGACTCATAGCAACCCTCTAGGACAGAGTAGAGCTGCCCCATAGTTTCCAAGGAGCGCCTGGCGGATTCAAACTGCTGACCTCTTGGTTAGTAGCTGTAGCATTTAACCACTACACCACTAGGGTTTCCCATTTTTCCGTAGAACATACTTTTGCCAGATTTCTAGATCTGTGTAACTGACAAATATTAACTCCCCGTGGACAGATCCGTTTCCTAGAGCTAGCCTCAGAAAGCTCAGATGTGTCCCTCCCTGAAGACTGGAGCTCTGCATGCTTCCTGCACCCCTCAAGGGATTTCTCTGCTAAATGGCAGTCTTGAGATAAGCCGTCCTATTTTCCCATATCAGAGGAAAAGGCTTTTCTGAGTTTGGAAAGGAGATGTGATAACATTCATTCTTTCAAGGGCACACATATGTCCATATGTTTGTGTGAAGGGAGTAGGGGCAATTGGCAATGTCTTGTAAGTACTCTGAGACACACCTTGAAGAAGTCACCTGGAGGCCTCAGGGATAACCCTGTCAAGTTGGGTCAATGCTTGGGTTGAGTCCTATCAACTCTCCTTTCTAGATGCCACCAGAATGTCATTGTTAGTCCCTTTGAAGTGTCCTCCCCTTTGATCCCTTGCTATTCCCGGTCATGCTCCCTTCTAGATGGAACCTGATCCCCAGCCCATTGCAGGAGGCTATTCCCTAATTTAGGTGAATGCAGTCTCCAAGCCTGAGTCTTCCCTTTTTCTAAACATTTCTCAAGGACCCACTGAGCCTCTCTCAAATTGGTGATGTGCAAGTGGAAACTTTGGGTTCATTCTCATTAAGTACTTCCATACATGTTCCACGGAGACTTACATTGTCATTTACTTTGTCCCAGAATCTCAGTTGACTTTAGAGATGTTTTTCTCATGCTCAGCATTTCCTGATTTCCTCCTGAAGGAACCAAAAACGTTTGCTACTTTAACCACAAGCATCCCATCTGAGTTGCTCCTGAGAATGGGAAAACACTGACACATTTTTCCCTTGGGTGTTACTTGGCTTGTAAATCTGAACGGGAAGAGTAGACTTACTTGGAGAAGCTATAAAATGCAGACCCTTTAAGAATGTTTATGTCGGGAGTCAGAAGAAAGTCCACATGTGCCCACAAGTACCAGGATCCAGGACCTGAGATCAGGCTAGAAGCCAGAGATAAGGAGCTCCTTCTAATCTTTGCTGCAAATAGAAATAGTCAATAAATCAGAACTATTTACTGAGTGCCTACCATGTTCAGAGAAAAGGAGAGTAGGAAGTTATAGGAACAGGCAAAGCAGTCTTGACTGAAAACTCACCTACCAGTTTCTTGTCATTTGCTGCAGGCCTTTGTGACTAACTCTGGTAGTGGTGCCAGTTGTCCAGAAATTGAGAATCACATAATTGGGCTCATGCTTAGGACTAAAAATACTTTTTCATTTTTATTCGGTGAGGCTGTATCTTAAAAAAAAAAAAAAAAATTTTTTTTTTTTCAGAAATGAAACTCCAAGTTTCAACCCAGCACTTTATACCCTGCCCCCTAGGCAGAATGTGGAAGGTACTTAACCCTTCTGAGTCTTTGTTCTCCTCAGTAAAGTTGGTCTAGAGATACCTACCTCAGACTGTTGTCTTGAGAAGTAAATGAAAGGGTGTGTCACATGTTTGGCACAATAGTTGGCACATAGTAATCCAAAGCCAAGCAACCCTATGTGTTTCAGATTAGAACTGCATTCCATAGGGTTGTCAATGGCTATGACCTTTTGGAAGTAAATCAAGGTGATTTACTCCCAAGGTGCCTCTGGGCGGATTCAAATCCTAACCCTAGCACACAATAGGCACCAGTGAGTGAGTGACAGCTGCTGTTGTAACTGGACCATCATCGGTGGTGTCTGATATGAAGAAGTGAGAAGTCGTATTGCTTGTGTTGCAGCCTATCTTGTCCCACAAAAAATCCTGACTTCAGGTTCTCTTATCTCTGCTGGATTTTATAGTAGTAAGCTGGCATACTGTAGACAGGGTACTTGGAAAATGCTTGATGACCCAGAAGGGAAAAGGATTAATCTCTTCATGGAAGCCACTTGGGCTCTCGTGTTGGTTAAAATAGTAAAGAACTGTGGAAGGACGGTTCTTTATTACTAATTGCCCAAACACTGAGTTTGCTACACACATTCCCAGGATTGAAGACCAAGGAAGAGTGACTGAGAGAAAGAGAGAAGATGAGGTATGGTGGTCCCAGAAGAGAACAAAGACCATCATCAAGTTAGTTAAACTGGAGGAGGACAAGTTAATATACAAAACAGGTCTGTTGTGACAGGAAGGCTCCACCCCACTCCCAGTCAGACTTCAGAACCCATAGCCTAGAGTATGGTGGATTTAGAGAGACCAGAGGACAGCATGGACCTGAAAAAGGACAGTCTACTCATCTACGTGGAGGATTCCTATCTCACTTTTCTTAAGGAAGCTCTCCCTGGAGGTAGATAGCCCCTCAACTTTCTTCACAAAGAAAAGTTGCCATCACCCTGGTTGTGTGCCTTACGCTTACATCAGCTCAAACAGCACTAATTCTTTAAAAATACAGAAATTTTTATTGTTTAATTTGTTCACAAGGAACAAAGGCCACAGCATGCTGGCATTATCTTAATTTTTTTTCATAGCCCTTTCATCAATAATAATAATATTTCAAAGGAATTGCAATGTGATTAATGAGATATTTATAGTGTATATTATCAGAAGTGGAAAGGCCTAGACATTAAACTAGTTGACTGGCAATATTAACTCAATGCATTTTGACCCACGTATTGAGAGAAAAAGAACTTTCTAAATTTTAAAGAAAAAGGCATCGTTTCTTTGCATTAAGGTGTTGTTGTTGTTAGGTACCGTTGAGTCGGTTCCAACTCATAGCGACCCTATGCACAACAGAACGAAACACTGCCCAGTCCTGAGCCATCGTTACAGCTGTTGTTATGCTTGAGCTCATTGTTGCAGCCACTGTGTCAATCCACCTCGTTGAGGGTCTTCCCCTTTTCCGCTGACCCTGTACTCTGCCAAGCATGATGTCCTTCTCCAGGGAATGATCCCTCTTGACAACATGTTCAAAGTATGTAAGACACAGTCTCGCTATCCTTGCTTCTAAGGAGCATTCTGGTGGTACCTTCTGAGACAGATTTGTTCGTTCTTTTGGCAGTCCATGGTATATCCAATATTCTTCACCAACACCACAATTCAAAGGCGTCAATTATTCTTGTTGGGTCTTCCTTATTCACTGTCCAGCTTTCACATGCCTATGATGTGATTGAAAATACCATGGCTTGGGTCAGGCGCACCTTAGTCTTCAAGGTGACATCTTTGCTCTTCAACACTTTAAAATAGGTCCTTTGCAGCAGATTTACCCAATGCAATGTGTCTTTTGATTTCTTGACTGCTGCTTCCATGGCTGTTGATTGTGGATCCAAGTAAAACGAAATCCTTGACAACCTCAATCTTTTCTCCGTTTATCATGATGTTGCTCACTGGTCTAGTTGTAAGGATTTTTGTTTACTTCATGTTGAGGTGCAATCCATACTGAAGGCTGTGGTCTTTGATCTTCATTAGTAAGTGCTTCAAGTCCTCTTCACTTTCAGCAAGCAAGGTTGTGTCATCTGCATAACGCAGGTTGTTAATGAGCCCTCCTTCAATCCTGATGCCCCATCCTTCTTCCTATAGTCCAGCTTCTCAGATTATTTGCTCAGCATACAGATTGAATAGGTATGGTGAAAGAACACAACCCTGGCACACAACTTTCCTGACTTTAAACCAATCAGTATCCCCTTGTTCTGTCTGAACAACTGCCTCTTGATCCATGTAAAGGTTCCTCATGAGCACAATTAAGTGTTCTGGAATTCCCATTCTTTGCAATGTTATCCATAATTTGTTATGATCCACACAATTGAAAGCCTTTGCATAGTCAATAAAACACAGGTGAACATCCTTCTGGTATTCTCTGCTTTCAGCCAGGATCCATGTGACATCAGCAATGATATCCTTGGTTCCACATCCTCTTCTGATACCGGCCTGAATTTCTGACAGTTCCCTGTCGATATACCGCTGCAGCTGTTTTTGAATGATCTTTAGCAAAATTTTGCTTGCGTGTGATATTAATGACATTATTTTATAACTTCCACATTCGGTTGGATCACCTTTCTTGGGAATAGGCATAAATATGGACCTCTTCCAGTCAGTTGGCCAGGAAGCTCTTTTCCATATTTCTTGGCATAGACAAGTGAGCACCTCCAGCGTTGCATCTGTTTGTTGAAACATCTCAACTGATATTCCATCAATTCCTGGAGCCTTGTTTTTCGCCAATGCCTTCAGAGCAGTTTGGACTTCTTCCTTCAGTACCATCGGTGCCTGATCATATGCCACCTCTTGAAATGGTTGAATATCAACTGATTGTTTTTGGTATAATGACTCTGTGTCTTCCTTCCATCTTCTTTTGATGCTTCCTGCGTCATTTAATATTTTCCCCATGGAATCCTTCACTATTGCAACTCAACGCTTGAATTTTTCCTTCAGTTCTTTCAGCTTGAGAAACACTGAGCGTGTTCTTCTCCTTTGGTTTTCCATCTCCAGCTCTTTGCATATGCCCTTTGAAATCTTCTGTTCAGTTCTTTTACTTCATCAGTTCTTCCTCTTGCTTTAGCTGCTTGATGTTTGAGAGCAAGTTTCAGAGTTTCCTCTGATATCCATCTTGATCTTTCTTTCTTTCCTCCGTTTTCAATGACCTCCTGGTTTCTTCATGTATGATGTCCTTGATGTTATTCCACAACTCGTATGGTCTTCGGTCACTAGTGTTCAATGCGTCAAATCTGTCATTCAGATTGTCTCTAAATTCAGGTGGGATATACTCAAGGTCATATTTTGGCTCTCGTGGACTTGGTCTAATTTTCTTCACTTTCAGCTTGAACTTGCATATGAGCAATGGATGGTCTGTTCCACTGTCGGCCCTGGCCTTGTTCTGACTGATGATATTGAGCTTTTGCATTGTCTCTTTCCACAGATGTAGTCAATTTGATTTCTGTGTGTTCCACCTGGTGAGGTCCATGCGTATAGTCACCGTTTATGTTGGTGAAAGAAGGTATTTGCAATGAAGAAGTTATTGGTCTTGCAAAATTCTATCATTTGATCTCTGGCATTGTTTCTATCACTAAGGCCATATTTTCCAAGTACTGATCCTTCTTCTTTGTTTCCAACTTTCACATTCCAATCACTAGTAATTATCAGTGCATCTTGATGCATGTTCAATCAGTTTCAGACTGCAACAGCTGATAAAAATCTTCTATTTCTTCATCTTTGGCCCTAGTGGTTGGTGCATAAATTTGAATAATAGTCATATTAACTGGTCTTCCTTGTAGGCATCTGGATATTATCCTATCACTGACAGCATTGTACTTCAGGAAACATCTTGAAACGTTCTTTTTGACGATGAGTGCAGCACCATTCCTTTTCAAGTTGCCGTTCCCAGCATAATAGACTATATGATTGTCCGATTCAAAATGGCCAGTACCAGTCCATTTCAGCTCACTAATGCCTAGGGTATCGATGTTTATGTGTTCCATTTCATTTTTGACGATTTGCAATTTTCCTAGATTCATACTTCGTACATTCCAGGTTCCAGTTATTAATGGGTGTTTGCCCCTGTTTCTTCTTATTTTGAGTTGTGCCACATCAGCAAATGAAGGTCCCGAAAGCTTTACACCATCCACATCATTAAGGTCTATTCTATTTTGAGGAGACAGCTCTTCCCCAGTCATCTTTTGAGTGCCTTCCAACCGGGGGGGCTCATCTTCCAGCACTATATCAATGTTCCACTGCTATTCATAAGGTTTTCACTGGCTAATGCTTTTCAGAAGTAGACTGCCGGGTTCTTCCTCCTAGTCTGCCTTAGTCTGGAAGCTCAGCTGAAACCTGTCCTCCATGGGTGACCTTGCTATTATCTGAATACCGGTAGCATATCTTCCAGCATCACAGCAACACACAAGTCCCCACGGTACAACAAACCGACAGACAGGTGGGGGTTGCATTAAGGTAGCACTTTGCAATTCAGAAAGCTGGAATCAGCCATACACACAGGCACCCCACCACAGGGGAGAGTGGAGATAGGTCAGATTTATAAATGTCCATGGTGGCAATAAACTGACAAAGAGCCATGTGGGTTCAAAAGGAGATCTCAATATGCTCCCATTTGTGTAATTTCCATTTTCATAAGAAATCAAATGACATCTTTTTTAATATTAAGTTAACTGCCTTTAGGACTAATGCATCCCTGGTACATTCAAGAGAAATTGAGGCAGGAGATGATCAATTCCACTCAACAAAAGAAGTAAGGGGATGGGGTGAAATGTGCCAGGCAGAACAACTGTTCTTTTAAAACAAAGCCACATCTCCAGGCTTGTCCTGTGGCTTTCATGGAAGTATTTTGGAAGTCTGGGAAACTGGACCAGGAAAAGCAGGGCTCCTTGAAGTGTTGCATAAGAAGAAAGTAAGGATACTGGAAGGGTGGATATGAGTACAGAGCTCACACTGTTGTGGCCGTAAATCTTCCTCAATGGCCAGTCTTCCAGAACATCCATTGGACTTCTCAGGATATGCATTGATCACCTCCTTGAACGTTCCCACTTTGTATCTCCTTTTCAGCCTCCAAGTATATGTACGAATAACCCAAACAAGAAGGAGTTAATGATAGATGATGCTCATTTAATTGGCTGAAATTGAATGATGTGCACTTTCTGAATCTCATTAATTCTTGGGCCTAATCTACATATTGGCAACTTGTCATAGGAGACGGGTTGCAAATGCTGAATCAAAACTTTTCAGAGCTTGGCAGCAGTGAAATGGCAATGTGTTAAATGCTCTCTTAGGAGACTGAAGAGGAATCTTTGTGTAAGTGTAATATAGTCATGGTAAGATAATGGATTAAATGGCCTTCTTTAAGATATTGGTTTTATATATATTGTATATTCAAAAAAGGTAACCCTTGTGATTTTAATGGGACTCTTTGAGCACGCACAAAATGAGTCATGGCCAGTGATGAGTTGGTATGAGAGGACGTTTGAGACTTGTTCTGGATATTCAGATTCCAGCTTGCTCTTAGGTTTCCTACCAAAGTTCACCACCCTTCATGTCTAAACTTCTCTGTTGGGCTGGGACTGAAACTTTCCCAGGGGTCCACACAGTGGGACTTGAAACCAGAAGAGCTGGGTTATTGTATGATCTTTCACGTTTACTAGCTGGGAGATATTGAGAAGGCCATTGAAATTTGCCTCTTACTCTGTTTCTCTCAAAGACATTCTGAGGACCAGAAAAAACGGTGGGTTGAAAATATTTTATATTCTACAGAGCCATGTACAAATATTATGACTACAGGAGGTTTTCCCAGTCTGTGAGAAAACATCTCCCCTCGTTCTCCCCTGCATTCTAGAAGCCATAGTGAGTCCCTGGCGAGTCTTAGCATAATTATGTCAGGGACATGTGGAATCTCCACGTCCTTTTGTCCTTCTGTTAGGGACCCAGACAGGATGCAGGCACACATTTTTATCCAGGCATCCTTCAGATGTTTTGAAATGGGTCTGGTAAGAACCAAAGTCGTGTTTCCAATTAATTTTCAAAATATGCAATTTGCTCAAAGAACATGTCTTTAAAAAAAAAAGGAAAAGAAGAATTCAATAAAGCATGGCTTGCTGTTGTTGGACTGCCAGAAATTTGGGACCTCTATGGGTTCTGTTAATATCAAAGGCTTCTGTTGAATATGACTTCGTATTAAAGTGGGCCTTACTGTCAATTTAGCAAAACTCTTGTTTAATCTCAAGTTTTGTGTAGTTTTTAAGAATCCAAAGTGCATCTGAAAAAATAGCTCCAGATGATACATTTGATTAAATGGAACGTCTTAATACAGCCATTAGCTGGCGGGATTTTTTTTGTCCATTTACGCATTCCATACTGGGCCTGATAAGATGGCACCAACATTTAGCCTGAGGTGTGGAATGTTAATAGTGGGATTCTGGACAGTTTGTTTATTTTTTATTTATTTCCTAGATGTTCCACTTACAGCCATGAGCCAGATGGGGGTCCTGGAAGGCAAATTTTCTCTGTTTAGCCTCGCAGCCCCAAGAAGCTGGCAGATTGGCCCCTATCCTTAAGGGCAGCACCAGCCTGGTGGGTTGAGTAAAACCTTATCTACCACCTCTTCACTTGGCATGAGAGAAGGAAGGCCTAGGAAGGGCGCTGGCCCACAAGCGTGCGGGACCAGGCTGTCCTGGTGGCAATGGTTTTCCTCTGCCAAGAGGTCCTGCAGCTCAGTGATTTAGGACCAACTGATGCCTTGCACAGAGTAGGCCCTCAGTCACTTTACTTGAGCTGTCAGACTGAATTGTAGCCAGGGAATACAGAGGCCCTATTTACTCCCTGGGGTCTGTGGGTGGCACAAACGGTTAAGGGCTTGACTACTAACCCAAAAGTTGGTGGTTCAGACCCACCCAAAGATGGCTTGAAAGAAACATCTGGCGATCAGCTTCTGAAAGGTTACGGTCTTGAAAACCCTATGGAGCACAGTTCTACCCTGCACACATGGGGTCACCATGAGTTGAAATTGACTCCACGGCAATTGGTTTGGTGTTTGGTTTATCGACTCCCTCGAGCTCCCTGGATGGCGTAAACAGCTAACACCCTTGGCTGCTAACCAAAAGGTTGGCAGTTGGAGTTCAGGAAAGCCCCAGAAATTTACTTGGCCATTTTCTGAAAAAATCAAAAATTAAAAATCCTATGGAGCACAGTTCTACTCGGACAGACGTGCGGTTATCATGTATCGGAATCAACTCGACGGCAACTGGTTTTCTATTCACTACCTCAGTGCACATTTGTTGGGCACCTACTGTGTGATAGGCAGGAAGCTAAATCCTGGGGAGAGAAAAAGATAGACTTGGTCCCTGTGTTCTCGGAACTTACGATCTAGCTACCGTCTGGCCCTTGGTTAAGGATGCTGTCCATCTCTCTGCCTGAAGGTTTCTATGGTTTGAGCTCCACTCTGTCCCTAGTGTCTCACTGAGTTCACTGAATTGGGCATGTTCCTGTTGGCCACCATTTGGCCTCTGCAGTCATTCTTAGTGATTGTTAGTATTATGCTTACAATTTTAATTCTTTGCAGCTAGGGATTTGGGTTCAATTTAATTCAATACTTATTTACTAGTTGCCTGTCATATGCAAGGCTCTACATTTTTCACTATTCTCCTAGCGTCTCCCGAGCTGGTTGGGCATAAAGCATTCCTTTCCTATATGTCTGCCCCATCCAGGACCACCAGGAAAGTTGGGGCAGTTTATGTACTGAACAGTGATTTCGCATCTCAAAGAGTGCTTCACATAATGGAGACTGTAGGTTTATTTATTTATAACAATAATTTACTGGCAGATGATACTGTCTTGTTCTAGAAAAAATAGTATACATAGTCATATATCAAGTATATTTAGTCATATATCAAGTGGGTCTTAAGTAAAGGAAACCCTTCTTTTCTAATTCACACAAAGATAGTTTTTAAGCTAGTGGTAGCCTGGGGTCCATTGCTCCTTTCTTTGTCATATCAGGTACCAGGACAGTTCATCTAGCTGACTAGGGTAATAGAGGAAAAAGCACTAGACTCAAGTGGATTCAAATTCTAACTCTAAAAATCAACCAGTTGTGTAACTTCAAGCATATCCCATAACCGTTTTGAGCTTCAATTTCCTCATCAGTAAAATGGGGATTATCCCCATACCTCATGAATTGTTGAGAAGTTCAAATAAAGTGATTCTGGGAATTTGCCTTATTCGTGTGCTTAGACTCAGTAAATGTTATTTCAGTCTGGTAGTTGGGGTAGGAAAGGGAAGAGGGCATGAAGCATCCAAGAAATCTCACGGGCAGCAGATCTTCTGTGTCATCTGGGGGTGGCATCAAGGGGCCATTTTATCCCCGAAAGGATCATCACTGAAGACCAAAATCCCTTCATTTTTAGCAGCCAGGAGAAAGATATTCAATTTTCCTTATTTCCATCTTGGGGATTGAAATCTACATTTGCAAGAAAATGAGGATGTCATTTTCCTAGTTTCCAGGCACCAAAGGTGATTCATTGCAGCATTAGGAGTGGTTAATGGCAATTGAGGTAGCAGCAGTTTTTGGCAGCAAGCAGGACCCTGCCAGGGACCCTGGTAACTCCCAGGTGTTATTGCAACCTGTCTGGCTTTCTATTGAGCACACTGGTTTTTCCATCAAGTTATCTGCCAGTCTCCTGCTTTCATTTCCTGGGCAGAGATTGAGAGGTCAGCTGGAAACCCCTTCACATGGCTGCAGAGGGGCTGATGCTTCGATTCTTGTATTTGGTTGTGATCATGCATTGGAATTAGATGGTTTCCTCTTCTGGCTTGGATTATGATAGCTCTCTGTAGTTTATGAAAATTTATTTACTGTGCATTTTGTTTCTTGAAAAACCTGGTAATTTGTTTCTGTCCTCTTCTCAAAGAAACTCGGTTGAGGGCTGGCCAGCATCCAGGGATAATGAGGTGTTGGTGAGAGAAACATCACCCAAAGAAATGGATCTTTATTAGGCCCTTCCTGTGATGATGGTGGCAATATGGCAGGGCACAAGGCGATGGGTCTCTGTTTCCTTACGCCTTAACTGGGGTTGCATGGTTCCCTCTTAGGGGGCCTCTGCATCCCAGATGGTGGAAAGTGTCTGAGTTTGGCAACCCACGTTTACCTTATGGGATAATATTTCCAAAGTCTGCAGGCAACTGAGAAGATGCAGGGGGCTTAGCATTCAGTCCTGGGCCTTGTGTGTAGATTTGTGTTTTTATTTTCAGGTTCTTCTAGAGAGGATGAGGGGAGGGAGGATGATGTTTTATCTATATCATAAGGAGCTTCCTGAGGCTCCCAAGGCTGGAATCCTGTGACTAAAGCTTGTTACAAAGAACAGAGAGAGAAAAAAAAAAAAATTTTTTTTAAAGGGGGTGTAAAATGAGAAGGGCAAATCCCAGTCCAGAGATCCACAAACTGTCTCAGTTCATGGCACCCTTCGCGTCTCAGTAATTTTTATACACACACATACACACACGCACAAAACCTGTTTATTAAGTAGATCCATATAAGTTAATACGTATTTATGTCCTAACATAATACACACAAATGGAAAGAAAATACAGTATTGTTATTTCATTCTGAAATAACCAGAATCACTGACTAATGGAATATGTGTCCCTGTTGGGCACTGCCCAACTCCACAAATTTTGCACAAAGATTGTTGTGTGCCCTCAAGTCAATTCTGACTCATAACAACCCTGTGTGACAGAGTAGAACTGCCCCATAGGGTTTCCAAGGCTGTAATCTTTACCGGAGCAAATCACCAAGTCTTTTTTCCTGCAGAGCAGCTGGTGGGTTTGAACCACCGACCTTACAGTTAGCAGCTGAGCGCTTAACCATTGCACCACCAGGGCTCCTATTAGACACCCTCCTCCGCCCTTCAGCACTGATTTTCATGCAATACTTGCTGTTTATTACAGCAACCATGAAAACCAAATTTCACAAAGATGTGACATAATAAAAAGGAATGTAGCATAATCTAGTGTTGAAAGTGAAAACTACCTTGACCTAATGGTTTGCAGGGTGTCTGGCACGTGCTGAATAAAACCCATTGCTGTTGAGTTGATTCTGACTCCTAATGACCCTATAGGACAGAGTAGAACTGCTCCATAGGGTTTCCAAGGAGCAGCTGGTGGATTCACACTGCCGACCTTTTGGTTAGCATCAATACCTCTCAACCACTGCGCCAATTGCTGTGGTTTTCTTGAAGATTTAAAATATCCATAGCACCCTTATGTGTTTGCTATGGTGACCTGGAGCGCCTCAGCACATAGTTGAGGAGCCTGGGTCCTGAGCCCAACACGTCCTTAGATAACCCACACCTGAGGGGAGGGAGCTAGGGCTTGTCCAGTCTGGTCTCCTCATAAGTGCTTCCGGCCTGACCTATGACCCAGGGCTGAGGTGAAGGAATTCCTCCCCTTGCACATGCAGCCTGTTGAATTTGATGCTTCCAAGGGGCAAAGTGAACTCCAACTACTCATCATCAACTTCCTTTACCAGTTGTCATTGAGCTAATTCCAACTCATGGTGATCCCATGTGTGTCAGACTAGAAATGTGCGCTGTAGGGTTTTCACTGGCTGATGTTTTGGAAGTAGATCACCAGACCTTTCTTCCAAGGTCCCTTTTGGTGGACTCAAACCTCTAGCCTTTTGGTTAGTAGTTAAACTAACTGTTTGTGCCACCGAGGGACTCCCATCAACAACCCTGAATTTCAACCACCGCCCTTTCCTCCCCCCCCTCCCGCCCCCATCAACCAACTTTAACAGAGGTATCTTGGGACTCTTTTCGTTGAATAGCATAGTTTTTCCCTCAGGGAGAATACCATCTTCTTGAGACTCTCACATGCTCAAGGTAAACATAGATTCTAGGTTCAAAGGCTCACAGTTCCAATTTGACATTTTGCAGGAGAATGCTTTTCTTTCCTTGGCACAAATTAGAGGAAAATAAGTCATTTTTATCTCACTCAGCTCTTAGTAAAGTGGCGTTGTTTTCAAGCCAAGGAAGAAACCTCTGGAAATGCAGAGAGGGACTGACGTGCAAATTGGCACCAGAGCCCCTAAATACGAGTCCTCAGCTCTGGGAGCTTAGGGAATACATGGGAATACTTCAGATGGAAAAGAGCCACTTTGAATCCAGTGGACTTAAATCCCGTGGCCAATTACTTTTTCCAGATTTACATTTCTGAAGATTTTGGTAAGTCTTCATGTTACGATTTGGCTGCCAGTGACCTGACGTCCTCCTGTGGAGGCCTAGGGCCTGAACGCATTTTATCAGGTTTATTATCCAAGGAAGAGACTGCTTTCAGTCCCAAATGGGTGTGTGGGAACAGGTGGGAATTGCGGTTGAAGAGTTGAACACCCTAAATCTCTTTTCATCAGATCTGAATGTTGGTGGCAATAGAGAAATGCATTGAAGTGTTTCTAACAAAGCTACCCTCCCTGTCTGGCATTCAGAGGGGAAAAAGGGGTATTTTGCACCATGACAACAGGTGACCTCTATTTGGAATTGTCAACAAACATTAATAGACCTTCTAAAACACATAGGCTCTAATGTAAGGGATTGGCTGCCTGAAGGGAGGGCCGGGTGTTCAGCAGCGCTGGGGCGGCTCTTCCAGGATGTCAGCAGACATGGTTAATTGGTAATGATTAGGGCTGTCTGAAAGCTGATTCCCTGAGTTTGGCGAACACATAATTGTTGTATGTAACCCAGAGCGGCATGGCTCTTTCATCTCTATGAAGAGATCAGAAAAGAGAGATTTACGGCTTAGGTTGCCCCAAGCCACACATAGCAAGCTTAATTTCCCTTTCCAAGGGAATTTGAAGACTGCTGTTGTGACTAGTTCTCCATGGCTTATATGGTATGTTGAGGTCACCTGTGAGTTTTTGTTAAATGATTGATTGACTGAAATTAATTATTCTGTCAGAGCTGTATGGAGTTAAGATGGAGGACACTGATAAATACAAAAGCTAAAGCAATTCTTCGAAATGCACTTATGTCTCTTTCTATTTAAATAAATCAGGCAGAAGACATATATGGTGTTGGGTGTCCCCTTCCCATTTTCCTTTATAGCCCTGAGCTGTTTTCTTTCAAAATCTGAAGCTTTGAAATAAGTGGTCATTTATTCAACTCCAGACTGTAGGATATTTGAATCCTTTGTCACTTCATTCCTTTTAACCTTTCCCCAAACACCTCTGCCACTGATAAGAGGCTGATTTCAGTGACTGCTTTAGACTAAATCGACTGAATTCAGAAAGCCCACCTTTGAGCTAATGGCTAAGCAACTCAGGGAATGTGGCAGGTGAGTTGGGGGGTGGGGGGGGGCGACAGGCAGGTGTTTGGTTCCAAATGACAGGTTTCTGAGCCTTGGAAACCACCCTGTAAGGCCATTTAAGGGAGGCGGTGAAAGCAGGTGGTTTAGTGACAGACTGTCTCCAGTTTGGGCTCTTAAATCCCATGAAGGGAATCCAGTGGCCGGTTAAGGAAATGCCACAATTACTCTTTTGATTACCTTTGAAAGATCGTGAGACTGTTTATAAGCGATTTATCCAACTTACTTCCAAAATCCTGGAAATGAAGGCTAAAAAGTACCATTTTCCACATGGGCTCTGAGCAGCAGATGGTTGCATGACCTCTTCCTGAAGTGACCAAAACCAAACTCGTTGCTGTCCAGTTGATTCCAACTCATGGTGACTCCATGTGTTAGAAAGTAGAGCTGCTCTGTAAGATTTTCTTAACTGTAATCTTTATGGAAGCAATCGCCAGGCCTTTCTTCTGCAGTGTTGCTAGATGGGTTCAAACCACCAACCTTTAGATTAGCAGCTGACAGGAAACTGGTTGCACTATCTAGGGACCTCCCTGAAGTAGCACCAGTTTCAAAATGAGCAAGAACACACTGAAAGTGCCAAAAAGAGCTTACCAGCAATTTGGCCAAGATTCAGAACTACCGTATCACGTCAGGAAAGTATGTCTCTCATGTTTCATGTCCATTGGTGGAAGTATGTATATCTTGGGGCCATCTAGTCCTGTGCATAAATAGGAAAAAATTCACAAAAATCAGATGTGTTGTTGTCTTGCCAAGTCTATTGCTAGCACTAGGCATGTTTGAACGGGGAAGGAACCAGCAGTCATTTGGTGCATTGGCTCTTGGATTTTAGTGTGCCCTTTTAGAATTATCAAGGGTGCTTGTTAAATGTGAAGACTTCTGGGAACCACCCCAGAGCATCTGACTCCCTAGGTATGCCACAAAGCTTGACAAATCTTCATTTTTTAAAAACAAGTTCCAAATTGATCCCGTGGTCCCCAGTTTTTTAGTTCCCTCATTAAACAAATGATAAAACCAAGACCCAAGAGAAGGAATGGCAACTGTTCCATCTGACCAAGACAGCCTTCTGAAAGTCCTGTGACCAGTCTATACAGTTAGAGCTTGCAGATGGAATTCCTTGGATCTGAGTAATTTTGTTCTTCTTAAGGGATGACATGGCCTTTCTCAATACCAATCATCTTGAGGTATCCGAGCTATTGAATGCATGCCCCGTAAGTATCTTAGAAAAGGAAGTGGTTGAGATAGAAGGGGTCTTGAACATTGCTGTTTCTCGATGACAGTTAAAATTTCATTGACTGGATGTAACTGAAGCAACAGCACAATATTCATTTAAATTGCCACAAATTGAGTTAAGAGACATCTGATTGTGGAGGGAAATTTAAAAAATTCTTTCCCAGTAATTTCTTAAAAGAGTAGGACTAACTTGGAACTCTTTATACTCAAGTAAGGAACTCACTCACTCACCTATGAACCTGCGACTCAGGTAGAGCTCTAACTGGCACCAATTCAAACATGATGTTTTACGGGGTTAAATTTACGCCTGAAAATACGTGTATATGTCCTGTTACTTTGTGCGTGATCTCTGTGACCCTTAGTGCTTTACAGGATATTTGAAAGCAAATTAAAGACTTTATGAAATCTTTTTATTTTTTTTCTAAGTACTCCCTCCCTTCTTTTTAAACATTTATGGCCTCTACATATGTCTTGTAAAATATTTTGGAAAGTGCTCATCACTGAACCAGGGCTAGGTTGCATAAATATTTAGTTGTAGATATGAACGTGTTCCTTGAAGTCCTGCATATGTCAAGAGTTTTCTTAGCTGTTTCTACAGAGCCAGACCTATTAGCAGCATGGCAGAAGATAAAGGAAGCAGTGAGCCAAGACAGAATGCGTACTTGCCATTGAAGGGAGTGGGCGGGAGGAGTGCTATGCTACATTATTGGCTCTTTTCTTAACAAAATTAAACAAGCCTTTGATTGGAGACTGTTTTCAGTTGTCACTTTAAATAATAATTAGGCTCCCTGCTTGAATCAGTCTCTTTTAAGGTGGTTTTGAAAGTTCAGGTCTGGAAAGAAGCATTTGCTAGGATAACAATTGGTTGGTTTCATATAGACAAGGAGCATTTTCCCAGAAATTCACCTGGGGATTCTTTGACCCTTTCATGATAGGCCAAGTGCTCCTTTGATTCCGACTCTTCTCCGGGAGGAGGGAGAGCTAAGATGAATGTGCTGTATTTGTTTGTTGTTCTGGTAGCAGTAGTCTTCACTGGCAAGGAGTTGAACAGGTGACCACAAAACTGACATAGAGAAAGAGGGGGGCTATGTAGTCATTCAACAGCAATGTATTGTGATCCGTTGTTTTTGTTACCCACTGTTGAGACAGCCCCCAGCTCATGGCAGCCCTGTGCACTATGGAACAAAGTGCTGCTCCATCTTATGCCGTCCCCACGATTGGTTGCAGATCGGATACCGTGAGCCATAGGGTTTTTCTTGGCAGATTTTTGGAGTTAGAGCTCCACGGCTTTCTTCCTAGCCCATTTTAGTCTGGAAGCCCCGCTGAAACCTGTTTGGCATCATTGCAACACACAAACCCCCACTGATGGATGGAAGGGTGATGGCCGCACATGAGGTGCACTGACCGGGAATTGAACCCAGGTCACCCGCATGGAAGGCAAGAATTCTACCACGAGATCTCCAAGAAGATCTAAACACACAGTTACAGCGCCATGTGATACAGTGTGTACATAAGAATTCCAGTGTCTGAAGAATGAGGAACTAAGTTCTAACTGGAGCGTCCAGGAGAGAAGCAGTGACTGGTAAATAAGGAGGCAAAATCTATGAATCTGTGGTTTAGCCTGAGAGCATTAACTTGCATCAATCCAGACTTGATATTTTAGTGGTGAACAAATAGGAAAGGGCATTCAAAAGCACGGAGACTTGAGAGGGCATGGCATGTAAGAAAACTAGAGGCCGTCAATACTGCTGGTGCTTCCATTACAAGGAGGGTGGGGTTACTGCTGGGCTAAGAGCCCTGAAAGGTACACAGGGACCAGGGCACGAAGGATTTTGTGTCTGATGTAAGAGTTGAGATTTCAGCCTTTTGCAATGGAAAACCATTGAGCAATTTTAAATAGGACAAGGACAGGATCAGATTTCTGTTTTAGAAAGAAGCCTTTAAAATCAGTAGTGTCTGCACTTCACCCCCAGACCCTTGGAAAGTGGAGGGGGAAATCTCTTGCTCCCTAACTGTCCTCTTTTCTTGCCACGTGGTTCCATTAACTTGTCATGGAGCAGTCAGAGCTTCCTGGGCTCTGACGTTGTTTGGATATCCACAAGGTAGGATGGAGAGAGAGAACAATGAAGAGTAGAAAAACTGAGTAAGGAGGATTATGAGCTTGGCTTTCATATAGACTCATACATCCAGAAGCATCCTCATGCTTCTTCAAGCATTTGATAATACTTATGGGGCAAACGGGAGTCCCAAAAGTTGAAAGATTTCATGTTGGGTCTATCAGACCTAGTTTCTTTGCTTATGAGCCATGGAAAACACTAGGACTTGTTTTCTGAAATACTTAAGTAATTCATTGGAGGTGATCTAGCTACGGTGTCAGTCTGCCTCCGCAGATCCACAATGGACCAAACACCTGGATGAGAAGTTTAGTATGTGCTCCACCATCCAGAAAGCTTGATCCTAGGTCCCTAATGGGTGTTATATGAAAAAGGAGCTCTTAGCAAAGGACTGAAAAATTTTTTGGTTAAACAAACAAGCAGGTGTCCTTTCTTTGGGGATTCATGAACCTTTAACATACCAAACTACAACGTGAATCTCTCAAAAAAGGATTGAATATGGCCTCATTTCCCAAAATTATTTGTTCATGAAAATCTTACAGTCACAAAGCATTTTGAGGAACTAGTGTTCCCTGGAATGCTCTTTGGGCAAAGCCACTCTTAACACTCATTTAAATAGGCCTCCTAATTGAGTGGAATTTCCTTCATCAAAAGTTGAGCATACTCCTTCAGTTCTTTCAGCAAAAGCAAAATATGCCCCCTACTAATTATTTGACATCCTGTTGTTGAAACAAAGAACTGCATTTCTCCCATTCTAAGTGGTCATTTTTGCAAGACACAGTTCCAGGCTCTGGTGGGCAGCATGCTGGGAAGGTTCCAGCAAAATGCAACTCTTCTTGACCTTGGGCTGTTTAAAGTCATGGAGCTATTAAAGCAGTGACCAGGGCATTCAGAAGAGCTGTGACTAGGCATAATGTGCCTTTTGAGGGTGACCATTCATTTGTCCGTCTAATTAGCACTCAACACCTTTGGCTGCCCCATAGATCTTCAAAAAAAAAAAAAAAAAAATTAAACAAGTAGAGGCCTTAGGTGCTTGGACTGTAGAACTCAGATGAAAACCGAGGCCTGGTCTTGTATTTATGGAGGTTTCTTCTTTCCAGTACCTCTTACCTATTTCCTCAGCCGTGTTCTCGGTAATGCCTGCCACAAAGAACCCCATATATTTACTATTTGCAGCCATAAGTTTGTCATTCTTTTCTTGAAATAAGATCAGGGTACTATTATAAAACAGCAGAAGGCTGAGTGTGAGAGCAGCCAACATATTGTTGACTGATTCATCTGGGCCATTTAGTTCTTCAAAATGAAAAAACAAAATAGGGTCTAAAAAGCAAACACAGTAAATTAAAGGAATGTTATTCTGTGCATAGAACAGCTGTTTTAATACTTGCTCCGTGGGGTCATATGACTGACCTGCTTCTTTTAGGATAAAATATGCCTTCCTTTAAGGTTATTATTAAAGACACATGGAGACATTTACTTTGGTCTCCCTGTCAACGTTGTGCCACATAAAAAACACCATTTGAATTTGGTTTAGATCCATTATTTGCATGAAAACGATAGTTAATTGTGTCCATGTGATGATAATTAGTGTTTAGCTAAGAAGACCTCACCATTGTTGGCCCGAGGCAAGATGTGAGTTACAAAAAATCGCACTGGTGGTAGCTGTTTTCTTTTAAGTAACTGCACAGCTCTGTCTGTTTTGCCAACTAGAAAAATGAATTAACAGGAAGTGAAAGATTTAGTGTCTACATGAGCTGGGACATGGTTCTCCACCACAGGGAAAAAGCTCCACAATGGGCCTTTTTGCTTGTTGGGGGTTGTTGTTTCATTTCTTCAACAAACATTGAGTGCCTCCTCTAGGTTAGGACCTGGGCTGGGTACTACAGGCAGTCCCCGGGTTACAAACGTCTGACAATTCGTACTTAAGAATGGACTGTCATAAAGCCTATTATATTAAAAATTTGTGTTAAATACAGTGGGTCATAATAATGAATGCATGCACTATTATTTTGTGACACCTATGTTGTTTTGTTTTTTTTTTTATGAAAACATTGCATGGTTTGGAAGTGTTTCTTAGGTATTTCATATGCATTCCACTCACTGCCATAGAGTCGATTCTGGCTCATAATGACCCCATAGGGTTTCTGAGGCCGTAAAGCTTTATGGAAGCAGACTGCCACATCTTTGTCCTGTGGAGCTGCTGGTGGTTTCGAACCCCTGACCTTTCGGTTAGCACTCAATCGCTTTAACCAGTGCACCTACAGGCATCTTTCATATACATAGAAAGGTAGAATATATACTGTATACCAAGACAAACATTTGACTAACTGATGCTAAATAAAAACCCTACGTATCTGTTCCAACTTACCTGGCTTGTAACCCAGGGTCTGACTGTACATATGTAGAAGCTCTAAGAGGGCAGAGAACCCACAGTAGCATAATTGAAATCTCTGTTAGTTTTAAACTCTGAACCAGATATCCTCTAACCCACCTGAGGCTCTTCCAAGGTCCCAGAGTTACTAAGTGGAAGGACAAGATTCCAAGTCTTCTGCTCTTTCTTCATTGTTCTCTACACGCGCTGCTTCTTTCATTAGCTTTGCTTGGTACCAACCATTTGACAAGTTTTATCAAGTGGCTAGTTAGAGCAGGGTAGAATACTAAGCCAGTTAACCCATTGTATCCCGCATGCTATGCCCTGGTCATTCTGGATTCTCCAGTCGACCTCCTCTCTGTGAACTCTATAAAGGCAAAGACCAATTCTCTTTTGCCTTAGGCACAGTCAAACATATAATAAATACTTGCTGAATGGATGAATGATAGAATCAATGAATGATCTCTTCATATTCCAGCTCAGGGCAGGAATGTATTCTACACCCTCTGTGACTGTGCTTATTTAGCTCTTTGTATTTTTTTTTTTTTATTTGTCCCTGGTGATGGGGCCCTAGCTACCTTATATAGCAACACATTTCTCTATGGGCATCTCTCACCATAAAATCCTACTTCCTATTGTTACTCAACTTATAACTTTCCCTGGCTTTACCTTCTGAAGTCATACAGAATTGATCGGACTTCTCCTGTACCAAATATTGAAAGACACTTGATGTGTGCTTCTTGTCTCCACATTTAACATAGCAATCCCCTCAGTTATTCCCCAGACGATACAGTGCCCTGATGTGTTTCCATCTTGGATGTTTTCATACCAACCTAGTTTATTTAGCCAGCAGTTTTTACAAGTATGGGCCCAGAATCAACATAATATTCCAGGAAGCCATGATCAGTACAAAATACAGCTAGAATATTATCTTCTGTGATCTGAATTTCTCTTTATTTTTATAATTGAAGACTCCACTATTTGTTATTTTATTCTATTTTATTTTTAGCCATCTTCCCAAAGAGTTGATTCACCTGAGCTACTGGTCATCTGAACCAGTGGTTCTCAACCAGGGCAATATTTGGCAATGTCTGGAGACATTTTTTATTTTCGCTACTAGGGTGGATGTGCTACTGGCATGTAGTGGGTTGAGGCCAAGGATGTTGCTGTACATCCTACAATGCACAGGACAGGCCCCCACAATAAAGAATTATTGGGTTCAAAATGTCAAGAGTGTTGTTGTTGAGAAATTTACCTAATAAACTATCTCATCCCTCTCCTTGGGGCCCCATGGGACAGACCTTAATCCTGTGCTACATGAGGTCTCCCAAATCTTTGAAAGTGATTTAATAAAACTGCCTCCCCAGAGATGTCAGCCATATCTTCCAAGATTTCTAGTTTCTTAGTCTCCTGGTCACCTACCACATTGTAGTTACAACGGTGCTCCCAGAGCTGAGTGATGCTTTGGTTAGCATTTGAAACCCAATACAGTGCTTCTCAAATTGTACTATGCACACAACTCATCTAGAGAGTTTGTTGAAATTTTGTAGGCTCTGATTTAGGAGCTCTGGGGTGAGGCTGAGAGTGTGCATGTCTAACAAGGTCCCTGGTGATGCTACTGCAGATGGCCAGTGGACCACTCTTTGAGGAGCAAGAGTTTTGGCACATTTCTTATTGGCATTCTTTAGAAAAGGGTTGCTTCTGTCCCCTTGGAGGTGGAGTATAAGTGTTTGAGGCTGGGACTCTTTGGCCATTGCATTCAGCCCTGGCCATATGACAGAACAAAGCTGATCGAGCACTGTGATACTATAATGTGCCAGAAGGCTTAATTGCTCAAGTCTGCTTAATTGCTGAACAGTGTTTATGACTACACGTTCCTCCTGTACTCTGTTCTGGGTGTGGGAGAAACAACAACAAAACAATATCACCTCTTAATTGAGAGCCGGGTAGGGGTGAGAGGGGAGCTTCCCCAATCAGAGACTGGGAGGAATGTAATAGCCAGCTGTGGGTCGCTTTCTCCAGATTATGCATATGTTTATAAATTATCCTAGGTGTTCTTTTTCCTCATTCCCTTTATTGTGGAATGTATTTCTTTGAAGTGACAGGTTTAATTTTTTTCCCCAGTCTGTGCAGATTTCATGGATGATGTAGCTTAATAAATCAAACCAATTTCCACCATTGTATCAAGACTCTTTAATCAGTTCTTTGAATTAATGCAATCAAACGGTTGAATTCTTACATTCATCTCTATATTTACAGCTCTGTTGTGCTTTTTTATTGAATTGGAAGAGGAATATCTTCATTCACAGCCAAAATAAAATAAATCTTGGTAGGTTATCTAGTAAACTGATTAGGCTGTAGGCTGTGGTGTGGTGTGGTGTGTTCTGGTGTGTGTATATGTGATGTGTGTGTGTGTGTGTGTGTGAAATACAGAAGTCATCAGCATAGTTCTAATATTGGATTTCTTGTTGGGGGACTTCAGATCCAGGAGACCAGCATTATATAGGTTCTATGGTCTTGTCCCTATTTCACCAGATCATTAAGCCAGGAATTCTCAAACAGGTTCGGGAAGCTGAACACTTGGAAATTATGTGTTCCTTGATTTCATATGTGCTGTAGTTAAGGGCAGAGCTCCAGAGTCAGGTTGCCCAGAGGACATCCCAGTTTCTCCATGGAATGGCTCTGTGACCTTGTGCATATTACTTAGCCTCTCTGTACCTCCTTTATTTTATCCTTAAAATAAGGATAATATTAGTATGTGTCTCATGGAATTATTGTAAGGATTAGAACCACGGATATTTGGACACTCAACAGGCACACGGCAAGTATTTGTTATATGGAGGCTATTCATAATATCATCCCAAATTTAAAATATCTAAATGTGACTTTTTCTGCCAAACCTGAAGTGCTATCTTATGGTAGGATTGGAGTCCTGGTGGTGCAGTGGTTAAAAGCTTGGCTGCTAACCAAAAACCAGTTCAAATCCCCCAGGCACTCCTCGGAAACCCTATGGGATGTTCTACTCTGTTCTGTAGGATCGCTATGAGGCAGAGTGGACTTGACCACGACAGGTATCTTATGGTACATCCTATCAAAGACCACAGTAACAGGCACCAAGCACATAAGAAAAATGCCTGGAAGACAGCCATAAAATTAAAAAAAAAAAAAAATCCTTTAATATGGCAATTTTCCGTCCTGCAAATTCCAGAAATTCCAGAAACCTGTGAGATACAGGGGTTCTTCTGAGACAGAGTTTGTGCATCAGCTACTGTGTATTTGTTCACATTTTCTGAAATAGCTTGAGTCCTTAGGGTATGATACACACTGAAGCCTCTGTCCAGTTTCACAGGATCAGTGTGGTACACTAGTCTACAGAAAATACTTTGTAAAAATACGTGAAAGAAGACCCTGCTTTTTAAAACATGGTGTGTACATGTGAGTGCATGTGTATTTAATGCAAGTAAGGATCAATACATTAGGTAGTGATTATTTTAATTATTAAGTGATTCACAGTAAGGGGTCTTACAATAGCAAATGTCTTCCATTTCTACTCTTTTTCCAGCTTATAATATAGTTCATAAGCATAAATGCTCCATGTGTTAAAATTCAATGTCATTCATTGATCCAATTGGATGAGTTTTTGTTACTGGCTCAAGAGAGGGTGGACTGGGTCCTGGGGACCATAGTCTCGGCAGACGTCTGCGTCAATTGGCATAACAGCATGTAAAGGATATTGTTCTATATTCTATATTCCACTTTGGTGAGTAGCGTCTGGGGCCTTAAAAGCTTGTGAGCAGCCATCTAAGATACATCTATTGGTCCCATCTGACCTGAAGCAAAGAAAAATGAAGAAAATCAAAAACATAAGGAAAATATTTGCCCACAGGACTAAAGGAACACATGAACCACTGACCTCCACCAGCCTGGCTACCACCAGTGATGGCCCTGACAGGAATCACAGCAGAGAGTCCCAGACAGAGCAGGAGAAAAATGTAGAACAGAATTTAAATCACATAAAAAGACCAGACTTACTGGCCTGATGGAGACTGGAGGAACCCCAGAAACTGTAACCCCCAGATGCTCTGCTATCCCAGAACTGAACCCATTCCCAAAGCCCACTTTTCAGACAAAGATTAGACAGGCCTATAAAACAAGCAACTGACGTGAGGAATGTTCTTCTTAGTTCAATCAAATAGATGAGTCCAAATGGGCAGTTCCTGTTCAAAGGCAGGACGAGAAGGCAGGAAAGGACAGGAATTGAACAAACAGACACAGAGAACCTGGAGTGGAAAGGGGAAGGATACTGTCACCTTGTGGGGATTGCAACTAATGTCACCAAACAATATGTGTATATATTTTTGAATGAGAAATTAACTCGAGCTTTAAACTTTGACCTACAGCACACACGCACACACACACACACACACACACAAACCTTTGGAGGAAAAAAAAGAGAGAGAGTGGGTGGGTGGGATTAGATGGGTGTATAGACCTGGGGTGTAAAATCATATTTCCTGAGTTTAGGCCAGTGGCAACAGCCTGATTTGCTAATCAACTTCGTCATAAAAATAATACTTGACCTTGTGTAGCACTTTGCGTATTTTAAATCACTTTCCTATGTGCGTTTTATTTTATCTCTCACAAGCCTTTTGTGTGGTAGAAACAGAGAGACAGAAAGGTAAAGGGACTTGTCAAATGTCACATAACTTCTAAGTTCCAGAGAAGGGCTCAAACCAAGTCCTTCTTCCTCCAAACCTATTGGCCAATGTTTTAGTTACCTAGTGCTGCTGTAACAGAAATACCACAGTGGGTTGATTCAATGAGTAAAAATTTATTTTCTAACAGTTCTGGAAGCTGAAAGTCCAAATCAGGGTCTCAGCTGTGTCAATTCCTTCTGTGGCCTCTCTCCTAGTTTCTGTGGGCAATCCTTGGCATTTTTTCTGTAGACAGTCTTCACATTGTATCTGTCTTCCCCCTGCACGTGTTTCTGTGTCTGTTCTGCTCTTTTTATAACTCACAGTAATTAGGTTTAGAACCCACCTATGGGTATGAGCTCAACATAAAGAGCAAACAAACAAGTAAAAAAACAATGCAGGCTCATAGCAGATGCTACTCACCAAAGTGGGATATAGAACAATATCCTTTACATGCTGTTATGCCAATTGATGCAGACGTCTGCCGAGACTATGGTCCCCAGGCCCCAGTCCACCCTCTCTTGAGCCAGTAGCACAGGTATGGGGGTTAGGATTTCAACACACATTTGGGGGGAGGGGCATGATTCCATCCATAATAGTCAATTTTTTGGGTATGTCTGAACCCATGCAAGCCGCAATGCTGTAATTGTCTTAAGTGCTCTTTGAGTAGGACTAAACACTGCTACGTTATTTTCACATCCAATCCCCATTTTGTATTTGTTGGATGCCTTTTTCATGCTGTGCTGAGGATGCTAGTAGACCTTATGTCAAATATCTTTTCAGGTCAGAAGCCTCTTAGCCCTTGGGAATCTGCTGATAACCTGTATGAAAATGGTAAATTTGGTCTTGTTGAGAACCTGACAACTTCTACATCAATTGGCTTTTGTGGTATAACAAACTACCCCCCAAAATTAGTAACTTAAATTAAGATACTTATTTAGTTGGCAATTCTACAGGTTGGCAATTTGGGCTGGGCTGGGTTGGATGGTTCTCTGGATCCAGAGTTCTCTTCGTTCTTCTCGGCTAGGCTCCCTCACTGGTCTGTGGGCTCAGCTGGGGCATTTGTGGTGACTTGTATGACTGGGCCCTCTCTCCAAGTGGCCTGTCATCCTTCAGCAGGCTAGCCCCAGCCTTGTTCACATGGTGGTTACAGAGTCCCAAGAACAAGCCCCAACATACAAGCACTTTTCAAGTCTCTGCTTATATCTCATTTGCTACTGTCTTATTGGCCAAAGCCAGCCACATGGCCATGCCCAGAGGCAGTATGGGAAGGGACTACCCAGAGACATGGATACAGGGAGGCTTCAACAGATTGGGGACATTACTGTAACAGTCTACGACAACTGCCAAATCAAGATTTTCTTTCCTTCCAAACTTTTTGAGTGGAGTTACAAGGCCCTGAAAAACCAGGAGGTTCTTTCTCTTCCCTGAGGCATTTCCCTATTGATACTTCCTTAAAACTTTGTCAACTCAGTAGACGTGGGCCTTTACAAAGCCCTGGCTTCTTTCAGTGATGCTGCCATGTCTCCTTCCCATGGGATTGCTTGGCATTAATGAATTGAAAAATAGTTCTTAGGGCTTTTCTGACTTTTTAATGGTGTGCATGTAACTTCTCCTTGTCAGCTTTCCTGTTAGAAACACATACGTTTATTTTGAATCCAGATGCTGGCATTTTCTGTTTGGGAAAGAATTTTAATGAAGCTTTATCAGGTGTCTTAACCAAAAGCGAAGAGGAGTTTTTGTGCCCAGAGAAAGCTACCTGGCAGTCAAGAGCCCCTTTAGAAAAACGACTACAGAATGAAGGAAAGCTAAACCCTTCTTTAATGACTTTTTCTCTTTTTAAAACCTATTACTTTGCATGAAAGTTTGTGTCAAGGAATTTAGCTTATGGAAGGGGAACTTAATGATGTGCAGCCTGGAGGAGGGAGCGGACACTCAGTGATAATTCCCAAGCAGATGAAAGAGAGTATTTCACATTGCTGAGACACATGTGACTTCTTTGGATGCAAATAACAGAAAGGATGATGACAGTTAAACCAGCTCCCTGCTTTGGGGAGAAATCACCAGCTTAGCAACACTAAATGGCATGGCAATTGTGGCTGAGTTCTTTCCCTGACTAATTGGAAACACAGCTATTTTCCTGTTGTTGGGAAAGAGCTCCTCTTTGGTGAATGGTATTCAATGATGTACTTTTCAAAAAATTCAGCCCTCTTCTGGAATCTTGGTCAGAAGGCAAAGAAAATTCTTTCTATTGCCAGAGAGAAGGGGTATTTTTTTGTGGAGAACGTGGGGTGCATAAGAAAGTGAGTAGTAGGCTTGGACTTCCAGATTAGTGCAATCTCAGCAGCTCTGCCCCCTGTGGGCTTACCATGTTGAACAAGTCCCTTCCTCTCTCTGGCCTCAGTTTCTTCATCCGTTAACATGAGAAGAATGGAGCAAATAATCCCAAAATTTTCATTGCTGTCAGGAAAGCCTATAATTTGGGAAGACAGTCAGTTTTTGGTTTAAGTTTTTGATTCGGTATTCAGAGAAGGCAGTGTGAAATACTGAGTTGTATGCCAGGAGACACTTTGTTAAACAAAACAAATCCCTGCCTTGATAGAGATTGTGTCACCCACTGTCTTAGTCATCTAGTGCTGCTGTAACAGAAATACCACAAGTGGATGGCTTTAACAAACAAATTTATTCTCTCACAGTATAGGGGCTAGAAGTCTGAATTCAGGGTGCTAGCTCCAGGGGCAGGCTTTCTCTCTCTGTGCATTCTGGGGGAAGGTCCTCGTCATCAGTCTTCCCCTGGTCTAGGAGCTTCTCAGCTCAGGGACCCCCAGGCCCAAACGATGCATTCCCCTCCTGGTTCTTCATTCATGGTGATAGGAGGTCCCCTCCTCTGCTAGATTCTCTTTTTTATATCTCAGAAAAGATTGACTCAAGATACAACCTAATCCTGTAGATTGAGTCCTGCTTCAATCATTGTCTCTAATCCTGCCTCATTACCATCATAGAGGTTAGGATTTACAACACGTAGGAAAATCACAGCAGATTACAAAATGGGGGACAACCACACAATACTGGGAATCATGGCCTAGCCAATTTGATACACAGTTTTGGGTGACACAGTTCAATCCATGCCACCCACCTACTCATGTACCTATCAGGCCATCTCTCCACCACTCTCTTATTTTCTTCAGATGTTCCAGAAATCAGTGTTAAGTATTTTTGCAGGCATTATTTCATTTAATATTCATAGCACAATGAGAGAGGTAATACTTTTATCCCCATTTTATAGATGATGAAACTGAGCACTAAGAAATTAAACAATTTACCCAAGTTCATGTAATTTGTAGGTAGTGGAGCCAAGAATGGAACCCATCTGGTGTGACTGGGAGCCTAGATGCTTAACGAATAATTAAAAAAAAAAAAACCATTGTCGTCAAGACGATTCCAACTCATAAATGATCCTATAAAAAAGAAAAAAAAATTTTTTTTTTTTTTGATCCTATAGGCTGAGTAAAACTGCCCCATAGGGTTTCCAAGGAGCAGCTGGTGGATTTGAACTGTTGACCTTTTGGTTAGCAGCCTAGCACTTAACTACCATGCCACCAGAGCCCCTTTAACCAGTTATGTTCCAAGGAAAAGCAGTAAAATTATCGTAGATCTCTTTAGGAGATATTTTATGCTTCACCTGTGCATACCTGGGTCCTTTTAGGCATCTCCCTCTCTGTGTCTGTTTTCGTATCTGTCCAAGGGGGATGAACGTTAGTACCTATTAATAATGTGTTTCGGCCATTTTTGTTTTGATCTCTTTCAAAGCATATGCATTCATATGACCTTGTTTGGGTATTCTATCAATGCTGCAATGTAATTTGATCATCCCCATTTCAAACATGACAGAACTATGGTGAAGAGATTAGATGACATATGGAAAATCTTGCAGGTGGCAGGAGGTATTTACTAAGATCAGGGTAGCCCAATGCCTTTTGTAGGGCTTTACTGTTCAATGAGCAAAAAAAATGGAGTCCCTTCTTTTCCAGAAAAATCTTACTTGAGTTGCCATCCTCCGAGGTAAATCAATACAGTAGATATTTTTTAGCACTTCGTAGTTAGATGCGTGGTGAACGCTATAGGAAATCCAGAAAAATTGGAAAAGTCCCCTATCTTCTGGAGTTTACTGTATTCACTTAGGGGCAGAGCCTAACACACTTTAGATGCCTATGACAGCGTGTAATGTATTGACAAATGAAGGCCCCAAATAACAAGTAGCCAAAAACCAAAACAAACCACCGCCATCGAGTCGATTCCAAATAATTAGTAGCAGCTTTCAGAAAACCAAGCCACTGAGTTGACCCCAACTCATGGCGGCCCCATGTGTGTCAGAGTGAAAGTATGTTTCATGGAGTTTTCAGTGGCTGATTTATTGGAAGAGGATAGCCAGGCCTTTCTTCCTCTGGGTGGACTCAAACCTCCAACCTTTCAGTTAGTAGCCAAGGGAATTAACCATTTGCACCGCCCAGGTACTGCTGTGGTTTCCACAGGACTTACAAAAAGGGAGAGAGGCCCATAACAGTCTTGGTATCCTCTAACTGCTGACTGACCCTAGGACCCAAGTAAAAAAGCCACCTCTTCTTAGGGAACTTTCTCTGGAAAGCTGTGATATCCCTCCACAGGGGCTTAGGGAAGAGGTTATTGGACCAGGCACAGCTAATTTCCCATAAATCTTGGGGTGAGGAGGCAGACCAAAGGGGGTGCCTTTCTTGTCTCTTTCTGGATAAAGAAGGATATATCCTGGTTTTGAGGCAGATTCAATTCTTTAAACAAACTCTGTCATCTACCCCAGGCAGTTTTGTTTGATCCCAAGTTCGGCAATGTGAAGTAAAGTTTCCCAGACTTTAATGGCTTAAAATGAAAGAGAATCATGTTTTTCTGTCTGAAACTAGAAATCCAAAGAGTTGCTCCACAAGAATGCTCAGGCTTTTACCTTGTGGCTCAGCAACAGGAAATTGGGAAATTTGGGTCAGATTCTTCATTCACATTCCAAATTGATAAAGGCTGGGAAAGTTTGAGGAATTGTCTGAATCATAATGCTACTTACAAGTTATAAAATACAGGATTACTTTTCCCTCAGTTGTTTTTCTTTTGGGGAGGGGGATGGAGGCGAACTTGTCAGTATGCTCTAATGGCATTGTGTTCTCTGTTAATGGTTCCAGTAGGTGGATTGCACAGGTATAGAAATGCTGAGCCCCATGATACAAAGTAATTCTTGGTGAAAATCAACTGGTGGTGTTCTACCTAGATCTTGGCTATCCAAAATGTGGCCCATTGACCAGTAGCATCAGTACATCGCCTGGGCACTTGTTAGAAATACAGAGTCTTGAGGGTCTCCATCTCAGACCTACTGACCCGGAACCTACCTTTTTTTAATAAGATCTCCAAGTTTTTCTTATGCACATTAACGTTTGAGAAGCACTTGTCTAGACAGCAGATTCACTGGGATGATACAAAGCACATATCCTCCCCATATTCTAATTGATTGAAAGACACATATCAGGATGGATTTCTTAATTGGGTTGATGGCAGACTGGGATAAAGTGATTTTAACCTCTAGGAACTGGATCCAGCAACGGGACACCCTGGCCTACTGGTTTAGCCTCATCTCCCAGGTACCAAGCATCCCAGCCACTCTAACTTTCTCCCTGTTCCCTGAACACTTTAGAGCCCCTCACTCCCTTGTCTATTGCATGTGCTGTTCTCATTGCCTGGAATGCTTTTTTCCTCTTGTTTCCTTTGTCAAACTCCTATCACCTTTGACAACCGTGTACACCTGTCATGTTTTCTGGGAAGCATACTTCATCTTCCCTAGGTAGGATTAGAGACTCTCTGTCTGTTTATTTAGTCCCCTGTTAAGTTACAGTAGAATGTTATTGTTGTTAGCTGCCATGGAATCAGTCCCTGCCCATGGCGATCGCATATACAACAGAACAAAACACTGCCCAGTCCTGCACCATCCCCATGAACGGTTGCACATCAGAGTATTCTGCTCCATAGGGTTTTCATTGGCTTACAGAGTAGGGAAGTATACATGTCCATTTCCTCATCTAGACCATGAACTCCCAGCATCTCTATACCCATGTTATCCATTGTCTTAGTCATCTAGTGCTGCTATAACAGAAATACCGCAAGTGGGTGGCTTTAACAAACATAAATTTATTCTCTCACAGTCTGGGAGGCTACAAGTCCAAATGCAGGGTGCCAGCTCCAGTAGAAGGCTTTCTCTCTCTGTTGGCTCTGGAGGGAAGGTCCTTGTCATCAATCTTCCCCTGGTCTAGAAGCTTCTCAGCGCAGGGACCCCAGGCCCAAAGGATGTACTCTCCCCCACCCCCGCGACTTCTTCATTCTTGGTGGTATGAGGTCCCCATGTCTCTGTGCTCACTTCTGTTTTTTGTCTTTTATATATCAAAAGAGATTGACTCAAGATATAGCCTAATCTTATAGATTGAGTCCTACCTCATTAACATAACTGCCTCTAATCCTGCCTCATTAACATCATAGAGGTAGGAGTCACAACACATATGAAAATCACATCAGATCACAAAATGGTGGACAGCCGCACAATACTGAGAATCATGGCCTAGCCAAATTGATACAAATTTTTAGGGGACAGAATTCAATCCATAACATCTACCTACTGGAATCATTAACATAAAGCACCTGCACAATGTCATTACAGCATACTGACAATTTGACAATTTCTCCTCCACCTCCCTGCAAAGAAAAGTAACTTGGGGAAAAGTAATTCTATATTTTCTAACTCGTTATCCTCTCTGGATCCTCAGCACCTGACACAGAGCGAAAGTTCAATCTGTACATTGAACGACTAAATGAAAATACATGCACACTGGCTTGTAATGTTCTCTTGGGACGTTCTTGGAATTTTTCATTCTCCCAGGCAGCCATTTGGACTCTTTTGTAATAAGTATCTTGATTCCTGAGGGTCCTTAGTTAGAGTCTGGGTCAACACTGAGCAAAAAGTTAAGTGGGCCAGGCCATCCTAGGTTCTCTCAGAGCCTGCTTTCTCCGCTCGTGCCAGGCACCCTCTTGGTGCCCCCTAATTGCCCCAGACTATCATTTAGCTCCTGCACTGAGGCCTGGAAAATGTCCCATGTTACCAAATTCTACCCCTCCCAGAACATACCTACCCCCTTAAAAGGCCAGCTATCATTTCTTGAGGGCTTATTATGTGCTAAATGCTTCACACACAGTTTTTACATCCACCACCATATTTTGTCCCCATATCAAGTCTAGAACAGTAGGTTCCATTATTCCATTTCCTACTGAGGAACTTACAGCTCAAAGTGGTTTAATAGTTTGCCTGTAGGAAGGCAGTCAGGTATAGCTGGGATTCAAACTCAAGCCTGTCTGACTTCGGACTGGCACTTTGATACGCTGCTCAGTGCCACAACAGGAGTAATGAGTCAGCCAGAGAAACCATGAAGGTGCTAACCTACCAGTGTACATAACTGATCAAAACACTTGCTCTGAACGGCTCGCTGTTTTAGATACACTTTACCAGGGGAGAATAATTACAAGTGACCACAGTAGATTCCTCTATCCAGTCGATTTTAACTTTCTCAAGCTCAGACCAGCCTTTAAGGTACTCTGTTTCTAAGATTGGGGGCCGCTGCCACCAGACTCAGCTAATTCAGGGATCCTACATCTTTGAAGCCTTTGGAGGGGGGAGGCCTATCACTCTGCCTTTAACTTTGTTAATTGAGAATAATGCCACATTTTTATCTATAGATGTATGTATTTTGGGTTGGGGCGGGGGTGGAGGTGATCATTTCAGAAACAATGCCAAGAACATATGTTACTCCCTCACATGGGTGTGTAAGTCAATCCATGCCTAGTAGTTCTCTTCGGTCACCCCCACCTGACCAACTTCCTCTACTATTATCTCACCTTCCCCATCTTCTGCAGTCCCGCTGTTAAGATACACTAACTGGTGTCCATGCCCCAGCGACACGGCCACTTCTCCCTGGTCTGCCCAGAAGCTTCTGCTTTTGCCAGGACACAGTCATGCTTGTTCCCAAACTGGTTTATGCTAGCTCTTCTTGTACAGTACTTATAAACACAATTAAATATTATATAAACCAGTGAACTGTGAGTAAAAGACAAAAAGACAGTTGTTTTTATGACCACCGAGTCAAGTGCTTTGGAAAGATTCCATACAGGAAAAGTGAGTTGGAGGGGGGAAAACGGGGGCGTGCAGGGGGATTGCAAATCATATGAGGGTACAACAGCTAAAAAACAAAATGGCGAAACATCTTGCAAATCTAAGGCAGTGTTCAGTTCACCTTCCAAGGGTATTAAGCTCTTATCCCATTTTAAAGGAACCCAAACTGGAAATTGAGGATGGCATTTTGTGAGTAGTTTTGGGCAGGAAAGATGAAGCAAAACTCTAATCAGAGAGTAGCCAGTGAGGAACAGGACCTGAGTCTTAGAGCTGAAGGGAACTGAATTCTGGCAACAACATTAGTGAGCCTGGGAATATCGTCTCTACCAGGGCCTCTAGAAAGGAACACAGTCCTGCTGACACCTTGATTTTGACCTTGTGATACTCAAAGTAGAGAAACCAGCTGAGCCCACTGGACTTTTGACCTACAGAAGACCTACAGAAATATGGAATAATAAATTTGTTTAAGCCACTAAGTTTGTGGTAAGTCGTTACAGCAGCAAGAGGAAACTAATACAGCAACCATCCCTTCCACCTCAATTTGCATTTACCAGGATCATCACTCCCATTTGTCCTAGGGTCTTCGTTACGCACTCCTCAGCCTGGTGTCAGAGGCCTCCTACACTGGTGTTGCCTTGGCCTTCCTTTCAAAATTTACCCTCCCACACAGATCCTCAGCCCCAGTGAGGGAAGAAGAGTCATTCTCTCCTAAAAACAGATTGTGCTCATAGGGAAGGTAATTAATGTCACTGAAGTATACACATAAAAGTGGTTGAAAGGGCAAATGTTTTGTCATATATAGTTCACCACAATTAAAAAAAAAAAAAAGAGAGAGAGAAAAAAAAACAGATTGTGCAATGGGGCCTCTTGAGCCTTTCCTCAGTCATGTCCTCTGCCTCACAAGTGCCTAAGTAAGTCCTACTGGTCTTCCCGGCCCATCAAAACCCAGGCTTCCTTGTTCAGCCTTCCTAACCACCTCGGTCTTCAGAGGTTTCATTTTCTGTGTTAGCCCTTTGTCCTTTAACGTCATCTGGTTGTGTTGGTCCTTCCTTTTGTTTTTATCTTTTCTCTCCAAATTGTTAACAAACGTCTTAATGTATTAAAAGCGTGTGTATGCCCGCTAATGCATTTTGTTTCCTCCTTGTGTCCAGCATAAGAATGAACACATTCTAGGGGATCTGTAAAGATCCATTTAGTGGTTGGATTTCACCTTAGATAATCACATGATCTCTGTATGTGAACACCTGCAGAACTCTTTTGTGGATAGTGGTTCATTTTCTTGGGGTCTTGCATTTGGGCGAGGACTCTTTAATAACCAAGACAATGACTCTCTTCTTAAAGTGTCTTGAAAGCAACGTCTTTAAATGATTTTGGTACCTAAGCAGATTTGGTTCCAAAGGCAGGTCCCTCCCTGAACATGGAACCTTGCCCCTTGTACTTGGGTGTGCTTCCAATGCGAACATGGTCACCCACAATGCTTTGTGAGCATCTACTCGGGCCACTTCTTGTTTGGTAAAGTAGACAGTCAGCGAAAACAAGGGAGACTCTCAGTGAGATGGACTCAAGCATGCCATCAATCATGAAGATGGTACAGGACTAAGCGACATTTTGTTCTCTTATACATGGATTCGCCATGAATTGGAGCCAACTCAAAGGTAACGAGCAACAACCGCAACTTGGGTTCCCTGGGAGTGAGACCGCCTCTGCAGCACAAGCACGTGAGAAGGAACGCCAGCCAGGGAGAGCTGACAGGGTGTCCAGGTGGGGAGTAGTAGCCAGGGAATGCACTGAAAGCATTTGATTTTTTTCCACCATAGCTATCTATTCTTCCTTCCCTGCTAATGGGATAATTTGATCGATGAATGCACTGGGAAAAGGCAAGAAATGCATAAAAAGTGTGAAAGCGCACAGCTACAAATGAGTGGGCAGATTTACCACCTTCTCCCCAGAATCAAATCTGTCTGCCATCCCCACTGGGTACGAGACAGGCAGATCCAAGCTTTGGCTTAATTACACATAATTTGGGTGACAGCTGAAATGCAAACCTAAACATTCAATCAGTTAAAGATACACAAAATTAAGCATTTCACACAGTGTCCAACCCCTTCAATCTTTATTAATACTTTAATTATGTTAATTATACCATGGTTTCAAGCTCTGCTACTACAACAAGCA
The DNA here is from genome assembly GCF_030014295.1 of Loxodonta africana. Taxonomy (NCBI): domain Eukaryota; kingdom Metazoa; phylum Chordata; class Mammalia; order Proboscidea; family Elephantidae; genus Loxodonta; species Loxodonta africana. Next base: position 74,633,663 of record NC_087357.1, read on the forward strand.
GGGGGTGAGGTGGGGGAAGAAGCGGTCTTCTCAGCAAAACAACTATGTAACGATGGCATTCGAATTAGAAGTATGAATGGGAGGCAGGCTAGCAGTGAATCACAGATACATAATCCAGCGGTTTGCCCACCCTGTTCTCACACCTCTCCGCCATACTGACTGCCAGGGTTCTGGGAGGCTGGACCCAAGTCTGCCTCCTTCTTAGGGGGCCATGTACATAGTAAGTGCTCAGTTAACATTTAGTGAGTTAATTTGGAACCAGGGATGGTGAAATCGTATCCTTAGAGATGAAAGGAAGTGATGGGATATATTTTGAGGTGGCAATGACCAATTTGTTGACAGTTTGTGGCATGGGGGCAGGAGGCAGTGGAAGGGAGGAAATGCACAGGGGCGCAGGTGGTCCCTTTTACATCTTTCAAGTCCCTTTACCTCCCTGGGCTTATTTTTTCCCCTCTGTCTCTCACAAAGGAGGAGGAGGAGGTTGGACCTTAATGGTTTTTAAACTCTGTTCTCCTGAATTTCTCAATTCTGGATGTGTTTTGGAAATCCTGGTGGTGTAGTGGTTAAGTGCTACGGCTGCTAACCAAGAGGTGGGCAGTTTGAATCCGCCAGGTGCTCCTTGGAAACTCTATGGTGCAATTCTACTCTGTCCTATTGGGTTGCTATGGGTCAGAATTGACTCGACGGCAGTGGGCTTGGTTTTGGGGGTTTGGATGTGTTTTGGAGGCTGGTAATGTGTGTGTTGGGGGGGTACGGTTCTGCTTTTATTTATATATTTTGTGTATTGGATGTTGCCTAAGATTTTATATCTAAAAAGTGGCTTGTGATAGTTTGCAACGGCCCTTTCAAGTTCTGACCCACCGGTTCTCAGAGCAGTGTCCCTGGCCTGGCATCGGGGTCTTCCACCATTGATCCAGAACTCCCCCTGTTCTGTCCTGGTTCCTCGACATGTCCCGCATCCTCGCTCACATGCTGCCCTAGCCTTTACATGATTTTACTTCCCATCATCTATGTCCTTGCTCCTTTTGTGCTCTCTGCCTGAATGCCCTTCCCTCTTTGAAACTGTCCACACCTGTGGGTCACAGTTGCTGCCTCTGGGAAGTCTTCCCCAGCGGTACACAGCAATGGTGTTTCCTCTTCTTTCTAAATTCCTGTGGCTCTTGATGTCTGACTGAGGTTACATTCGCCACCACCCCCTTTTTTTCTGTATGTGAGTCTTTCCTTTCTGATGGGATTACCAATTTCTCAGGACCATTCAGCCTTTTCTTGTGCATGTCCTTCCACTTTGCCTCAGACTAGACACCCAGAAGTCTCCTCATAAAGTCCTACTTACCTTGACACATCCCAAAGTATTTGAACGGGGAGTCAACCACATAAAATCAAATGATCCTCTAGCCAGAGAGAATTCAGTTGCCCAAACTATGACAATCAATAACTGTACTCAAGGTTTTTGACTTTATAGTTTGCTGAGCTGAAACAAAAATGTCATCTGAGAGACTTCTACAAGACAGGTTTTTAGGCTTTGGTAGGCTGACATATATGCACAGAATCACCAGTTGTGAGTGTCTTTTTAGCACCACCAGAGGAAACCTGAGAGATCCATAAAATCTAAAATAGAAATGCGATGCTTTCTACAGAAAGCAAGTTCTTAGTTTTGTTATTGATGAGAACTAGTTCTGTGACTGGCCCTTTTGCCCAGGTATCCTTCGATAAGCTAAATACCCTCAGAGCCTCCCAAACAGGTCACAGATTCTCTGATTATTGCCAATGTCATTCTTCCTGATACACAGAACTGATGTTGGGCCTCTGCTCATAGGCCTCGGTAGCCAACCCAAATTGCTATCTTATCTCTCCTTAGTGCAGATCCCACAGGTCACTAGTCTAATGTTAAAGGGAACCACCTCACTAGCTCTCAAGCACAGGACCTTCATAGAGCATCTAAAGGAAGCATGATCTTAGCCTATTAATCAACAAATATCGATGGGGTCTTTACTTCAAGCAAAACTTTATGTTTCTTAGAGTGGAGGATACAGAAGTAATATGTGAAAAAGTTTCTGCCCTATGGGCTTTTCCTTCTGTGAGGTGCAGAAGTTAATGACAAAAAAAAAAAAAACCCAGTACAGAACAATATAAAAAATGACCGAGAGTTAACCATGGTCTCTAAGTACTGTGGGGAATCAGAAAGGGAGAAATCACTATTGAAAATTAGAAAGGGCTAAGCTGTTGGGTCCATTTTGTCATGCTCAAAGATACTTTTTATTTCCTACTCATGGGCCTCCATATTTTGGAGAAGAAGTGTCAGCCAATGTATACTTATTAAGCAATGATCCATTCACACCCCAATAAGAAGTCTGAATATTGCCAACCAGGCATTCTTGCAAACAAGAAGGGAGATAACCAGGATGTCCACACTGAACTAACAATAATTTCAGCTAGAAAACAAAGAAGCTTCATGTTTTTGTTCACCTTTGTATCTTACTGCAAGTGGATGGATGATCTGTTGGTCATATTTAGATATGGAAGTTAGCTTTGAGAAAGCCTATTTACTACATTTTGGGGACCATTAGGGATTTGGAACCCATACTCAGAATCTTGCATGAGGAAGTGTGCCCAGAACCTTAGCAGAAGTTGAAACTATAGAAGATCGAGATCAATGTAGGTGGCAGTGATGCAGGCCTTGCAGTAACTAGGACTTGGTTAAGCACAAGGGGGCAGGGGTATCTCCATAAATTCAGTCTCTTTATTTACTTACTGTTGCTTACTGTTCTAAGGCCAGCCATCTGACTTCTTTTCCCTCCTAATTTTGCAAGTTTGTACTTACCTTCATGAATTGGCCAAGATGAAACAGTTTTCTGAGTTGTGCTGTGTTTTACATCTCACCCCTAAAATGTACCCTAAATTTACCATATGTGGCCCTCAGCAATATTCACAAATTTCCCAGCCCTTGGATGTTCTTAGGTACAGCCACAGCTTTGAAAAACAAAATAGGCAACGTGAGCATGTCATCAGCTGATTTGCAGACCTGTTTTTTTTTTTTGGCGTAAGCACCTACACCCTCACCCCTTACTGGATGTGCACCCGTCTGTTGGCTCTTACCAGACTGTAACATGAGGTCATGGAGTGCACTTTCGACCACTTTGTGTTGTGAACTGATGATGCTGCCTTTGTGATTTAGCCCAAGACCTTAGTTGTACCCATTTAATAAAATTAGAACATGTATCATTTGAGAAGGAAAAGTAATTATCTCCCTTAGTTGTAATTTCCTCAAACTCAAACAATGACATCAAGATGGCAAAGTTATAGACTTGGTGGCTAATTAAACATCTTTTCTAATCAAATTAGCTTTCATTTCCTAAGTAGAGGTTTTTAACCTGAAAGTGGCTTTGAAACATTGTTTCTTTTCAGCCATCAGCTATGAAAGGAAAGATAATGTCCCTTCAAAGGGCTCCTCTAACAGTGAATAATTATTCTTTGTTTGACTGCAAATGCACATTGCTGAAATAATATATTCGTAAAGTTTCATAAATTATTTCAAGATGTATTAAAGAGCATTGGAAATAGTTCTTCTCCCTACAGGAGGTTGCCAAGAATAAGTTTTGTCCTTTAAAATTTGAAACAAATTCCTATTCACTGGGGGAACATCACTGGAGCTTCCCCCAGCTCCCGCTGACAGGGGCAATTTAAAGTAACCTGTTAATGGCAATGCTTTTTAAATTTAGAGAGACTCTAAGAGGAGCAATTTTTAAAGATTCAAACCATAGCTAGGGGGATTGCCTTTGGAGGTCATGCAAAGTTAGGGGCACTGCTCGTTCACCTGGGTTTACCTGGTTCGGGGTCTGGGTTGCAGCTGCCTGGGTTACACTTTACATCATGGCCCTGTGAAGGTGAGAGGGACAGGTATGTCTCCTGCTGAATTTCACCTAAATGCTCCCAGGCATAATTCTCCTAAGACATTCAGCTTGGCCATAACATACAGCCTAATATAGCATAAAGGCTACTGTGCTAGGGGCGACGGAAACCAAGCTGTAGTCCCAGAAGTCACATAACATTTTGCAAAACACGATTTCCTCACCTTTACAATGAAGGGATTGGTTTAAATAATATCCCTAATTCCTTCTAACTCTAAAATTGTGTGATTTTACTGGAAGATGTCACCTTAACCAAATATTTATGAAGTGTTTGTTTTATGTAAGCCATTTACTCCACATGACTTCTACCAACCAAGGGCCATTGCTGTCCGCCTGGGATATCATTTCTTAATAGCTCATTTATTGTCTCACCTGGTGGATGAAATCTAAATTTCTGAAGAATTGTTGAGTAGGGTTGTTGTAGCCAATGGAGTCCAAAAGCCTGAATCTTTAAGTAAGGGCAAATCTCCTCTCCCCATCTGACCTAAAATCTTTTTAAGTAAAAAGAGAAAGCAAAGGAAAGTAGTATCTGCCCGGGCACTCACAGTGTGCCAGGAGCTATACTTTGTGATTTTGTAGCCTTTGCTTTTCTGCTGTCGGAGTCTAGTGCAGCGCTGGGAACACCAGAGCATTCAGCAAATTCCGCCTGGATTAAGCGGAACCACCTGCTGCATAACTAGTGGACCAAGAGCTTAGAAAGAAAACCAGTTTCTTTGCAGCTGTTCTTACAACTGGACTGTTCCTCTTTTGCAGAAACCTAATTCTAAAATATCATCTCACAGGCAGTTAAAATGGAAACTGCCAGCATTTGGGTAAGAATCAAGTAGGTGGTGGTTTGGGGAAGTCAGCTGGGGCTAAACGAAGTGGACCTGAGCTGTGTCTGTCATCACTCTGCTATTTTACACGTTTACACAGGAGCAAAAGTCCTTTTGTAGGCAGTGGACTGAGCACACATGGGCTTGGCTCTTGTGCCAACGGCAGATGGCAAGGTCGGTGTTGAGGACTGGCAGAAGGTATACTTTGTGTTCTACCAGAGATGGCAAATGCAAGACACGTGTGCTGCCATTCCCACACCGGCGGCAGACATTGTGAGTCATTCACAGCACCCGTCCTGACTGGGTTCAAATGGTTTCAGAACCCTTCCAACAGAGCTCTTTAGCGCCTTCCAACAGAGCTCTTTATATAGCCATTATAAAATGATAGGTGTTGGCACAGTGGATGCAATCTATTTGTCAAGATTTGGGTTAAGTATTGGATTATTTCTTTTAAAAATATGTGCATTTGTAACAACTTTGGGTAGTTCAAAGCCTATTTTAAGTGCACAGAAGGATTTTATACTTTATGAGAGGGACACAGTGATAATCATTTTTGCTCTACCTCAGAAGTTATCCACATCTCAATTCTACTTAACCGCTTTGCTCCTGAGAAAAGGGAAATTGGGAGGGACATTTTGTGAATTGATCCTCACTCACCTGATTTATAAAGTGGGCAGGATGAGAGCAGGTTGATGAACTGTGGCGTATGCATACTGTGGAGTATCCACAGCGTTAAAAGTGGGAGAGTAGGTGTGTCCACCACAGCACAGTGAATTGAGAAACACAGGCCTGAGGGAGAAAAGAAACAGGGTAACACGTGTAACGATATGACTTACCTAAAATAAAAATACATGCGCATAAAACAGTAATGCGATTTCTTTAAAAAGACATTAGAATATTGATTATGAAAGAAATGGTTAATATATTTGAGTCTACTAAAATGAAGAAATTTGTTAATCAGCAGATACCTTAAATAAACTAAAACGACAAGTAGCAACTAAGAGAATGTATTCTCAATATACACATTTGATAATGGACCAGTATTAAGAGTATGTAAAAAACTCCTATGAACCAGTAAGAAAACTACAAACAATTCAATAGAAAAATAGATAGAAGATATAAATAGACATTTCACAGAAAACAAGATATTTGTGGTCAATTAACATATAAAGAAATACGTTCAATCCAAACTCCCGGAGGGACCGAATTGCTGGGCTGAGGACTGTGGAGACAATGGTCTTGGGGAACATCTAGCTCAATTGGGATAACATAGTTTACAAAGAAAATGTTCTACATTCTACTTTGGTGAATAGCATGTGGAGTCTTAAAAGCCTGTGAGTGGCCATCTAGGATACTCCACTGGTCTCTCCCCTTTGGTCGCAAGAAAGAATGAAGAAAACTAAAGATACAAGGGAAAGATTAGTTCAAAGGACTAATGGACCACATCTATCATGGCCTCTACCAGACTCAGTCCAGGACAACTAGATGGTGCCTGACTTCTCTGACAGGGATCACAATAGAGGGTCCCGACAGAGCTGGAGAAAAACATAGAACAAAATTCTAACTCAAACAGAAAGACCAGACTTGCTGGCCTGACAGAGACTGGAGAAACCCTGAGAGTATGACCCCTGGACACCCTTTCAGCTCAGTAATGGAGTCACTCCCGAGTTTCACCCTTCAGCCAAAGATTGGATAGGCCATGGAACAAAACGAGACTAAAGGGGCGTACCAGCCCTGAGGCAAGGACTAGAAGGCAGGAGGGAACAGGAAAGCTGGTAATAGGGAACCCAGGGTTGAGAAGGGAGAGTGTTGATATGTTGTGGGGTTGTTAACCAATGTCATAAAACACTATGTGTACTGACCGTTTAATGAGAAGCTAGTTTGTTCTGTAAATCTTCATCTAAAATACGAAAAAAACTGACATAGAAATTTTTTTTTAAATCCAAAGGAATAAAACAATTGGGAAAGTGAAGAATAAATTTGGTTTTAACTTAAAAAAAGAAATATGCTCAACATTATTAATTATCAGGGAATTGCAAAGAAAACATAATAAGATCATCTTACACATACACGACTGGCAAACTAAAACAATCAAATGTTGGAGCGGGTATAGATTTACAGGATCTCATACACAGCTTACGGGATACAGCTGGCACAACACTTCAGGAAACAGTTCTAAGGTGGAATATTAATATATTACATAACTCAGCTTCACTGACACATGTACAGTAGGAGACATGTACAGAAAGCCCTTAGAGTCCCTATTTTTAGTAATGAAAACAACCCAAAATTTCATCAGTGAGAGAATTGATGAATAAGTTGTTTTATATACTTTCAACGGAATATTATACAGCAGTCAAAACAAAACAGTGGCATGTAATAAAATAGATGCATCTTGCAATATAGTGTGAAGTTAAAAAAAAAACATTTTGCTGGAATTCATATAATAAAAAAGAGGCACACCTAATACACTAACACAATGAAATCATTGTCTGTGAGGGGGCAGTAAGAGTGGGAAATGAGGATAAAAGAAAATATATATATATGTCTTAGGCTGGGTTCTCTAAAGAAGCAAAACTAGTAAAGCGTGTAAATATACATAAAGAGAGATTTATACCAAGTAAATGGCTCACACAGTTGTAGAGGCTGGAACATCCCAGGATAGAGGCTTCTCCTGGTTCACATAGCCACAGGGGCTGGTGAACCCAAGATCGGCAGGTCAGACAGCGGGGCTCTTGCTCACAGGCTGCAAAGATGAGATGAATCCCAAGATCAGCAAGCAAGATGGCAGGTAAGCCATTAGCTCAAGTCCCAGGAACCGGAGGTCAGATGAACAGGAGCCAGCTGCAGGATCCAGAGCAAGTAAAAGCCCGTGCAAACCTTGCCAGAGAGTCCACCTATATTGGGCATAGGCCACACCCCTAAGGAAACTCCCTTTCAACTGACTAGCTATTTACAGCAGATCCCATCAGGGAGGTGATCACATTATATCAAATATCATCATGGAAGTAACCACATCATCATATGACTGCCAAACTACTTCATAAGTGCCAAACCACTGAGAATCATGGCCCAGCCATATTGACACACAAACTTAACGATCAAGATATATATAAATATATTTATACATATGTAAATATATTTATGTATGCAAATAAGTGTCTGTGTGTGTGGTGCTTTTGTATGTATGTATGTACAAATATACGAAGCCCTGGTGGTGCAGTGTTTAAAAGTCCGCTGCGAACCAAAAGGTCGGTGGTTCGAACCCACCAGCCACTCTGTGGGAGAAAGATGTGGCAGTCTGTGCCCATAAAGATTACAGCCTAGGAAACCCTATGGGGCAGTTCTACTCTGTCCAATAGGGTCACTAAGAATCAAAGTCAACTTGACAACAATACATATATTTATAATAATAATATAATAATATAATATAATATAATATAATATAATATAATATAATATAATATAATATAATACAATACAATACAATACAATACAATACAATACAATACAATACAATACAATACAATACAATATAATATAATATAATATAATATAATTAATTTAATATAATTAATTTAATATAATTAATTTAATATAATTAATTTAATATAATTAAATTAATATAATTAATTTAATATAATTAATTTAATATAATATAAAAAATAGTATAATATAACATAATATAATATATATTATTATTTAATAAAAAAATTTTTTTTATAATATTAAAATCCCTTTTCTGCCTTCCTTATGGATTAGTTGTACAGCTTGATTGAGATATAAAAGCACCTTTGTGACATGATTGAAGACATTTCACAGAAAGGCTCTGTGACTTAATACTCTATTCCATAAGCTTGGAAACTCTGTCTTCCAGTTCAATATTAACAGTTAATTCTTTGAAGCATAGTCATTGTGTTTCCAGGAACAGCCTCTTGATTTGATATTAAACCAGACCACAGTCAGGCCTTCTCTCCTGGCAGGCATTAGTTGGTGACAGAGTAGAACCTAGATGGCATGGGGCTGAGAGTGATGAGGTGGGTATGCGTCAAACCCAGAGCTACTTACAGATAGAGTCCTGGTAGTGGGGAGGACAGAGCACAGCCCTGGGCACCCCAGGGAACTGGGAGGCCATTGGGTACTGTGAGTGAGGGAGGAGCAGGGGGACTTTACTTTCTATTCCTTATTGTATTGCTTGACTGTGAGTCAAGGGAAAAGACACTGAGAAAGGGACTTGGGTAGGAACGGGATGTAGATAGAAAGGTGAAAATATAGAGAGAAGTAATTTTACCTTTTCAGTAGTTTCTGCCTCAAGTGTGTGAAACTCATACTCTCAATAGGAACCTCATGTTTTCTCTTCCTGTTTTAAAACGCAAACTGCATTACCCGTCCTCTCGCTTTTGCTACCTGTTTCTATAGGATATGCACCCTCTCCTTCCCCCGCCCCCCCCCCTTAGGGAGACCTTTGGCTCTGGCAACATTGCTCTTTCCAAATACAAGAGTTTCAGCGCTCCTACCAGAGTACTTAAGAAACACCACCCAGACATAACGGTAGAAGGAAGACCTTAAAACGTGGCTCTGCCGCCATCTTTGTGACCTTTTCTTCCTCTGGAGTCTCTCCCTGCTTAACACATAGTTTTTCATTCGGACGGGATCCAATCCAGGGACATTCAATGGCGATCGCTTCTGGAGTAGGGGCCTGGCAGGCGCTTAGGACGCCTGTGTGTGGAGTGGACTCGGCTATTGTAATACTTACTGAATGGAATTTCATTAGGTCCTTATCTGTGTGCAGTGAGGAAAAGAGGTCCTTTTACACAGTGCTTGTAATGGAGTGGAAAATTGCATTTCCCCCTCGTCCGAACAGTGCCATTAGTGGGGAGGCAGACTGTCTGCAGAGAGCGGGAAGCCACCTCGGGCGGTGAAGGGCTGACAGCCCAAATGATGGCAGTGCCGAGAGACCCGGAAGATATTAAAATAAAAACAGGTTGTGTTGTTCTTTTTGTCCTGTAGCAGTTCTTCCCTGCCACGCAGGGAGTGATTGGATTTGAAGCACCGAGCAAAACATGTTAAGTAAGAAATTGTTTAAATAAAGTTGTTTGAGGTTGAAACTCTCCCCCGGGCGTGGAAGGGAATGTAGTTAGCTGCCTGCAATGTATAGATATCTAAGAGGCAGTGTGTTTTTGAGCCAGGCAGGTATGCAGGAAGCTGGAAATGTGAAACACACAATTGAAATACCCACTTTGGTCATCCCGGTGGGGTCCAGCCCCAGGCCTTGCATCTGGGCGCTCTGATGGTCAGTTGAGGGATTCAGCCCCCTCCCCCCATTTTAATTTTTCATGGGTTGAGACTTACAGATGGGAAGAGATCTGAGATGCAGAGCAAAAACAGCAGCACTGCCTACAGCTCTTAGAACATTCTTGTTTCCAAACTGGTGGAAGTAGGGTTTTTTCCTCTGAGGGTCTGCATTAGGCACAGTCTCGGGGGAGCTGCCAGCATGATGGGGGAAGAGGTGCACATCCTGTCCCCAGGGTAGTCCCAGGTCAGAAGAGAAGATGGAGCCTATGCAGCGCCTAGGCCCAAACGCTAAGTGGCCACGCCAAGGGTGTTGGGAGGAATTGGGGCGTGAAAGCCCTTTATAATTGCTAGAGCACTGTGCACAAGTAGAATTAGAAAAAGGCCCCTTAAAAAATGAACTAAAGTCCTCAAGAAGTTAGAATTACCGTATGACCCAGTCATTCCACCTCGAGGTATATACCCAAAAGATTTGAAGGCAGGGACTCAGACACTTGTCTACCAATGTTCGTTACAGCACTATTCGCGGTAGTCAAAAGGTGGAAACAACCCAAATGTCCATCAACAGATGAATAGATAAAATGTGGTATACCCATACAACAGACTATTATTCAGCCATAAAAAGGAATGAAATTCTAATACATGCTACGACGTGGATGAGCTTTGAAAACATTATGCTAAGTGAAATTAAGTCAGACACAAAAAGACAAATATCGATGATTCCACTTACCTGAAATATCTAGTAGAGGCACATTCATGGATACAAAAAGCAGATTAGAGGCTAACGGGATGGGGGAAGGGAAGAATAGGGAGTTATTGCTTAACGGGTACTGAGTTTCTGTTTGGGGTGATGGAAAAGTTTTGGGAATAGAGATGATGTTTGCACAACACTGTGAATGTAATGCCACTGAATTGTGCACTTAAAAATGGTTAAAATGGCAAATATTATGACATGGGTATATTTACAACGGTTTTTTTTGTTTTTTGTTTTTTAAGGAAACCAAGGAATCCTTAGCAGGTTTGAGTTAGAAAAACCAAAGAAACCAAACCTGTTGCTGTCATGTTGATTCTGACCCATAGCAACCCTAGAGGACACAGTAGAATGGCCCCATAGGGTTTCCGAGGAGCACCTGGTGAGTTCCAACTGCCAAGCTTTTGGTTAGCAGCTGTAGCTCTTAACCACCATGCCACCAGGGTTTCAGACAACTAGGATTATCTGGTCCAGCGTTTTCCTATGAGGATGAGGAGTATCTTTCTCATGGGGCATAAATATCAAGGCAGAGCCCCCAGCGGCTCTGTCCGCCCTTATTGAGCCCCTTTTTTTTTTTTCCATTGACCTGTCCACTCCGCGCTGCCTCCTTCTTCTTTCATTTCCTATTTCGTGAAATTTTCTTTCTTCTTGATTTATCCCTTCACCTTAGCCTCCTACTTTTGGCTGTCAGACATCAAAGATTTATCAGAATGTCCCCAACCAAACATTTTGTCCCTTAAAAAACAAAAACGAACTAAAGCAGTTGCTGTCAAGTTGATTTCGCTCTATGGCAGCCCCGTGTGCTTCAGAGGAGACCTGTGCACAGGGTTTTAGATGGCTGTGACCCTTCACAAGTAGATAGCCAGGACTTTCTTCCAAGGTGCTTCGGGATGGATTCAAACCACCAACATTTTGGTTAGTAGCTGAGCACTCACTCAATCATTTTCACCACCCAGGGACTCCATCCTGTCCCTTAAACCAGCCAAAACACTCATTACTGCCGAGCTGAATCGGACTCACAGTGACCCTATAGGACGGAGTACATCTGCCCCAGAGGGTTTCTTCCAATGAGCAGCTGGTGAATTCGAACTGCCAACCTTTTGGTTAGCAGCCATAGTTCACCGTAGCTCTTAACTATTATGCCACCAGGGCTACTCTGTCCCTTATATATCCATAAGTCAGGGTTTGAAGGACCTAGCCCCTGCATGGCAGGGCACCCTCATCATTACGGTGGTTGCTGGTCTCTGTCCTAAGACACTGTCAAAATATAATTTTTTTTTAAATGGAAAATAATTATCCTACAAGTATTATGTGAACACATTTATTATTATTTATTTATTTAACTCGTTAATGAGAGAACCAGTAAATGGTAAAGCTGGTTCCAACAGTATTTGGGGAACTGAGTATTTATAGGCACTTAAAAAAAAAAAAAAGAATGCTAGACTAGAACTTGTAGATTAGATACATAACTGATTAATGTCCTACAGAGCAATAAAACCATAACCTCTGGGAGCATTTTTTTCTACTGGACAAAAACCTACAAACTAACATGTAACTTTACCGGGAAGTAAAGAGCAGCAAAGTCAAGCATAGATATAATCTAAAGCATTAGGGCAGCTCTGAGTCGGAATCGACTGGATGGCAGTGGGTTTTTGGGGGAGGACCTGTTAAATGATGCCACAGTATGCCATTGGAAGGATACTCTGCCCTCTTTGGCTCTGCTCCTCCGATCTTATTTCCAAGTTTGGGGTAATTTTTCTTAACAACATAATCTCAGCATTTGAATTTACTTTTCTTTGAGATCGACCAGCATTTGGTGTACTTGATTCTGGTGAGATTCCACCTTGGAAATCACTTTCCCAACTGATATGTTAAAAACAAAAACAAAAAACCAAACCAGTTGCAGTCAGGTTGATTCCAACTCGTGGCCACCCCCTGTGTTTGCAGAGTAGAATTGTGCTCCATAGAGCTTTCAAGGCTGTGATCTTTTGGAAGCAGGTCGTCAGGCCTTTCTTCCAAGGTACCTCTGGGTGGGTTTGAACAGCCGACCTTTTTGTTGGATGCTGAGGGCTTAACCATTTGCACCACCCTGGGACTCCAGGATGTTGTTAAGTACTCGCTTATTAATTTAACTTTTAATATATTTATGAGTACCTTCGTGTGCTAGGCACTGCGCTAGACTTTAACGTACACTGGTGAGTAAAACAGACAAGGTTGTTAGGTTCAAGACAAGAGAGATCATATGCTGAAGAAGAAAGATTATGTAAAGCATGTCAAATCGAGCCTGCCAGGTATCTGAATCACATGATGGTGTGGATTCCCTGAATCTCTTTACTTGTAATGGTTCAAATAAGCAAGAGTTGGTTGTTTTCTACCGAACTCTGTGAGATGTGAATGGCAAAACAGAATTTAGGGTGGTTATTATCCCTGTTGCTGCAGCCTTACTTAGTGTGTGCCTCCTTGGACCCAGAGCCTACTGGATGAATAACATCAGTAAGACGTGCTGAACCATTGGGCAGGGATCTTTTATTTAAACATGTTTATAAATCACCCTGGGAGCCCTGGTGGTGCAGTGGTTAAGTACTCGGCTGCTAACCGAAAGGTTGGAGGTGCAAGTCTACCCAAAGGAGACTTAAAAGAAAGGCCTGGTGTTCTACTACTGAAAAATCATCCATTGAAAACTCTATAGAGCACAGTTCTACTGTGACACGCATGAGATTGCCATGGGTCAGAATCAACACGACGGTAACCGGTTATGTTGTTGTTATTGTAGGGTACCCTGGAGTCAGTCCCGACTCATAGTGACCCCATGCACAACAGAATGGAGATTGCCCAGTCCTGCGTCATCCTCACAATTGTTGCTGTGTTTGAGCCCATTGTTGCAGCCACTGTGTCAATCCGTCTCATCAAGTGTCTTCCTCTTTTTTGCCGACCCTCTACTTTACCAAGCAGGGTGTCCTTCTCTATGGACTAGTCTTTCCTGATAACATATCCAAAGTATGTGAGACGAAGTCTCACCATTCTTGCTTCTAAGGAGCATTCCAAGACAGCTTTGTTGTCCTTCTGTCAGTCCATAGTATATTCGATATTCTACACCAACACCATAATTCAAAGGCATCGATTCTTTGGTCTTCCTTACTCATTGTCCAGCTTTCGCATGCATATGAGGTGATTGCAAAGACCATAGCTTGGTCAGGCACGCCTTAGTCCTCAAAGAGACATAGTTATAATCATACTAAGTATATTCTTAAGCAAGAGTCTTAGAAAAAAGTACACAGTTTCTCCATTTCCTCCCTACTTCCCAAACACTTACAATGTGATTGAGAACTGGCTGCATTAATGCATGCACACCACACCAGTTTTTATCTTTCCCAAAGTAAAAATCTTGCTTCCATTGCAAGTCCTCAGTCTTTGGAAGGCAGAGTGGAATGCAGAGGAGGTGGACAGACAGAGGAGCTTCCTGTGACCAGAAAGTTTTAGAGTGATTTTTTTTTGGTTTTGTTCCTGAAGAAGTTCTTGGCCAAGTTACAAAGCTATCCTTGTAATTAACAGAATTTTTTCTTTGAGATTATTCCTGAGGAGGAGTGGCTCAATTGCAGTGTGGGCCAAGGAACTGGCGAGGCACATCTTCTAATCTCCCACAGAATGGCCTCGTAGGGCTGAGAAAGGGAGAGTGGGTGGTTTTAATATCTAATCAGCATAGACAGTATTTTGGTTAAATACTGGGGCCAAGTATAAGACCGTAGTAGGCCACGAGAGATACATAGAGGTATGAGAGGAGGAACTCACAGAGTGGTGGAGGAGACAAAAGATAGCCCTAGAACACACGTAGTTGTTAGTTGTCGTCAAGTCAGCTCCGACTCATGGGACCCCATGTACAACGGACTGCACCTTCTTCACAATCGTTGGTATGTTTGAGTCCATTATTGTGGCCGCTGTGTATTTTGTCAACCTAGGGGCTCAGCTTCTAGTACTATATCAGACAATATTCTGCTGTGATCCATAGAGTTTTCATTGACTGATTTTCAGATCAAAGGGCCTTTCTTCCTAGTCTGTCTTCATCTGCAAGCTCCGCTGAAACCTGTCCACCATGGATGACCTTGCTGGTATTTGAATTACCAGTTGGTATAGCTTCCAATATCATAGCAACAAGTAAGCTACCACAGTAGGACAAACTGACAGGCGGATGGTGGCCTCGCTCTACCTATATAAGAAGATGTGTGCTGAATGCCAAGTGCGTGGTGCGTGCTGCCATTGCACTGGGAGCTCAGGAAGTGTAGACCAGGGAGGCAGGAAAGGTTCTTAATGGAAATCATTGGTCATGATTTAAGCCATGAAGCATCGATACAGTTCTGATTAACGTAGGAGGGATGGTAATCGAGCATCTGAGGAGGATGATAGGACAAAGGGAACCAAAGCTTTAGATGATAACGTGCCAAGTATGTCTGTGTGGTGGGACCTTTTGGGGATATCAGGCCAGTTCAGGATTTTGTGGAGCTCCTCTTGGATTGCCGCTCTGGAGCACCCAGGCTGGGAAGCCCTATGTCATTCACGTTGGTTTGTATGTCCACAGCCAGCCAGCTTTACAACTCCCAGTCTTAGGTAGTTTGTTTTGAGACTGCTCTAATTGAAAGGGTTGAGCTTCCTCTGAAGTCAAGCAACAGCAAGCAAAAGCAGAGGGGGAAGCTTGCCCCTTTCATTAATGCAGTTATACACACAGTGTCCCATTAATGCAGTTACACACAGATTGAAGCTTCTATCAGAAATTAAGCTGTTCAGCAGTTGTGAATCAATTCCCAAACACAGTGCCTTTCAACTCCGAAGTAATTGTGTGCTTGTATGTAAATGCTGTGAGAATATACTTATTTGTGTATCATTCCACCTATAGTTTTAAAAAAGTAGATAAAGATCTGGAAAAATGAACAAACACAATTAATTAGATGAGCTGTTTATCCTTGGCTTAAATTAGCAAAAAAAAAATACCAAGAGATGCTATGAAAATCTCAATTAAAACAACCAGACTGATTTTTATTTTTCACTGTTAAGAGGGGAAAAAAAATGCATGAGGAAAATAAATATATATTTGAGGATGACACCATCTTGGCATTTCCAGGCATTCTTTTCTAAATATATTCTTTATCTGAGCTGTCTTGCAATACTTTTAATATAATTAAAAGCACATAATGAGTGTCAGACTTGTCAATTTCAACAACAAGGTGCCGAAATTTGCAGTGAAACTGAGAGATCCATCTCCCACACATTGTAATGAATAGGTTCATAAAAGGAAAATAGTTTAATTACATTTTAGTTCATGGATTGTTAATAGGCTGGAGTATCTAAATTGAATAATGTGATTCTGGTAATAATTATGTGTAAATGAACTTGTTTAAATGATATTTTACAGCTTCTTTATAAAATTACAGCTAGAGGCAATCCAGTGATAGACAGACAAAGGCCATGCAAAAATTATCATAAACTATTAGCTTGTTTGCAGAGGGTTTTATGTTAATCTTTTAGTACTTAAAGCAATCTGCAATTAACATATCATGGGGCGCTGCCTCCCAGCAAAGGCATGCAAATTGAAGTGCTTAGATAAAAAGCCATTCACGTTGTGGGGGAGAAAAAAGAAAGAAAAAAAAAAAAAAAAGGAAAAAATCAAAGAAAGGGTAGCAAAGTACTCCGAGGGTGCTGGTTTTATATTTGAGAGTAAGGAGGTGTAATGATTGTGTTACCTAACTAGGGCTGTAATTAAAGCTTTTCTCCTGCAGACATGACAATAGATACTGCATTGATTTCGGTGTTTTAATTGTGAAAGTCATTTTATTTCAGGGCAGAAGATATGAATAGCCTGAATCAAAGGGCTAGAAGATTGCTTTGTTGATAGTACTTGTTCAACAGCTGCCTGGCTGCTTAATATACAAGTGTGGAGAATGCAGAGAGACCCAGGGAGGTGCTGGGTATTGTGATTCCCCTGCTGGTTTCCTTTCCTTTGACGAAAAAAGCGAGGATCTGGGTACTGATTGTAAACAAACAGCCTTTTCATACCTCACTGATGTTTTTCCTCCCCAACTTCGCAGAACAAAAGAAGTCATAAAGAGCCTTGAACTAACTTTACTACTGCTCCTTTTAAGCTAAAGAAGTTTATGCAAAGTAATAAAACCATCCTTGCTAGACGAGCTATCACCCCACTAATGGAGAACAAAAGTCTCTAAGTGGCTGCTGTAGTTATTATCACAAATAGCCTTATGACAGAAACAGTTTGCTGGGAGAGATTGGATTATTTACGTTAAGGGCAGAGCCACAAAATCTCACACACAGTTAGTCTGAGATTAGGGCTTTCCTATCAGTTTCTATATACAAACTGCAGGGGGAAAATTAAGTGAGGAGGAAAACATATACAATCCCAGAGCAAAGGGAATTCTAGGAAACTGAGCTCAAAATGGTCTTTTAAAAGAGTATCACGTTCTTTGGTATTTCTTTTATAGCAGTCCAGAGTGAATAGATGTGATACCCAGTGATTTATAATTATTTCCATTTTTGTGGTTTTCTTTTTCTTTTTTTAATCTTACCTCTGTTCCTAAAAATATTGAATGGCATATTTCAAAGGGTCTGAATAACAGTAGACTTGGGTTTGGGGATATTTGTCACCTTAAGTGATATTGTTTAAAATTACTGGATGCCAAGATGTTACAAACCTGACAATAATAACGTCAATAATCATTTACTGAGTGCCGGACTCATCGTTTTGTAAGCACGTTATTACTGACCTCATACAACAACCTTGGAGATGTTGATGGAATGATTTCCATTTTTAAAAAAAGGAGAAATTTCGGCTCAGAAAGGCCAAGCAAATTGCTGAAGGTCACACAGCTAGTGAGTGGCAAGGGCAGGTTAGAACCCCAGTGATCTGAACTCTTAACCACTGTATTGAACAAGGAGACATTGAAGCCAGATAGCAATAACAACAACGCAGTGTGTATTGAAAATAACCATCGTGGAAACATAGCTGGAAGGAATCTTGGAGACTCTTCCAGGGTTCTTAATCCTTTTCAGTCATGGATTCCTTTGACAGACTGGTAAAAACCCATGGACCTCTTCTCCAGCTGATGTTTTTTAAAAGCACAAAATAAAATATATTCGATTATAAAAAAAAAAAAAGCACACTAATTATATTGAAATACTGTTAACAAAAAATTTTTTTTAAATCTAAAAAATCAAATTCATGTGCTTATTAATGGAAATAACAAGATCTAAAAGCTGGCCTAATGGCTGCTGTAATTTCAAAGTAGTGGTGTACATAAACAATATTTCAGATTTCCACAATAAAGTGACGTGGAGACACCTGTGATTTCTGTTGATGACAGAGTCACAGATACTTCTGAAATCATGCTAGTTTTCTTGCCTACATTTATAATCAAAGATGCTAAGTTTCCCTTAGGGGTAAGTGAAAACAAGGGTGTGATATTTTTCCCATCAATGTTCATGTACCCCTCCCCCGAATTCTATAGATGTGAAAACCCTAGTTAACACTTTTGGCTTTAGGGTGGTCTAGTAAAACTGTGTAAACCCTGGTGGCATAGTGGTTAAGTGCTATGGCTGCTAACCAAAAGGTTGGCAGTTCAAATCCACCAGGCGCTCCTTGGAAACTCTATGGGGCAGTTCTACTCTGTCCTATAGGGTCGCTATGAGTCGGAATCGACTCGACAGCAACGGGTTTGGTTTTTGGTTGTAGTAAAACTGTCTCCGTCCCCATTCTAGAGCTCCGGAGATGAGGAAACTGAGGCCCAGAGAGGGAAATCAAATGACCCTAGAGTCATCAGTAATTAGTGAGGAAGAGGTAGATTAGAACTGATTATACTAAGAGAATTTATTGTAAATCCTCTTCTCTAAACCTGAGATACTGTACGCTGATTTTTTTTCCCCCTCTCCTATGGCTTTTGGTGTTTTTACTGAGATGCTGTTAGAGTTCTGAGCTTTCCTTTGTCTTTGCAATCTTGTCTGTTTCAAAGTGGGAGCTGCAATTGCCAGAGCCTTTGGGGCAGCTGTTAGGGGCCATGCCTTTCTGCGGGGCCTTGATGAGACTGCTGGTGTTGCTGTCAGTGGGCCAGTCCGGGTGGAGTCCAGGGACTCCAGGGGAGCTGTCCTGCGATGACAACCTCAATCTGAAAACTTTCTACTTAAGGGAGCTAGAATGCATATTTATTATGCGTCTCCTGTATACACAGGCTTCTTGTATCCTCGTGCTGTTAATCCTTAGGGAGGTCTAGTAAACAATCTCCATCCGCGTTCTACAGGTGAAGAGGGATTGTGGGAAGATTACCAAGGGACCCAGTTAGAATCCATCTGTGTCTTCACCACCTTACGAGGCAGGTTTTACTTATTAGGAAACTGAGGCTCAAAGACATTCAGTAAGGTGGTCAAGCTTACTACTTATTACATGACAGAGCCAGGACTTTAACTCAAGTCTGTTCTCTTTAAACCCCATTTTTGTTCCCTGTCCCTGCAGCCCTTATATTGCGGGAATAAGGACCACTGGCCCACTCCCAACCAGGTACCTTTTCAACAGGTATTTATTGAGGATCTGCTCTGTATAAAGCACCACCCTGGGTGGGCATGGAGAAGAGGGAAGGTAGAAGGCAGAGGGAAACATACAAGGATATCCTTATTCTTGAGCTTTCTTTCCTTATTATCCTAATTGGACAAGGAAAGCTAGCTCAAAGGGAGCACACAGAGAAAGTTCAAGGACAACCATGTACATTATCAAAAATATAATAATAGTAACCCTGATGATGTTGATAGCAGCTAATGTTAATCGAATGCATACTACTCTAAGCATTTTACCTGAGTTACTTCTTTGATCACACACCAACAGGACGTGTGCATGGTGCAATACTACCCCTAGAAACTCGACAAGAAAGGCCCTGCCAAGAGCCCCATGTATCACAAATGTGGAAACACATAGATACAAGTTGGTTTTTTTTCCTTTAATTTTGCAATAAAGGAATATTTTTGGAGATCTTGGCCATAGGTTAAGCCAACAGTTATTATGGGAGAGGAGGGCCAAGCTGGACCAACCGGATCAACTCCCCAGGGATTGCAATAGACAGGTTATTCTCCCTCATACTTCACTTTGCTGACACAGAATTTTCAAGCAATTGTAAGCAATTCTCAAAAGTATACCCCTGAGCTAAGGGAGCATGGTTCACTCCCGAGATTGTCACTCGGTGGTTCGGGGTGCTAGCTAACAACAACAATTGTTTTCCTACTGGTTTTCTTTCAGACATTTGATGCTATACAACATAGAGTGAGGGGGCATTGGTGGTTCAGTGGTAGAATTCTTGCCTTCCATGCCGGAGTCCCTGGTTTGAGTCCCGACCAAGACAGCTTATGAGCAGCCACCACCCGTCTGTCACTGGAGGCTTGCGGATTGCTGTGATGACGAGCAGGTTTCAGCAGAGCTTCCAAGACTAAGATGGACTAGGAAGAGAGGTCTGGTGATCTACTTCTGAAAATCAGCCAATGAAAACCCCGTGGGTCACAATGCCATCTGTAACCAATCATGGGGAAGGCACAGGACCGGCAGCATTTTGTTCCCTTGTGCGTGGGGTCAACGTGAGTCAGGGGCCAGCTCCGTGGGGTATAGACTAAGGGTAAGAGGAGCAATTTTTCCATATTTAGATCCAGAAAGGAGAAGTGAGTGATAGTCACTCTCCACTTCCGCAGATAGGATGAGAGCAGGTGATGACAGCCAGGACGTCTCCTGTAAACAATAGCAGAGGAGACCCAGCCCCAGGGCGTTCACCAGCATTTTGGAACTCACCGCTGAGCATTTCTCTGGCAGGTGCCCAGTGGTTCTTCCATCCGTATCAGGACAAGCCTTGGAGCTGACTGTTTATTTATCCATTCTTAATTGAGCTGATGTTTACCCATGATTGTGAGCAGATGATTAATTTATTGCAGAGTTCGAGGAGTCAGAGAGTGAGAAGACCATTATAGAGATTATAATAGAGTTCTCTGCACTCAGGGGCCTGGTAATAAAAGGCTGACTAACGTAATTAGATGGGGCTTGGTAACAAACACTATCACATTATGTCCGAATCTTATTTAAATGTATTGGTCTTTTATCTTAAACTTATTAGGGGTGGCTATAGGTTAAGTTGATGCCTGCTAGCGTTTTTACTTCTGCCAAAGGAGGGCTGAGCTATGCAAAGGAGTTGTCTGTTTTAATGTTTAGATGGAAAGGGTGGGGTATCTGTCAGGGGGCGGTCCTTCCCCTTGGTTCTTAGAGCAATAGCAAGGTGGGAGAGGAGCTTAAATTTCAATTCCGTCATTAGCCTTCACATACTTTCTCTGTACCTATGGCTTTGACTACCTTGGTCATCTCTGCCTCCTGTCTTGGCCTAAGACATTCTTGAGAAAGCAGATAAATAATATGGGGATATGGTGAGAGTCCCTGGAAGGTGCAAAAGATTAACCTCCTTGGCTGCTAACCAAAAGGTTGGTGGTTCGAGTCTACCCAGAGGGGCCTCGGAAGAAAGGCCTGGAATCTACTTCCAAAAACATCAACCACGGAGCACAGTTCCACTGTGACACACATGGGGTTGCACTGAGTAGGGATTGCCTTGGCCCCGATGGTGAGAGAATGGGCTTTGGAATAAGACAAGCTTGAGGTCAAAACCCAGTTATACAACAAATCCCTTGTATAGCTGGGTTTTGATCTCAATCTTTCTGAGCCTCAGTTTTCTCATCTGTAAAATTTTCATTATTACAGCCATCTCTCAGCATTGTGAGGATGAAAATCAATAAGCCATGAGAAGTCACCCAACCCAGTGCCTGGTGCATGAGACATTTAATACACATCAGATTCCTCCTCGGTCACATCCCACCCTTTCCTTCAATGACTTTCAACTTCAAATCTCTTTCTTCTTCTACACCTCCTAAAATGTCTGCTAAACCAACAGCCCTCCCCTGAAGAATGTTCTATTCTTTAGGGGCTGTGTCTTATGACTGTCAAATTAGAGGACAAAGCATGGTACAGCTGGTGTTTTTATGGCAGTTGGGTGACAGCCACGTAGATATTAAAAATAAAAAAAAGATGAAATTCATTGAACGCAGCCCTGGAGTGAAGCAGCTGAAATCCATATTGGAGCCATAGCATGGCTGGCCAGCTGGGGCCTGTTTTCTTCACACAAGGAGGTCTCAGGGTACATTCTCAGCCATGGAGAACAAATAGCACACGGGAGAGGAGTGTGTATATTATTCTGAGCTGCAGAAAGAAGCCAATGTAAATGTTCCCCCCCCCCCCCATGTATGTCTTCAGTTTGCTGATTATATCCCACCAAAAATGGGCTGGAGAAGTGTGTTGGAATTTGGAACATGACTGACTTGATTGGATGTTTTCTGAGGGATGATTTTGGCATGTGTCCTTCTGAGGCATAAGAAAGAGGAGAAATTAGAAAGAGCACTGGTATAGGAGTTAGAAACTGGGATTTGGGTTCAGTTCTGTCCTGGGTGAGCTGTGTGACCTTGGGCCAGCCATTCAACTTCTCTCTGGCTTCATCTTTACGGTAAGGTTGTTGGACTAGCTCGCTCAGCATTAGTGTTCTATGGCTCCATGAAAACTTGCTCCGTGGGGTCAAGCCTTTGGTCCATGTAGCTCACACACTTTGTCTGACATCTTGCTGAGAAGTGGAAACTTTGCAGGAATGCTCCAAGGGAAGAACATTTGAGAAGGAAATATAGAGTATAGACATATCCAGAAGCTCATGAGTCAGCAAGGGGAGGACCAGAGACTCCCTATAGACTCCAAGACACCCTCTACCTCGTTCTGTTGTGGAACCTGTATTTAATGACAGTTTTGTCATCTCTAATATGGCAGTGAGAATCCACATTGCAAGTAAGTGCCTCTCATCCTAAAGACCAGGTGGCCTTGTCAACTGATGGCAAGAATGAGCACAGCTGAAGCAATGAGAGGCCCCAGAATGGGAGAGGCAGTGAAAGGCAGAGCTGGGGTAAGGTCTTGGAGATTATCTAGACCTAGATTTCAAGTAGATCAAATGCCAAAATATTTTAGGGAAAAACAATGAATTTGAATGCTGTTAACAGAGCACATTGTCTCCAGTCTGCCACACTCCTCACTCTGCCCTATTTCGTGCTAGTTGACATCGTTTATTCAAGTTACCATCTTATTTCCTCCAACTATTCACCCCTTCAGTCTTGCCCCAATTACTGGGGAGCAGTTTAACTTCCTGATTTTTCAAGTCAGTACATTGTGACTTGGAGAGAAGAGACTTAGCTAAAAGACCTACATGGATGATTGATTCCAGGCTTAGGATATGAAACCACAATTTTCTGATTCCTAGTTTAATGTTTTCCTACACTGCTGTACTGAAAGCCAGATTTCTATTTTTTAAGGCAGGGAGAAAATGAAGGGGAACTTGGAACTTCTCCTTTGGATTTGAATTTGAGACAACATCATTAACATTGGGTGAAATAGTTGACTATTAACCATGAAACCATTATGGAGTGGGTGTGGTTGAAGGGGTTTGAAGGAGGTGTCTCAGAGCCCAGTGCTTCTGTGACAACCAAAAACACTTGCTGTTTGGAAAATACATCCACTCTTTACTTACTATCTCCTTATCTAACATTTTGCATTTACGACAACAATAAAAAAAATCTGCTGTCTGACTATTTTGCACATTAACGACATATGTCTAGCAGTAATGAACACTGAGGTGCAAGGCGAGAGTAATGATGGCTCTCATGGTTAAGGTAATGTGTCAGCTTGGCTGGGCCATGATTCTCAGTGGTTTGGCAGTTACGTAATGATGTAGTTTGGCAGTTATATAATGATGTAGTCATCCTCCATTTTGTGATCTAATGTGGTTATCCTCCATTTTTACATAATGCTGATTTGTGCATTATCAACCTGGTCTTTGAAACCTAACCATGTCGATAAGTGAGGAATGGGTGTAAATATATGTGCTTTACATCCATACATGTTCAGGTGTAGATAATACTAAAATACTCTTGCTGGAATTGTGCTTGCTGGAAAACCCATTCCCCTAGTGTGCTAGATTGTTTAAAATGGCCATAAAGTTTTCCCATCCCTATATGCATGCCTCTTTGCAATGGGACTTTGACATTCTTCCCATTAAAAGTGTCATCTATCACCTCCTTAAATCTGAGCTTGACTTAGTGACTTGTTTTGGCCAGTAGGACATTACAAGCATGAGGCAAGTAGAGTCTTACAAAGCATTGATGCACTGGGGCTTGTCCTCTTTCTCAATATCCTTAGACTACCATGTGAAAAAATCAGGGTGACTGCTGGGTATTGGGAGGCCATTGGTGACTCAGTGGTAGAATCCTCACCTTCCATGCGGGAGCCCACGGTTCAGTTCCCAGCCATCACCTGTCCATCTGTCAGTGGAGGCTTGTGTGTTGCTGTGACGCTGATCAACTTTCAGCAGGGCTTCCAGACTAAGTCAGACTAGGAAGAAAGGTCTGGTGATCTACTTCTAAAAATCAGTCAATGAGAACCCTATGGATCACAATGGGCTGCTCTACAACCAATTACGGGGATGACTCAGGACTGGACAACATTTCTTTCTGTTGTACGTGGGGTCACCATGAGTCGGGGGCCAATTCAGTGGCAGCTTACAACAACAACTGGAGGTTGAGGAGTCCCTGGGTGGTGGAAATGATTAATGTGCTTGGTTGCTAACTGAAAGTTTCAAGTCCACCCGCCCAGAGGCACCTCAGAAGAAACTCTGGTGATATACTTCTAAGAAGTTAGCCATCGAAAACCCTATTAAGCATAGCTTAATAAAATGAGTCCCAGTTTACTCAGTGGCAACTGGTATTGGTACTGGAGGTTGAGAACATTTGAAGTAGAGATGAAGCATCTCAGCTGAGACCCCTGGACCAACCATCTCCAGCCAATCTGCCATCTGAGAACTGAGAACTACACAGCTGAACCCACCCCAAATTGCTGACCAAAAGAATTATGAGCAATACAGTGGTGGCTGTTTTAAGCTTGTGGTGGTTTGTTACACAGCAATAGATAACCAATCTATCCTAGCAATTATCTTCTTAGATATTAGCTCAACTTCATAAAAGTTATTCAATAACAATCTCAGTCTAGATAAATTTTCCCCTAAGTTTTACTCAGTCTTGAAGGAGAGAAGGGGGTTTTTAAGAGCTGCTTTTTTTTTTTTGGATAAGGTTTTCCATTGGCCACAGTTTTCCTCTGGAAACCATATGGGGAAGTTCTACTCTGTCTATAGGATTGCTATGAGTCGGAATCTACTCAATGGCAACTGGTTTGGTTTTTAGTGTAGGAATGGTGGCGGCTTCCTGAATTTACTATTCTCATGATAGCCTTCTCTTCTCCTGCCTGTCATTTTATTTCTTCTAAGACCTTTGAAATTAATACCCTGTATTGAGTTCCCTCTATTGAATTCCCTGACATGGATTTTGTTTTCTTGCCTGAATCCTTGACAGATGCCAGTAGAATTCAAAGCCTCTAAGAAAGAGCGTAGAGTGTAACTAAACTCTCCTCTTAGAGATACTGTTTTATTTTACCTTTAAAGTGAGTGACTTAGGTTTAACCTTACAGTTAAGGCACCTACCTTCATTGCTGCTAAGAAGTCCAGGTTGAAGGGTGTTGTTACATACAGTCCAATCACGTTTCCTTGAATAATGAGAGAAGGGCACATGTGACAATGTATGCTGATTAGTGAATCCGGGCCTCTTCACTGGAAAATATGTGGCCTACAGAGATTCACTGGAATGGCCTTACCCAAATAGTCTAGAATGATGGGTCTCAACCAGGGGTGATTTTGACCCCCAGGAGATATTTAGTAATGTTTGGAGAAATTTTTGATTATTACTACCTGGCGGGATGAGTCCTGGTGGTGCAGTGGTTAAGAGGTCAGCTACTAACCAAAGGCCAGGAGTTCACATCCACCAGCAGCTCCTTGGAAACCCTATGGGGCAAGTCTACTTTGTCCTGTAGAGTTGCTATGAGTCAGAATCAACTGAACTGCAATGGGTATGGAATCGTACCTAGGTAGGGGGTAGGGGGAGGTGCTACTGACATCTAGCATATAGAGGCCAGGGATCCAGAGATGCTACTAAACATTGTATTGTATGTAGGACAGCCCCTACCACAAAGAATCATCTGGTCCAACATATCAGTAGTGTTAAGGTCTAGATACCCTACTCTAGGAGAATACTGACTCCATGTCAGGTATTTCAGAGTTCCTTGACATATCTAGGCAATACTTCGTCCAACCTTAACGTTATCCTCATGTTCCTGAAGAGCAATTTCCCTCTTCAGAGTCCTCAAAATGTCTTCTTATTCCCTTAGAGATGCCTCTTTGAATTAGGATGGAGGAGATTATTTTCTAATTTTACAATGCTTTTTTGGCCCAATTTCTTATGGAGAAGCAGATGGAATTTTGGGGGGACTTAAGGTGTATTGAATTACTAGGGGTAGGGCAAGAATCAGCAGATGGTGTGGAATTTGCAGAAAGTAAGGGTTCAGTTCACCTGTCTGCCTATTTGTCCTATTGTGGTAGCATAAGTGTTATTATGATGCTGGAAGCTACGCCACTGGTATTTCAAATACCAGCAGGGTCACCAGTGGTGAACAGGTTTCAGTGGCACTTCCAGACTAATAAAGACTGGAAAGAAAGGCCTGGTGATCTACTTCTGAAAAGTAGCCAGTGAAAACCCTATGGATCACAACAGAATATTCTCCAGTAGGTGCCCTGGTGGCCCAGTAGCTAAGCATTCAGCTGTGAACCAAAAGGTTGGCAGTTTGGAAACCCTACAGGGCAGCTCTACTCCATCTTTATAGGGTTGAAAATATTGTCAAATATGGTGCTGTAAGATGAGCCACCTAGGTTGGAAGGTGCTCCAAATACACAGTGACCTTAACAATGGACTCAAGCATACCAACGATCGTGAAGATGGTGCAGGACTGGGCAGTGTTTTCTACATGGGGTCGCCGTAAGTTGGAGTCAACTTGTTGGCAACTAACAACAACAACAACAACAACAACAAGGGTTCAGTTTAGTTTTTGCTTATGGACTGGAGAGACAATCATCACCTCAATAAACCTTTGAGAATTCTACTTTCTAAAGGCGTCCTGGGAGAAGAACATCTTTACACTATCTGCCACAGCTGAAGGCTTTGAGCAGGATCGTGTGTCATTGGCTTGAGACCAGGGTGAGCATGTGCAGATGGGCCTGTAATTTTTAATATGTTATTGGCCATAATTTACTGTGTCATACCCTACCCGCTCACAACAGCTCCATGAAATGAAACGCCAAATGCCTTTCTTATCAACACTTGATGGCAAAATGCTGTTCTGGCCTCTTGATTTAAGGGAAGCAGAAATCTAACCATGTTCCTTGCAGCCTAGAGTTCCATACACAAGACTGGATTTGTTTTTCTCCCTGACGATTTATGGGCATTCACAAGGAAGACATCCTGTTTGGTATTTAGAGGGCAATGGAGTGAGGAAGATTTATTTACTAAGCTTCTTTTTCCTGAAATTTGCTCAAGCTGTTTTATGACTTTAAAAACTCATATATTAGTCTCCATTTTTATGAGCAGTTTGTTCTTTTCTGATTTTCCCTACTGACTTTCTTGGCTGACCCAGGGACCAATTACTAGAACTCCCTGGGCAGTGGTTAGATCCTCTATAAAATGGGTATAGTCATAAAACGTTGACCCCAGAAAATGAGAGCACAGTTCTGTGGCCCAGGGTAAAGTCCTGGCGTTACAGCCATATTAAAATTAAAGACCAGAGTTTAACTGAGGATGCCAAGACTGGATCCTTACTCCCCTGTTGCTGGCAATTCTCAATAGTGCAGACTTTCTGCAGAAAGCCAGTGATTCCAATAACCCAAGCCTGGCAGGGTAGTAGAACTGAAGGAGGGCGTTCCTCTTACGCCACTAGTGTTACATGGACTTTTTCTAAATGCTAGATAGAATGGAACCCGACAGCCAAGAGAAAACTGTTTCTGGCATTCATAAGACGTAGAGAATTGGAAGGAAAATCTTCAACTTCTGAAGTTTTAAGGATATGAGAACATTTCTTTCCAAGTATTTGCCTGGGTTTGATCATTTAATAATTTTTAATAAGTCAAAATATTGCATTTCCAGATGAGATGAACTAGGATGCTTGGAGAACAAGGATGCTTGGAGAACAGGCATAGGTTAATTTAATTTCCCAGTTAACTTAGAGGTACCCATGAATTCTTCCTGATCCTACCAGATTGAATGTGAATTCTGTGACTAGAGTTCTTACTGCTGAGTCATCATTCTAAGATGAAGAAGGAGAGGTGACCGAGTGAGGATGCACTGATCCTCAAGCGGCCCCTGACATTTCATTAAAAAAAAAAAATTTTTTTTTTTTTTTAAGCATGCCTAAATGCTGGAAAATTCCATGGCTTTAGCTCTCGTTTTAAATGCATTCCTATTAATTGAGATTACTCACGTAAAGGTGAGTACAGGTGGTTGTGAGGACTAAATGCATACAGTGTGTTAGAGCCTGGCAGACTGTGAGCTCTCCACAAGTGATAGTTACTATGGATATTATCATATGCCCATATTTTTGTTTTTAAGCATTAATTTTTATAAAATATTATGCTACATTTCTAGGCTGCTTTGAAGTAAAATGCTAACACAACTTTGGAAGAGCACACTTGAATGGAAAAAGCAAAAACAAAAAAACCAAACCCATTGCTGAAGGTCGATTCCGACTCATAGCAACCCTATAGGACAGAGTAGAACTGTCCCATAGGGCTTCCATGGAGCACCTGGTGGTTTAGAACTGCCACCCTTTCGGTTAGCAGCCATAGCTCTTAACCGCTTCCCTACCAGGGTTTCCATGAATGGAAAAGGGAATATCAATTTCTCATCTTGAGTAGGTTTCAACTCTCATATTTAGAGGATTGAAATTTAAGTTTGAAGGAGTAGGACCGAGGTCACACCTTCCCCTGTTGGGTATTGTTTCTGATGAGTAAGTATTAAAACTGCTTTGAATTTGGTTTCCCCCTCAGATAAGGATTTATTTTTTCCATACGGCCTTTTCTTTGCACCTGAAGGAACATTGAGGGTGAAAAATAGAGGCCTGCTTCCTGTTCCTAACTGGAGCCCTTGGAAGGTTGTCAAACTACAGCAACAACTTTGTGGAATTTATGCCTGGGACCTGTCAAAGTAAAATTATCATAGCCAACCCTCTCCGCTATCAATCAAAGGGGTATTGGAGATGGCAAGGGCAGGCATTTTTCAAATTTCTTTACTGTGCATATTTAGTTTTCTGCCTGGGGGAGGAGTAGCTCCTTTGAACAGTTCTTGTAGATTTCTTTTCCATCAGATGGCAGGTCACAGGACTACTTAATCTTCCCCAAAGGGCTTCTCTCATTGGCCTGCTGAGAAAAGCAGCCAGTGCAGAAGTAGGGGGAGAAAATGGGGACGATCCAACAGTGAACCCCGGAGAACCAGGCATTCTTTTCAGAGGACACACAATGTGAGCCTGGTTTCTCCCATGCCACGACTCAGAAAATACACCGCCTACATAAGGTTATCTTCCCTCATTTCTGTAAGGATCATGTGGACATTTAGCGACACCACCACAGAGCTGACATTGCTATCATAGCGGCATGAGGTTTCTTCTGTCCTAGGCAGCCATTTCCCACATTTGTCAAGGCAAAGGTTGAAGTGGAATGGACGAGGGAAATGGGTCGCCCATTCATTCCTGCCTGTCAGAGGTTTGCTTTGTCATGATAACATTCAAGGAGCATATTTATCTGTCCTGCTACTGGAGGTTAAAGCGAGGGTAACAAAGAGAAGAGAAGAAATCCTGTTTGAAAAGTTTACAAATCCTGCCACGAGGGCTGTAAACAGAGTTCCAGTTGGTGGTGGTAAAAAGTGTAAAACACTGCCACAGTTGATGGGGACCTGCTTCCCCAGTGCTAGAAACCCACTCATGTAAACAGAGGAACTCTTGCTGCGAATCTGGTCTGTTTTGGCTTAAAGTCTGAGGAACACATTGCCTTCAAAGTGAATTCTTAGGTGTCACTCCCCATAACTTATGGCAGAAGATTACAAAGCTACTGATATAACATATTAGTTTGATGGACAGAATTATACCCCCAACGCTTCCTGCTCTCCCCAGTGACGCACACTAACTTAGTGTGCTCTGACAGCTGCCTTGATTTACCACCAGACCAGGAGGCCAACTGGGAGAGGGAACGTTCACAGGGACGCAGGGCCTGAGACTGGCCTGGAGCCTAGTTTATAAAGCCGCCCTATAATTCACCACAAATGTGTCACCATTAAAAGAGGAAAAAAGGATTGCAGATAATAAATACTCTCTAATTTATTAGTTAACAACAAAGAGATCAGAGCCGGTTGTGATGTGATTGTTTGACATAATATTGTCAAGGAAAAACAAGCTAAGTTGACCAGAAAGGTAAATTACACATTCAAGCAGATGCATCAACTCTTGGCTTGTCACAAGCCCAGCTAAACAAAACACAAAACAGAGGAGAGAACTGGCAGAGAGCAGAGCCATTTATCTCTGAAAGAGACATATTCAAGAGCAAGTGAAATAAGACATAGTTCTTTTGGACTTGGTCAGGGGCCAGGTTTTAACTGTTATAAATTAAATGTTTTGTGTATTGGATTTGGCAATTCTAGTTGCTTTTGCCATCTTTGTCATGGTAGAGAGTTGCTACATTTTTCTGCCTGTCTTAAACTTGTGGTTTGGTCAGCAGTGGTCTGTGACCTTACAATTAGGCATTGCAGGACCACCGCATTCTGGCAATTAGCTCAAGTATCAGGAGGGTTTTTATATGTGGCCCATTATAAAGTCAGTGGCTTTAGAAAAAGCTTTCATTCCCTTTTTTTTCTGTGATTCCTCTTCTGTCGTTTTTTCATAATAGCCATACAAGAGACCAGGAAGGGAGTTAGATTCATATTAGAGCCAGGGGAGCTTAGGGCTGGAAGAGGTGCTTAGACCCACATCCCACCCAGGATATGCTAAGAGTCATGCTGGCTCAACTGGAAGACTTCCAGGGCCGCAGACATCTGTTGCGTGTTATTATAACAGAGCTCAGAGTCAACCAGTGCCTGCTGGGCTTTTATTTTTACATAAACTACTGCCCTGAAGAACTCCTTCATCCCATACTTGGGAAACTGAGTTTTCAGGCTTAAATGGACGCTTTTGCTTTGTTTCTTGTTTTATTTGTCCTTGGTTTTAGTCTGTTGTTAGGGTATGTTGGGCTTTTCAAGTTTATAGTCTACTAACTCGTCTTTGGAGTCCTGGTGGCGCAGTGGTTAAGAGCTCGGCTGCTAACCCAAAGGTTTGCAGTTCGAATCTACCAGGTGCTCCTTGGAAACCCTGTGGGGCAGTTTCAGTTACTGTGAGTCAGAATCAACTCAGTGGCAACGGGTTAACTCCTCTTTGAGTCATCAGAAAATTTTATCATGAGATTTCTAGGTTTTATTCAACTGTCTAGAAACAAGGATGGAGACTTGGGAAAGACTCAAGAAACGTCCCTTCTCATTGACATTGATTCAGTGATCAACATTTATATCTTGATCTAGTTAATTGATCTGCTTTGAATTGACCTGAATCTCATTTTTATTGTTTACAAAGCCGTATAATGAGAGATTTTTGTCAGATGCTGTGCTGAAATCAATATATTATGTATATGACCTCCTGTCAACCAGCTGAATATCTGTTTCTAAAAGGCAGAGAAGAAGAAGAAAAAAAAAAAAAAAAACAGGTTGATTTGGCCTAGCTTATCCTTGGTGAAAGGTGAAAAGTCACAACTGTCTTTTCAAAATGCTCACAGACCATACATATAATATAATCTTTAAAAATTTGGTGGGGATATCTATCTATGGTTTTTAGAATCTTCCATTCCTTCTTTTCAAAAACATAAGATAAAATTTTCTTTGCTTGCATCTACTTTTTTTCCTGTGATTTTTCAAATATTAGTAACATTATTTCCATGATCAAATCTGTAAGAATTTTTCTTTGTTCTTGTAAAATAAAGTATTATTTATCTAAGTCTAAAGACTGAGCTTCTCATGTATCTCATAAGCCCTACAGGACTTTATTCTTTTCTTTATATCCTTTTTTTTTTTTTTTAATTTCTTCACTCATCTTTAACTTGAAGATGTAATTCCATGATAGAGAAAATAACAAGGCTTAATTCCATTTTTCTCTGCCCTTTGAGATTTTTTTTTCGTTCTCTTTTCCAACAGTAGACTTGTTCCTTTGGGTATTGCTTTTATAAGTAATTTAAAAAAAAAATCTGAGTTCCCGTATGACCCAGTAATTCCATTCCTGGGTATATACTGAAAATAATTGAATCAGGGCCTCAAATAGATACTTGTACAGAAATGGTCATTGCAGCAGTATTCACAGTCACCAAAAGATGAAAACAATTCAAGCGTCCATCAGCAGATGAGTAGATAAACAAAATGTTTTATATGTACAATAGAATATTATTCTACCATGAAGAGAAATGAGGCTCTGATACATGCTACAACATGGATGAACCTTGAAAACATGCTAAGTGAAATAATATAAACACAAAGGGACAAATATTTATGATCGCACCTATGTGAAAAATCTATGTTAAGCGAATGTATATAGAAAGTAGATTAGTGGTTACCAGGGATTGGAGAGAGGGCAGAATGGGGAGTTACCGCTTAATGGGTACTGAGTTCAGAAAAAAAATCTCAGTTTATCCGAGTGTTCCTCAGGCCCCCATATTGGTTTGACTTTTTTTTTTTGGTTGCTTCCTGTATACTTTTGATTCCTCAACATTTTTTGTTGTTAATTTTCATAATTATATACCCAGAATTTCATTTTTAGTGGTATCCTTTCTTCTTGATTTGTATGCTCTTTGGGGTCAATGTATATAAAGATACTATTCTTAGTTCCTCTGATTAAAAAAAAAAAAAACTAAACCAAAGGTATTTGTGTGTTTTTACTCCAAAATTTCTCCATAATCAGCTCCAATTAGGCATGGTCACTTTCCCCCAGGGGTCTCATATCTTCCATACTACCGATCTTTTTGTTTGATATGTTTGATCGCATATGCTCTACAAACTACACCCTGTAATGTTATTAATTTTTTATTAGTTCACTAAATGTATACCTGCGTAGTTTTACCAGTTTTCAAAGCAGTTTCCCATCCCCCATTTCCTATTCTTCTTCTTTTCTATTGGAAATACCTTTCTTTTGAACAAAGTGTACTACTCTACCATTGCCACATCTGGGTCATGATCACCTGCCACCATGGCTTTATTTCAAGTTCATTGTATTTTAGGAAATTATGACCTGTTTTATAGGAACAGTGTTCTTTTATCATGTCAACTCCCTTATTCAAAAACCTTCAGGGGCTTCTCCTTGAATTTGGGATACAACCCCAAACCTTTAGCCAGGTTTTTAACGTCCTTTTAACCTTAACCTCAATGTACCTTTTCAGCTTTACCTTCTAGGATTGCCCTATTTAAATTCAGCCTTTTGAACCAACTGCCCTGCTGCCCACCACTGAAGCTCATTTGCCCTTGCATACTATCACCTCTTTGGGTGTCTCCCGCAGACCTTTTCTAGTTATCTTAGTTAGAAGGTCAGTCACCAAAGAGGTTTTTAAAATGCCGGGTCTTTCATTACCTTTTGTTTTTCTCTATGAAGAAAAAAATAATTTTATTATGCAAAATGAACTTCTAAAGACAGAGTCAGAGAGAACATAAAGTTTAGCGCCAACGCAAAAGAAAACTGACTGATAATTAATACTACCCAGAAGGGTAAGCTTTAGCCTTTATTTAAATGGACAAAGACTGACGAGGCGGAGCCTGGTTATTGCATACCGCTCCACATCCCTTGGCGATGATGATACCTAGAATTCAAGAAGCATTGGTTTAGAGAGATGACTTCATACTGAGGACATGAGGAGCCTGCAGCTACCTATCTCCGCATTGAGTACCTGAAACACGCTGACATTTGTACACATTGCTACATATCAGGCTTATTATTCAGTTTGCAACCATTGCCAGCACAGATAAAAGGCAAGCATCATTTCACATCAGGCCAAGCCACAAAGTATGTCTTTCCACAACCTAGAAAATGGGGTAGGAACCAGATCACAGGACCCAAATGGAACTGGTGAGGAAATGGATAGTGCATATAGTAGCTTCAAAGCAACATCTAGCAAAATAGATTTAAATCATTCTGAAAGAAATAAATCCTAACAATACATTGTGCTGAATGAAATGAAGCTCACAAAAGAATTGATTAGGAAGTATACCAAATGGAATAAAATGTAGCAGAAGGGCACATATCGAAGAGAATAAAACATGTTTCTGCTTGAAGGGTATTGAACTTAGTAAAATACAACTGACCAGCCATAAAGCAAGTGAATAAAATATGTAGTCAGGTCAGATGTATATTCAATCAGAATAGATCAATGGCATTGTGTGATCACTTTCATCTTTTAGTTATATTATCCGTAGTGTAATTTCTTTAGATTTTCCAAGAAAAGCTGGGACTTTACCTAATTCCTGACTGAAGGAACCCACATTAAATGGGATGTATAATTAATTGAAAATAAAGTATTGCTTGTTGGCTTGTCTTGGTCCAGAGAATCATAATGATTTTCTGGAATTAGACGGGAATTTTATTCTAAATTGCAATAGAGACTCATGGTGAAGGCTTTATAGTTAACTGTCCCTCCGATGAAAAGTTAGTTTTACCTTGCACTGAGCTGAAAGGCTCAGACCCATCAACTAAGTTCACTTCGTTTTCTACAGAATGTGGGAATTTTAGGTCAGTATTAGAATATTTTTTTTTTATTATTGTTATTAGAATAATTTGGTCTGCCCCTGGGAATTCTCTCTCACATTCAAACATACTTATTCAATGGTTCTGATGTATTCGGAGACTTATTTAGATGTAATTCTCTACATTGATGAAGCTTAATTCCAATGGTATTCGTAGTGATGTACCAAGGACAGGGCAATGGGAGTGATCAGAAGGGGGTGCACTGTCTATAGAGAATTTTCAAGCAATAATAAAACCAACTAAAGTTCAGTCAGCATCTTATCATCACCATACACTGACAATTCAAACAAGAAAGTAACAAAATGTTCCTCTATGAAAAAATAGGACCCCTGGTGCCGCGGTGGTTAAGAGCTTGTCTGCCAGCCAAAAGGTGAGCAGTTCGAATCTACAAGATGCTCTGTGGAAACCCTATGGGGCGGTTCTCTGTCCTATAGGGTCACTCTATGAGTCGGAATCAGCTTGATGGCAATGGGTTAAAGTCTAAATAATTGCTATAGGTACTATTGTAGTTTAATAATATGTAAGTATACTTTACACGAACACATCTTTTAATAAACTTTGTAATCCGCATGGAAGTTAATCTGGAGAACTTTCAGCTATACAGGTGATTCAGCACACATGGGCTCAGCTATATGTATTTGTATGCTTTATCTAAAAATCAGTTTACAGCCAAATGGAATTCAGAGAAAAAAATCAAAACAAGACAAAAACTTTCCAGTTTGAGAAAGGGAGTTTATCCATTGTTCTCCACTGATTCTGATGATGCATTGTTTCCCCAGGTTTACAGGATAGTCACGGAATCTTTTTGCCTTTAGACATGAATCAGTGTTCTTCCATAGCACATTACTCAAGGTCCTACCTAACTTGTCTCACGTATTAACAGTCTCTTTTCCCCCACTGGACTGTAAACCCAGGCAGGGACTGTGCCTTGTTCTTCCTTGAATCTCCAATGTCCAGTGCAGCACTTGCTACTTGGTAAACGCTCAGTATGTGCCTGGATGGAAGCACATAGGGCTGAGAGGTGTGTATTGAGAAGGCGTCAGCATTGAAAGACGAAAGTAAGCTGATTTTGGTGATAGGTGATCCTGAGATAGTTGAGGTTGTCCTTGGGGGCCCTCCTTGGCTTTAATGGCGAAACCTCTGTCAAGTCGGACACTTCCTACAAGTGTAAAAAGAACAGGAAGCTAGAGCTTCAGCCATCTCAAACTCGCCTTTCACCATAAGGATGGATTTTCTTTCGTCTTAACATACTCATAGGTAATCCTGCAAGGGTTGAACTTCTTACTGCTGTTGGGAGGGGTCCAGTTGTTCCTAAAGAAATCTGAGGATTTTGGCTTTTTCACCTTTTGTTCCCCCTTTTAGCACTGATGTGTACCTTTATTGCTTGAGGGAAGCATATTGAAACATGTTTTTCATTTGTAAGTGGGATGGTCATATTAGTTGGAGGAATGTCAGCTACAAGGATTTGAATCAGCTTAGTTGCTTCTCATACTGTCTGCCCAGATGGCAATTCAGCATTTCCAATTTTGTTCCATTAAATTGCAGGTTTGTCCCATCAGAGAGGTTCAGATTCCTATTCCTTATATCTGGTCTGTTTTTTTTCCTTGGGAGAGGAGTCCTGAGTGCCAAAGAGAAAGGGACACAGTGAAAAACATAAAGCGTATTTTCAGGCACCTTTGAAAAAGGAAAATTTAATGGGACACTCTAGTAATATGGGAAATGGAGTTAGATAAGAATCATGCCCCTTGTTTGACCTTTTGGACTCATCTTTGCCAATTTCTGTGTGCGGTTCAGTAAATTAAATAAGCCTTCCTTAGCCCGGAACTGTCTGTGATAGCACAACCCTTCATTGTGGTACCGTAGACAGAAATTCAACTTTCAAGACAGGAGCCTGACATCCTTCAAAAATGGGAATCTATGGCAATTTTAAACATTCCAACCATATTAATTCCAGTGACAGTTATCCTTTAAGTCACTTGAGATGGATTCACCCTTTTCAACTTTCAAAATTTATATTTGATCCTATGGCCTCTGTGACCCGCACAAGGCACTGTCTGTGTGTGTTTGTGTGTGTGAGAGAGAGAGATAGTGAGAAATAGAAGCAGGGAGATTGTTAACCTAGTCCTATTTATGTTTTTCCCTACCTCTGAGCTGTTCTCTGTCCTTAATTACCGTTTCTATGGAAAAAAATGGAGAGAACTCACATTCCCAAGAGAAAGGTTCAATGGTTTACAGTTCTTTCTTTGAGGGCAATGTTTTTATTATTGTTCTTCCATCCAGGCTGAAAGTTGAGTGCCATCTGTCAATCATCAGCAACTGGGAACCTCAGAATCAGTAGGGGGCTTTGTGGTTCTCATCAAGTACTGTTGACCCCCAGTTAAGTCAAGTCACTTCTCACCGTGCTTACACCCAAGGCTGCCAGCTTCTGTCTATTCTATCCTTGGAGCACTCTAGGACACATGACTTTCTCTGACTGTGGGCTCATTCCCAAGAAGGACTGTTCACTTGCTACATGGTGAGGAAGCTTTGGAAATCTTCAACAAGCACCTGGAAGGACTGATGTGGAGCAAATTGCTTATACTGAAGGGTGAGGAGAGGTTAGAGGAGACCCATCAGACTCTTCTGGGCTGAGTTTCAAGGTAACCACACACTGGTCATTATGAGTAGTTGAAGAGTCATATCTTCAGCTTTGCATGTGTGTTGATATTACCAGCTCCCCACAATTTAGAGATGATTAATTCACCCGTGAGAACCTGACTTACAAACCAAAAGATCAACGTATTACTTGCATTTGGGCAAGGGATGGTGATCAGGGATGGTGGGTAAGGGTTAGTGGTCAGGGAAAGCAGACTATTCGCATCTGCTTTCTAGGGGCCCCCTTTCCTGTATGAGAATAACTGACAAAGTGAATTAATCATCTACAATATTTCCAGTGAGCACAGAGCTAACGTAGTTATTAAGGCTAGAGGCCAGACTGCCTGGGTTTTGAATCCTGACATAACCCTTAAGCCCTATATGATCTCAGACCAGTTACTTAAGCCCTTTGAGCTTTGACTAACTGATCTGGAAAATGAGATACTAAGAGTACTTCCCTCATAGAGTTGTTGGGAGGATTCAATAGGATAATCAATTAAGTGTGTTGTCTAAGTGCCTGGCACATAATAAGTG
The DNA here is from genome assembly GCF_030014295.1 of Loxodonta africana. Taxonomy (NCBI): domain Eukaryota; kingdom Metazoa; phylum Chordata; class Mammalia; order Proboscidea; family Elephantidae; genus Loxodonta; species Loxodonta africana. Next base: position 74,671,475 of record NC_087357.1, read on the forward strand.
TACAATGAGAGTTAATACTATTATTAGTAGTATAATAATAAAAGTTTTTGCTTAAGAACAAAAGTGATTGGATTTTTTTTTCAGGCTATTTTATTCTATAATGATAGCACCTGGAGAATTATGCCCACTTCTCCATTGAGTTCGCCTTTACAGAGACAAGATTACCCGTTTATTGCTTGAGGAACACAGATAATTTCTTATCAGCTCTGTTTTCTTTAGATCCCGTGTTGCTTTGTTTGTATTTGTGTGATTCTATCTTTACCTACCATTTGCTATATGCCAGAAATCTTGTGCTCTTCATCATGTTGCCTAATTCAGTTTGCACACTAGCTGTTTGAGGAAAGATTTATTATCTCCATTTTTCTGATCAGGAAACTAAGGCATGGGGCAGTAATAAAAGTAAGTAGATGGTAAATGTGGGGTTTAAACCTAGATCTGTGTATTAAATTCCATGTTTAAGGCACTGTGTTATACTGCCTCTTCATTTATAACTCAGCACATTGGACCCGGAATTAATTAGGTCATTACTAATTTTGTATTTGTTAAACAGTTTGGCATTTTTGATAAGTTTCGGTAAATGCTTTAGCATTTTTATGTAAGTTGAGCGGATGACAGTTTGAAACTGGATTTCCAAATTTTATATGCTAGCAATTGGAAACTAGAATTACAACAAGATATGAGTTTGTTTTGATTCCAGAGAACATACATGCTCTGGGTAATGATCCAAATTAATACAGTCTGGGATGCCCAAGATAGCTCCTGTGGGGTAATGATATTAGGGGGCCACACCATTAAGAGTCCTGACAAGTTCAAATTTTAACTAACCTTTCTTACATGAATCCAACATAGTCATGCCTTATCCTTTAGTGACTCTTCAGGGACGCAACAGACCAGATGGTTTGATATAGAATGACATTCTCATAAAAAAAAGTTAGTAAGAATTTCCTTACGTCACTGAGTGTAGCCTAGAATGTTCTTAACCTCAGGTATATAATATCCTTGAATGAAGATTTGGATCTCATCCATGACTGTGGATCTTGTGAGTAAAATAATCAACTTGGAACATATGTCGAGGGTATTCCTAGACTGGCATTTTCCAATCTACCCAAAACCAAAACCAAACCCAGTACTGTCAAGTCGATTCTGACTCATAGTCATGACCCTATAGGACAGAGTAGAACTGCCCCATAGTTTCACAAGGAGCGCCTGGCGGATTCGAGCTGCTGACCCTTTGGTTAGCAGCCGTAGCACTTAACCACTACGCCACCAGGGTTTCCGTCCAATCTACAATCGCTATTATTTACTTAAAGTTTTTCTTATTATTATTTAGATCAGCTCACTTATTATTTTTTTTACCTTAAATACTTAGTCATCCTTGTTCTAAGCAATGATCATGAAATCAGTTGATTGATGTAAATGTTATATTTTACTATGAAGATGACTTACAAATATTTGTGTACCGTTTAACGTGTC